>NW_022107431.1:33675108-33675992 GCF_000313985.2 Echinops telfairi | reverse complement strand
GATTACCCCTGGAAACCCTGTCTTTCTTCTTTCTCTAATTTCGTTTGAAGAAACAAAATGCCCAGTTTGGACCTACAGAGGCCCGAGTTCTGGAAAGCATGGTTTCCCTTTTCTTCTTCTGGTCTAGAGTGCAGCTAGGGAGGCAGGGGGTAGAGCAGCCCCCTCTGAAAGCCATGCACTGAGGAGGAGAAATGGGCTAAGACCTAGGAGACTGTTGGCAAGGGAACAGTGTCTTTTTCAGCCTGGGGTCTTCAGAGAAAGCTTCTCTGAGGACTTGACCTAAACATGCCGTCCTCCCAGATCTGGGGGCTGAGCTTGGCGGTGCCTGATGGGCCAGGCAGGCAGGGCTGAGGCCAGATCTTAGTGTGTAGGGGCGGGGGGCAGACCCCAGAGAGCGGCAGATAGCCATGGTTTGAGGGAAGGGACTGGGTTTATGCCAAGTGCACTGAGTCCATTGGAGGATTTTTAGCAGCAGGAGTGGCAGACCGATTTCCACTTCAGAACGCTCTCCCTGCATGTGCTTGGAGAGAACAAGGTGAAAGGGGGCGGGTAGGAGGTAGCAGCAGCAGGAGGGAGAGCAGCGTGAGGCCTGGAGGGCTACCCCAGTGTTGCGGTCCTGGGAGGGAATGGAAGGAAGAGTCTGACTGTATGACAAGGTGGAGACAAGAGAACTAGGTGGTGGTGTGGGGATGAAATATGAAGAATCCTGATGAATCTGAGGGTTTTCGACCATACGTTCCCAAACTTGTTTTCCTTTTCCGGAAAAACAAACATGCCTCAGTGTTCCCCATCAAGGGAAAGCTCTTGTGCCACAGCCCATAACCCAGGACACATTGCAGGTGTGCACTGCTTCCTTCCCGGGCTGACAGCCCAGCGGAGCCTGC
>NW_022107431.1:33672234-33674062 GCF_000313985.2 Echinops telfairi | reverse complement strand
GGGGGAGAACATGAGAGCAAGTGTCTTCTATGACCTATGTCTTGCTGGAGTGTCCAACTGGCCCCATAACTCTCAACTCACCAAAATAAAAGGGTTTGGGCCGGCCACTGACAACATGATGTCCAGCATTCGTAAGTCAAGGAATAAAACATTAGCTCTGCTCAATGAGATGTTGTACCAAGAAGACAATGACATGGACTTTTACGCTCATTGACAACAGAGCCTTAAAACATATAAACTGGTAAGATGACAGAGAGAAGCACACAAGTATAAACCACAATAGGTTTTAAGAGAACATGTTCAGAAACTGGTACATTTAGTAGGAAATGTTAAAATAGAGGCCCAGACAGCCTGATTAACATGTTTGGCCTAACATAGAAAGAACCCTGCATTCAGACATAAATGCCTTTCCTGCACACATGAAATCTCTCTGATACTGGACCGCCTAGTGGGCCACAAAGAAAATTTTAATGCAAAGAACTGAAATCAAGGAAGACCATGATCTTGGACCACAGGATAGTAAAGGTAGCTAAATATATATTTGAAAAAATGACAATCTCGCTTTAAAGCAATCAGTAGATGAAAAAGAAAATGCCATGACAGTTGTAAAACTTTTCAAAGGTCAGACAATGGGAACATCACATTACCACAAAGTTATGGAGAAAAAAGAAAATGCCCTGGTCTTCCGGAATTGAATCCGAAGACAAAGAAATACTGAAAAGGAACAGGTTAGATGGTCAAGTAAGGAAACACAAAAATAATAACACATTATTATCCAAAGATAGAGCTTGGGGGTTGTGATTTTGGCAATCCGGTGGACTTGCTACTTGGAAATGTGCCTTCTAACAATACCTCCAAGCAAACCAAGGTCCCTGCTATCAAGTCAATTCCAGCTGATGGCAACCCGAGAGGGCAGCGTCGCACTGCCCACTGGGGATTCTGAGACTTTACATTTTTGCAGGAGTTAGCTCTCTCCCACAGAGCAGCAGGTGGGTTCAAACCACTGACCTTGTGGTTAGCAGCTGAATGTGTAACCCACGACACCACCTCTAGATTAAAAAAAAAAAAAGGGGCATTTTTAAATGCCTTCTAAGGCTCGTGAGAAATAAAGCAGGACAGAGAGAAAATTGCCAGGTGCCACAGACGACGAGGAACAAATTACTGGAGGGTATTCACAAGAATGGCTGCCCCGCTGCCGCCCTGGCCGTGAGGACGCCGCCGGGTTTGGTTTCACTCATGGAGGTCTGAGGCAGCACCGTTTTCTGTCAGTGGCCAGACAACCAATCTGCCTCCTTCCTTTTCGAAGTAATAATGATTAAAAAACAAAACCCCACTTTACTAAATAACAGATGGGTCAACAAAGAAACCATTTTGGATACTTGAAAATTGTTCAAAGGGATCTAGAATGAACACATTCCCTAAAACCCAAACACAGTGCCATGGGCCAATTCCGACGCCTAACGAACCTACAGGGAAGGGTTTCTGGATTATGGATCTTTACGGGACCAGAGAGCCTCATCTTTCCCCCCTTGGAGCAGCGGATCGGTTGGAACCTCTGACCCTGTGGTTAGCAGCCCAGCACTTAGCCTGACAGTGTAACCAAGGGGCCCCAGTGAACACACTGGGGACTCTACCATGCAGGCTATCCTGAGAAAACAAGAAACCCTTCCATCCTACTGACATCGACAGGCCATAGCTCAACACACTGGACACCGTGACATGTCAGAGAATAAAGCACCCTCAGACTCTCTCCTTTCCAGAGCCCTGGCGGGGGGAGTGGTGATGAGTTGAGCTGTGATATGCAAGGTCTGCCGATCAAAACCACCAG
>NW_022107431.1:33667832-33671067 GCF_000313985.2 Echinops telfairi | reverse complement strand
GGGACCACTCAAGGTCTCCCTGCCCGCCTTACTTCTTTACTAACCCTGTGGACGCCTGCCCCTACTTGGTTTTCATGCCCGCTTCTCACTGATGGTCCCACCTTCCAATCCAGCTGCAAAGTTCCAAAGTGAGCATGGCAGCGTGGCTGCCGCTGCTCTGTTTGCTCCCCGTTGCTTCTGGGAGAGAGTTTACGTCTGAGAACAGCAGACGCGCCAGTTAGAATCTCATGGTCACCTGTGTGGCCTATCGTCTCTCTCGTAGTTCCCAGTCAAACTTACCACGTCCTCCTCCCCCTTCAAGACTAAGCTCCCAGGAACATCACATGGCCTTCCAAAGCTGGGTCAGATGCTGGGCTGCTGTGCTGGTCATCACATACTTCCTGCTGCCCTTTCTCCATCACATACGGACCACTCTGCCCCGCCTGCCCACTCTGTCCACTGAGGAGCCGCTGGAGAAAAGGGCCTTTTTTAACTGCTCGGTTCCTAAACTTAGTGGTATCTGGCATGCATTCTAATAGATGCTCAGTAGTCATTTGCTTAATGAAATAATCAGGCTATAGAAATCAGATGAGAACTTTTTAAAAAGGTGCCAAGACAAAGCATTTAGAGGCAGCATCAGTTGAGGTTTGGCTGAGAAGAGAGCCCCAGAGTGAGGACTCTTCGACAATGGAGAGGACCACAAGACGGTTCTCTTTAGAAAGGTCGTTTATTAGGTGCAGAAGCGGATTCCTGCTGAACCAAGTAGTCACGGCGACAAATACAAAGACGTTTAATAACATCAATGTGACTGGAATAAAACTATGGCGTGGATCATTAATTCTTGGTCTCTCTCTCTCTCTCTGTTTTCTATTCCTATAGGATACACATTATTGAAAGAGCAGGTTTGCGGCTGAAAAGAGACTAAGAGATGGGCCTGGTCTACCCTTAGCGCCAAGACGTCTCTATGTGAGCACCATAAAAAGTAGAACTGAGCCTGGGACAAGTCAGGGCCCATTCAGTGACAACTACGGAGAGAAGGGGGGTGGAGGGCTGAAGGGAGCGATCTTAGAAAATAAAAGCTAAAGCAGATTGCTTATAGATGTTGCATTCTGTTTCTATGGTGACCAGCTGGCAACTCGGGTTGTTGCTAAGGGAAACACCAACTGCACGTTGGAGCAAAGATGGGGATACTTCTAGAAGCATCCCATTATTGTTGCCTGCCCAGAACCATCTAAATGAGCATTGGGCAGACAATCAGCTTAGAAGGAACGTCGACCCGGCCAAACAAAGTAGCTAATTCATTTCATCTCTGCACCGATAGAGGCCTGCAGTAACACACTGCACACACACCCCTCATTTCTATAGTGCGCGTGTGTACACACACACACACACACACACACACCCGCCCCTCATTTCTATAGTGCACAGGCGTCTTCCACCTCCCAGCTTGGACCTACTTACAGTAGGTGAGCAGTCATCGCAAAGATCCAATCAGTACCTTGCTCGTGGCAGGCAGAATTGTCTCCTGAACATGTAAATGGTATCTAGAATGTCAAGCAGCAAACCACAGGTACGAGGATCCAGTGTGGTTTGTCTGTCCTTCCTCATGTTGTTGCTTTCCTCCCCACTGAAACACACACACACACACACACACACACACACACACACATCCATGCCTGCCTAACCCCCTCTATTTGTTCTCTTCACTCTGCTCCCTCTCAGCCATTTGGGATTGCATCGTGTCCCACAGATTTTCATCCAGCGCTCTCAGAGGAATCAACCAGTCAGACACCTGGTTTGGGAGTCTCAGTCTGAGATGGCAATGCATTCCTGCTTCTCCAAGTCACCCGTTGGTGGGGCTTTGTGGTGGGAGTTCTAGACAACCAACGTACCCACCCTCACCCAGTCCATTCTGGTATATCACGGCCCTACAGCACAGAGCAGAACGGCGCCTTTGGATTTCCCGAACTGTACCTCGTTATGGGAGCAGACGGGGGTTTGGCTCATGGGCCTTTCCGTTAACCAACCGCTAAGCCCTGTACGCTACCAGGGCTCCAGAAATCCAATATAACATGCCGTATCTGTGTATCTTGTTTATTTCTCGTTGAAATGTAAGTGCAGAGCAGAATCTAGAACGTGCAAGGGCCCTGTGGGCGGTGCACTCAGGTTAACCTGCACCCTCCTAGAGAAAACGGAGGTATTCACCATCCAAACTGAGAAACAAGACAACCTCGCTGCCGTGGAGGCGTTCCAACTCAGAGTGACCCCAGGACAGGGGAACACCGCACCTCTGCATTTCCGAGACTGCAGCTCCGAACGGGAGTGGAGAGCCTTGCCTCTCCCGCACAGAGCAGGTTTCAAACGGCAGGTCAGCAGTGGTTTCATACTGCTGACCTTGTGGCTAGCAGCCCAGTGCGTAACTACGATGAGCCTCCTTGACCAGAGCTTCTTTACCAGAAGCAGCTACAAGCACCGAGGGAAAGGTTACAGACTCTGGCTGAACCCCACCCCTGACCAGCACGCACCCATCCACACAGCCCTCCCACCCACCATTCCCTCTCCCTCAGCGAGGCTGCAGTAAGGTCTGTGTCTCGTCATAAAACCCCAGCCTAAGCCCGTACCTCCAGGGAGTCCCCTTCGCAATCGCCTTCCTCGGTGCCTCTCCCCTTCTCCTCCGTGATGGTGTTCACCATCTCAAAAAACCTGCGGAGGAAGTTGGCATCTCGTCACTCCGAGCACTCCCGGGTGGCAAACCAGGCAAGTGCATCCCAAAGTGACTTTGGAGGGAAGAGATGGGAGGTGGGAGAGGAGCCAGAACCAGCAGCCAGACAGCCCATTCCAGAGAGCGAGAGAGCGGGTCAGGGAATCTCTGATCCACTGTCTCGCTTCAACCAATGCAACGAGACAGGAGTGGCATGGCGGAGCGAGGCAGAGGGCACAAGGCGAAGAGTGTGGATGTGGGCACGGTTAGCAGTCTGTCGGTGGGTCTCCTCCACGTCTCACCCCTCCATCGTGAAGCAGAAGACGTACAAGACCGATCTCATGGCTGAAGAGCCCTGGTAGCACGGTGGTTGAGCACTTGGCTACCAGGTGAAAGGTCGGCGGTCAGTGACCTTTCTGTACAGACTGTGGCCTTGGACCCGCGGTGGGACAGTTCTAGGAAGCCCTATGGTGTCACTGTGTCAGCACGGACTCGAGGGCACCGGGTGATCCCACAGGGGGCTGTGAAAATGACAGTCCCGCCATCATACGTGTG
>NW_022107431.1:33663087-33667412 GCF_000313985.2 Echinops telfairi | reverse complement strand
ATCTCTCTGCCAGGGAGGGGGCTACTGGTTTTGAACTGCTAATCTTGGAGTTAGCAGCCGAATGTGTGACCCACTTATGCCATCAGGGCTCCTGCTGTGTCACCAGGGCTCTTTGTATTATGGGATAACTCTAACACTCACAGTGACCCTACAGGGCAGAGTAGAACTGCCCAAGGCGGTAAATAAATCTGTATGGAAGCAGACTCCACAGTCTTTCTCCCACCACGGAGCGACTAGTGGGTTTGAACTTCAGACCTTTTGGTTATCAGCTATGTGTTTAGCCACTGGGCCACAGGGGTCCTGCAGAGCACACCACTGGCTCTTACTGCAGGCTGACCCTCCGCCGGAAAATCAGATACTATCAATCCGGGCCAAGACCCAGGACTATTTCCTTCTAAGTGCACCAGATGGTTCTAATAGGTGCCAGGATCAAGAACTGCTGTGCAGATAATGGTGACATTATTCAAATAACTCAGGAGTTAAAATTTGAGGTAAGCACAAATGATAACAAGTGAGTACTTTTAAAACAAAAAGAAATTATCTGACCATTAACCAGTAAGTCTCGGTTACTCTCGTTTTTTAAAAAATCTTTGGACAAATACATTATGACTCAGAAAATGCTTACTGTAGTAAAAAGAGCCCCGAACGTTCTCTGACTGTTAAGCACACCACATAATTATAGAATATTAACCGAAATGAAATATTTACATAACCGCATAGTCATGAACTCTTTACAAGAGCTCCGTGTTCCCTCCGTACTTAAAAATAGCCACCAGGTAAGAGCAGACTTTTTCCGCACATAAACAATGACTCATACGTACTTTTTACAGTGAAGCTCTGTGCAGAAGTAGATTTGGAAATCGTCAGAATTATGAAGCACATAAAGGAAACAGCATCGCTCTTCAAATTTAGAAATACTACAACGAACAAACAAAATCATTACTCGGGAAAGACCAATACTTCTACAGATTTGCCATTAAAAGTCAATACGTTTACATCCAACCTGCTATCCCATTCTGAGATCGAGGTCATTTGTGACAAAACGTAAGAAGCGCCATTTTTAGAAGGTCCCTGTGCCACATACGAAGGGGACACCCCCCTCTGGGACTCGTCCTCCTGCTCAGATCTGGGCGCGGGGTGCGAGCACACATCCGCTGTGGCCCTCTCAGGGAGCACGGGCCAGGGGGGCACCCACGCAGGACCCCATCCATCGCAGAGCAGTGGAAACATAGAAAACAGCACTGGGTCTGATCTGAACACGTGGCTCCCAGCGTTTATGAACCAGGTTACCCTGTTTCACACCAGAGATTGTCCAAAACTTTCCCCACAAAATCCAGAGGGCAAATATGTTAGGTCTTGCGGGCCACGCTACTCAGTTCTGCCACTGGGGTGTGAAAGCAGCCTAGACAAACCTTCAGCGAATGGACAGGGCTGCTTTTCGATAAAACTTTATTTGTAAAGGCAGGCCTGCAGGCCGAAGCTTGCTGATGTCCATTTTTTGGTGAAAGCCCGTTTATAATTGAATTTTTTTTTAAAAAAAACCTTTCATCAGTTAGGAACCAGCTTAGACGGACCCTTCCCCTCTCTCCCTCATCCCAATTCTCCTCTCGGGCCTCTGTTCTCTGAACATACTCTCCCAAGCTTTAATTGGCTGCTCCCCTTCTGGGCTGAGCGCTCTCTGACAGCAGTCTCTGGCCTAGGTGTGCGTGTGCCCATAGCATGATTCTGAACTTCTGAACCCTGGCTGGTGCCCAGCAAATGCCCAGAGGCTTGAGTGGAGACAAGCTGTCACCTGTCATCATTTCCTTAGAGGAGGGAACAAGGAAAGCTAACTTTCTTTGAAGTCTCCCTGTGGAACTCCAATTTCCTGATAGGTATGCAAACACCGGAAAGCCACCTAGAGGCACTCCATGTAAATGTCCTAAAATCTCAGCAAACGTGCCATGTGGGGTGCCGGCCCTCATGCAGGGACCTCATTCTCAGCCCTGGGAAGTGAGGGTGATCGAAGGAGCCTGTATCCGCCAGGCTTTCCTGGGCGGCTTGCTTACAAAAGCCGCAGTAGGTAGTGAGTGCCCCGCTGGGGGCTGGTTTGGAGAAAAGTCCATATGAAAGCTCCAATCGAGAGAAGGCATCGATTGGAAAGAGACGGGATGAGGCAGTCCGTCATTTTGCTTGTTTCTGTTTGGATCATTCGTGGTTCAAAGCGGCGGACTCCAAGGATCAGCGACTCAGCCCGCGCGCGCAGTTCGCGCTCCGACAGAGCCAATCCCGAGGACTCCGGGCGCAGCCGGATACGGCACCGGCTCCTGGTTCTCACAGTTCTGAGAAGCGGGATAAACACTCGGAACCTCCAGGCCTTGGGTGTGAAACTGGCAAGCGGTGGCTCAGGACGGGCTCAGAGAGAACCAACATTCAAAGGCTCAACCAAAGGTTCGGAAACGCCGTCTCGAGGGTAAATCCCAGAAAATGGCATCGTCTGAGTTACGGCCATGTCAGACCCGAGGTGACCTGCAGTGAACCACTGTCGTCTCTCAACACTACACCAAGAATGACCGCAGGGAGGAACGGGGGAGGCGGTGAATCCCCCACGTCTCACCTCATTATGAGGGAGAAGGCAAAACCTGGCCGGTGATGTGAATTCACCTGACGGCGGGGGGGCTTGGGTCCTGGTGGCATGCCCAAAGGAACTCGAAGCCACCCTCCACGATGCTCGGAGGAGCCCGGCCTGCCACGGGCGCCCACACAGCTCACTTGGGTGGTCCAGGGCTTCGGGCCCACCGTTCGCGGTTAGCACCGAGTCACCGCGTTTTCGGTAGGTGGCAGGGAGTTCTACCAGCAGCCAAGGTCTGCAGCTGAGCATCCTGGGGCAGGATTCCAAACGAAGACAGCGAGACTGGCAGAGGAGGAGCATTTCCACCACCAGCAGGATCCTGGAAGTTCTTGACCTTGTTTTTGCATCGTGACGAAAAAGCCACGACTAGCCCAGAAAAAAGGGCTTGCATGTCCACAAAGTGTACCCAGCAAACTTACCTCACTCCCCTGACAGAAGCAGCACTGAAATCCCACTCGTGGATACCTTTCTGCAACAGAGAAGAACGGCAATCAAAACGCCGACTCACGCACATGGGAAGACAACATAACATAAACAATGATGATGCTGTTTGATCACTTTTTAAACAACAGATGTGCGGTACTTTTCCCCTGGTGCATCATGCTTCACGAATAAGTTATCGGGAGGGAAACTGCACATTGTCCCCTCGAGTCATCCGGGGAATGTTCACTCCACCTAATAATTCCTGCTCTCCCAGCAGGCCTGAGACTAACACAGGTCTCGAGAGAGGAGAAGAGAAGGAGTGTTACCAGCCTTTGAGTCAATTCCCGCACATGGCCACCCTCTGTGCGCAGAGGAGACCTGCCCATAGGGTTTCTAGGTGGTGACCTTCCTGGGCGGGCCACCGGCCTGTCCTCCAAGGGGCCTCAGGGTGGGCTCAAGGTGCTAATCTGTTCTCAGTCAAGACCTCAACCGTCGGCATCCCCTAAGCTTTCCCTGGGAGAAGCACTCTCATTGTCTTCTGACATCTGACTTTCAGCAGATAAACCTACACTAACCGCTAACCGTTCTCTGTTCATTTCATATAAAGCAAACCCAGTCAGCCAAGTAATTTCATTATAACCAAGCAGTAATTCTTTTTCTGAGAAAGAACACCATTCATTTGAATAAAATCTTTGCAAGGATTAAAGACAGTGATTTGGTGTTGCACTGCCGTTAGGGACATTTTCTAGCTAAACCCGTGGTCTACTTATTCAGAAAAGAACAGCACAAACAGGTATGCAAGCACACACGCACACGTGTAGTGTCCACTGTACATGTAGTCAGGCCACTACCTCATTTATGCAAAACTCAAGATGCCAGTGAAGGATGAACATAAGTGATTTGATGGTCATATGTTAAGCAGGTGAAATACAAGGTGGGGGGGATTTATTTCCTGAGATGATTACTAAAACAGAGGTAAAATGAGAATGTACACGGATCTAAATGAACTACATGACAAGATGGGCTGCCTTCCTTATAAAAATATCAATCTGACATCAATATGGAAGTAATAGTATATGCATCTGACTCATAACTAAGATAGCTGAAGGAACCCTGGGGCGCAGCGCTTAAGCGCCCAGCGGAGGAGTGAAGGCCTGGCGGTGTGAAGTTCCCAGCAGCTGTGTGGGAGAAAGGGGTGGCAATCGCTCACACCCTGAAAACCCCGGTGGCAGTTCTACTCAGTCCCACCCGACAGTAAGGACTAGAAATCATCTAGAATGATTTCAAACTT
>NW_022107431.1:33660207-33662562 GCF_000313985.2 Echinops telfairi | reverse complement strand
ACCCAGAGTACCCTGCCAGCAACCACACTGCCGGGCCAATTAGCCAGCACACAGAGGAGGTGAGAAAGTTGTTCTAAATCCGATTGGCCTCAGGTGAACTTCTAAGCACAGACAACCCAGCAGGTTCGGCTGTTACCTGTCTGCTCCCTGCACACAAAGCAGCCCTCTCTCCGAGCCTGCACCTGAGTTGCTTTCTGAAGCCCTCTCCATGATTAAGGGCAGGCAGAGAGCCAAGTGTGCAGCCCAGGGACAATCTCTTTCAGAAGGCCTGTTCTCAGAGCATCCTGAGAGAGACCTCCTAGATCAATTGGGCTAGTTGGTCGGGAATAAGTAAAGTGCATCCAGAGTCTGGGTTCCTGAAAGGCTGGCTACAGGTGCTGCCAGTGAATGTTCCAGTCTAGTGGTGGAAAGGCCAGGGCCAGATGGAGCAATTAGGGCAGTCTCCCTCCTACTGGGACACACCACACGGAGGCGCTGGTGAGCTACCAAGCCAAGAGATGAGTAAAATGCTGGCAGCCAGGGGCCCTTCTGGGAATCAAGGCTCCTAGAAGCAGCAGCCAAGAGATCAAATGACACACTGCACTGGGTAAATCTGCTGCACGAGATCTTTTCAGAGTGTTGAAGGGCAGGGATGTCACTCTGAGGACTAGGGTGCCCTGACCCAGGCCATGGTATTGTCAATTGCCTCATATGCTTGTGGAAGTTGGATGGTGGATAAGGAGGATGGACGCAGAATCAATGCATTTGAACCATGGTGCCGGCTAAGGACACTGAAGGCGACCAAAGGAAGAAACAGACCTGTCTTGGAAGAAGTGCCGCCAGAATACCCCTTAGAAACAAGGACCGCGATTTTGTCTCAAGTACTTTGAACGGGTCATCAGGAGAAACCAGTCCCCGGAGAAGGACATTGTGCTCGTAAAACAGAGGGGCAGTGAAAAAGAGGAAGACCTTTGACAAGATGGATGGACCCAGTGGTTGCAACAATGGGCCCAAGAGTGAGGGTGGTGCAGGGTTAGACAGTGTTTCGTTCCGAGGGGCTTGGGGTCACTAAGAGCAGGAATGGACAGCACCAACCACCAGCAACAACAGCAGGAAAGCGAGGCTGACGGTTCGCTCCCCCAGACCAGAAACCAACGTGAAATCCAATGTAATCCACAGAAGCCCATTTCCTAAGAGCCCGGGAGCCTGTGCACCAGCTATGTGGCTAGAACAGGGACCAGGAGCTAAATTCTAAGCTAAGATTGTAGGAGTTCTACTGTGGCAGGCACCGCTGGTTCCCTAGGCAACCACCACCCTCTCCTTCTTCCCCTGATAATAAAAAACCATGAATCTGGTTCAGGTGCCAATATGCGTAGGGAATGTGAAAACTGATTACCGTAGTCTAAATCTGCCACGGCGCGTGCCAGTGATCCATTTAGGCAGGGACACAGGATGAAGCTTTTGGTATGAGGAGGCCTGGCCCTGCTGTTTGGATGGTGTGCATGTGGGTGGTGGTGGTGCTTAGAACTGCTGTCTAAGAACACGAGGAAAGACACTAAGATCATCAGAGTTAATCGCGTGCTGTCGACTCACAGCAACGCCACAGGACAGAGTCAAACTGCCCCAGAGAGCTCCCAAGGCGGGCATCTTTCTGTAGGCAGGCTGCCACATCTTCTTCCCACAGAATGGCTGGGGGGTTCGAAGTACCAACCTTCTGTTTAGCAGCTGAGGACTTAACCACTGCACCATCTGGGCTCCTTCTTACAGAGACAGCAATTCAGAATTTGGACACTGCGAGTCCATTGAAATCACCCCCACCTCTCAACTCATTCTACATAGCGACAACACTCTGTTATCATTCCAGGCCCTTTGGGGTGGGGGGCGTCCTTATACAGTGCAGTACCTAAGCTCGGCTGCTACCTGAAAGGGGGGAGTTTGAGCCTGCCCAGAGGTACTCAGGAAGAAAGGCCTGGTGATCGACTTATGGGGGAAAAAACCAGTCAATGAAAACGAAGAGGTACAGTTGTGCTCTGACCCGAAGTGGGAGGGAGCTGCGATCAGATCAAGCCAATGGCAAGCGGCTGACTGGCTTCCATGGAAAGGTCTGTGAGGGAAATAAGAATCATTGTTGGGCACCATCATCCCATGAGCATATTCGGAAATTTGGGGTCAACACGTGCCTCCTATACAGCTCTTGGGTCTTCTCTGAGTAGCCACTGGCTACAGGAGGGTGTGGAGGGGAGTCAGCCCTTAGAATTTCCCTGATGCCCTGCTGCCTCTGCCTCCCTCTGGGCTGGACCACTGGCCACCTCCTCAGAACCCAAGTGCAGGTAAACTTTGTTCTTCCCCCTCTGGGGGCATCTTGCACTCTGTAGT
>NW_022107431.1:33657282-33658844 GCF_000313985.2 Echinops telfairi | reverse complement strand
AACTGTCCATTTTCTGTTTAACATAGGGCCTATGAAACCTGTTGATTATGCTATCTAATTTTTAGTACTGCTTCTTTAAACTAACACAGCAATAATAGCGCTTTCTTAGTTTTACAGCGTGTCTTGCTAATTTTCCCACTCCTGTTTCAAAGAATAAAGAAAAGGGCCAGGGTAGAGATTACACTTTGGATAAGGTGAAGGTTGGCAAAGAACTCAACATAAATTCACAGTTAAGAAACACGACTGCAGCTTAAATTTTCAAACCAGGAGGAGTTTTAGCACAAAAGGTAATAAGGACTGGGGGTACTTGATCAAAGATGGTAGAAATGCAAGCTGGGCAGTTCCCAGCCTGACTGGCTACTCTGGTTAATATATGTCGTATACCTTAACAGACTAGTTACTCAGCACGCTGAGCGCGATGAGCTCTTGTGCCCACAATGACCACGAATCATTAGACTGTCCACACAAGGCTCACGTGGTTGAGTGAAGACCCTCCAGGAAGGGGGAAATGATGGCAACCAGCTGGAAATAGGGCTCCTTTCCAAAACACGCTCTGGCTACATGCTAGCCTTTTCCTGACTTCCAGATTTTGCTGGCTCTCTGCTCGTTCTCCCGGCCTGGCTAATCGCTAACTCCTTTAGCCCCACTGCGCTTCCAAGTGTCCTCGGATGACCTGGCTCCTTCCAATCAAGCCTCAGAAAATCTTTTCTCCCCAGACAATAATGTGTGTCGCCTGGCTTCTCTGCGTTGGTGTGGTTTCAATGCAGGTGACTCCTAACTTGTCAGCAGCATGTGAGAACACGAGAACACGTATGTTCCTACACTTTTAAAAAGTGTAAATAAAACAGTACATCTTTTATGTTGTTGTTGTTCGCTTGTTTTTATTGTGCTAAATATACAGATGTGTCAAAACACTTGCCAAGTTGACCATTTGTGCACGAACCCTTCAGGGACGTTGATTGCATGCATTATGGGGTGCAACTATTCCCACTACCCGTTCCTCATTTTTCTACACACTGTGTACTTTTAAAAGCCCGTCCATATCAGACAGATCATTATATAGATGATTCCCCATCTTGTCTCTGGACAATCCCACGTGGAGTCCCTCAATCAGCTCCCACTAAGTAAGTCCACAAAGAGTCCTTCTCCGATTTCCTTCTAACCATCTTAACCAAGAAACGAACATATCAAATTCACTGCCGTCAAATGGATTCCAACGCACAGCCACCTTGCATAAGCTTTCCAAGGCTGGACATTTTCACAAGAGCAGCTTTCTCCTGGGGAGTGGCTGGTGGTGTTAAAATGCAGCTGTATGCTTACCCGATGGCCACCCCAGAGCTTCTTCCTGACTGCTTTACCGTCGGGCAGGTCGGGGCACCACAGCTCTTTAAAGTACTGCAGAGCACAGCTGTCACTCTGAGGACGAAGGCTCACCTGGCCCGAGCTGTGGGATCCTCAGTCACCTCACTACTGTGAACGCTGAGCAATGCCTACGGCGGAGTGAAGAACTGACGCACTGCCATTAGCGCGCTGGAGAGGAACGCTGAAATGACCGTGGACTG
>NW_022107431.1:33625480-33656769 GCF_000313985.2 Echinops telfairi | reverse complement strand
GTCTAAGGCACCTGCCTACTTCGTGTCTAGCTGGGTTTTCCTGACAGTTTTCTTGTGGCCCTCCAGCGTCGAAGCTACGCCAAGATCAAGACCAGACACATTTTTATAGCTGGGAGAGCTACCATTCACTGAGCAGGAATTCCGCTCTCTGAGGTACTAATCGTTCTCATATTACTCAGATATGGGCAAGGTAAGTGGAGTGTCCAAGTCACAAAGCAAGCAGGAGATGGAGTGAGCCTTCACACCTATGTGGTTTGACAACAGGTTAAGTCTGCCTTCCTAACGACTGTTCTGCCCTGCCGTCATGCCAGTCCTCGGCTTTAAAGAAACCTCAGCGGTCACTTGTGTCTACCAACACATGTCTAAGGGGAGCCCTCGTAGCATAGTGGTTACCACTTGGGCTGATAACTGTAAGGTCAGCACTTTGAAACCAGCAGCCACTCATAGGAGAAAGGTGGGGCTATCTACTCTCGTGAAAACAGTTACTGGTCTCGGAAACTCACCAGGGCAGTTGTACCCTGTCCTATAGGGTGGTTATGGGTCAGCATTTACTCAATAGCAGTGAGTGAGAGTGGGTGAGAACACGTGTCTAAACTCCTCCTGTGAACTCATGGAGCCCTGCATGGTGTTGCACCATTCTGCCTCTCCCACCACACTCACCACATTGCCCTCATGCACCAAGCACGGCAGCCCCTGCCCGTTCCGTGCTCATTTTCCTTTCCGTGGTCTTGCTGGAATTCTGCCTCGCTCCTTGAATCACGGTTGTCTTCCCTTTCCCCTTCTTTCTTCCAGCCCAGCCCATAGTCAGAGTCCACCTCTCCCTTTCTCCAGAGAACATTCTCTGAGGACTCCACGCCTTGTCCCTCTTCCCGCTCTCTGAACATCACAGTCTTCCCCATACGCAGCCCCAAGGCCCACCAAACTCGGATCCCGCTTGTAGATGGATTTGCTCTGCAATTGCCTCAGCGGTCCTCCCCGTACTCGAAGCGTGATGCTGCTGGAGAGGGTCTTTCACTATGCGTGAAAAATGTCACCAGTGGAGTCTGCTGGGCCACAGAGCCACCAACATGATGACAGTGGAAAACAGTCCTGGCTAAAAGTCTGTCACAAAAACCATCACCACGAGAATTTTTTCTGTTATGAATGAGTCCAACGACCCTCTCACAGGGTCGTCCGATTCATAACAGTAGCAACATGTCAGTGATGAAGTAACAACGAAAACAGTTTCACGGTGGGGGTCACCACCACATGAGGAACTAACTGTATGAAAGGGTGGTGGCATTAGGCAGGTTGAGAACCACTGCCTTAGGGTTTCAAAAGGATAGATTAGTCCAGGTAAACCTAACACTCAAACCAACCAACCTCACTGCCAGCAAGTAGAACTGCCCCTGGTTTCCAGGACTGTAACTCTCTGGGCCTAGCAAGCCTCAGCTTTCTTTGTGGTGCAGCTGGGTGGATTAGAACCGCAGACCCTGTGCATCCCAGCCCAGGGCGTAATCGAACAAGCTGGTAGCTTTCTGGTTGTTGCCGTCGTCACTGTTAACCATTGTTAAAATAGAGTGAGCATTTATGATATGCCAGGATTTGTGCGAAGCACTCTACGTGCACGGTTTCACCCAGTTTTCACAACAACCCTTTGAGGCTGGAAGTTTTAAGTGGAACGTACCATTCTACAGATGAGGACGCTGAGGGTCGCAGAAGTCACGTTGTCCAAGGGCAGTCGCAGGGTTTGAACCCAAGACTGCTGACTCGACGCCACATTTAAAAAAAGGCAACCCTCTGCCCCCAAATATACTCCTCGATTTCTTCTCCTGCTTTAACTTTCCCTTCCCATCACCTGGCAAAGCTGTCGGGATCGCGGGTCTGCTTCTGTCTCCGAGGAGAAAGAAGCAGCGAGAGGGGCCTGTTTGGCTCTGTCTGCACACAGCCAGCGGTGCAGAGCTAACGCACTGGCAGGAAGGTGTGAATGAAGAAAGTTTTAAGGAACATTGTAAGTGGGTTTTAGAAAACAACTACAAGAAAAAAATATAAATGTACTACTTTGCATCAAAATCACTCTCTGGGATTGAGCTAGTTCTGTGGATTACCCTAGAGGTGGAGTGGCGTCTTCAGTGGCGGCTGCTCCATCAAACAATTTTTTATACAGATTGATTCGTAGACGCATTCATCCATTTCCAACACGTTTATTCCAACTCATAGGGACCCACCCTACAGAGCAGAGCTCCCCCGACAGCTTCCAAGGCTGTTTTCTTTACAGACACAGATTGCCATATCTTTCTCCTGCAGAGTGGCTGGTGGGGACTGAACTGGCAATCTTTTGAACTAGATTAACACCACCGTGCCACCAAGCCTCCCTGTACATGCATTAGGGCTGATGAAATATGAAAGTGGAAAAGTTCATTGCTATGGGTGTTTGGGACCCTTCTGAAAACAAGTGGGGACATAGCCCACTACATTTTGCCAGTGACTAAGCTGAGATTGGGCAGCTACTTAGATAACTAAATAGGGACCTGGGGTCCGAGTGGGTTACATGTTGGGCTGCTAATCACAAGGTTGGCAGTTCTAACCCAACAGCTATTCCTTAGGGTAAAAATGAGGCTATTTGCTCCCATAAAGATTCACAGCCTCAAAAGCCATGCGGAGCAGTTCGATCCCGTCCCACAGGGTCACTCTGAGCGGGATGGACTGGGTAACCCTGGGTCGCGTGGGTTTGGTAAATGCAATGACAACTAGGACGATGTACTGGAAGATTAGAAAGAGTGCTGCTCTGGCAGGCTTCTTAGAATCAAGAGACGCATTGTAAAAATCCTCTATTTTAAATGCTGCTTCTTCAGTGCATAATGGATAACATGGATTTATGAGACATCAGAGAAAGATTCTATACTGAAGAGACTTTGGATGGTTATGAAATGAATAATAAAAAATAGAAATCATGCAATTATATTTTATTAAATACCGTATATACTCGAGTATAAGCCGACCAGAAATTTTCAAACTAACATTTTCAAAATTTTAAAAATTTCGGGTTAGCTTATACTCGAGTATACAGTAAGTGAAACTCGTAACACGGTTAACACATTTTTTATTTCTACTACATAACTATATTTATGGCAAAAAATACATAACTAAGTAAAATTATTGTTTGCCACTAACTTGGATATTGGCAGAATATTTAAATGCCAGAAAGGGGTACAGCCCTGTGTCACTGGCACCCTTATCTTCATTTCATCACTTACCTTGTCATCGGGAAGCACATGCCAAATAGATATTGTCTTTTCCTCGACTTCATTGTTGATAGACAAGTAAGAAGGCTGGTAGATCTTGGTTGGCTCTAATATTAACACCTTGAAACATAAAGACAAGAGACAAATATTAGTGGCTTAGGAGTTAAACCACCAGGAGCTGCTACAAGACCCACATCACCTGTGGGAGGTTCTTCAGGCAGAGCCAGAGCGAAACCCACTGCCGTCTGGGCTGTCTTTCCCAGGTGCTCCTCACGCATTTTATGGTAGTGCATGATGACCACAAAGCACATTTATCACCTTTGACTGAGACAGAGATCGATCAGAATGCTTTGTAATCTACAGGTTGGTTTGACTGTCTACCAAGGGTGCCCTTCTAAAAGTTTACTCTTGTATCAGGTAAAACAGACTGCTTCTATAAATATAAATGTGTCCGTGAAAGGAAGACATGATAAAACCAGTAATTCTGTGCACAAAAAAAGACAAGACTTCATCTGTAGGTTCTCACATACTTATTTTAACTTTTTGGATCTCATATTCCAAAACAATCAATTCTGACTCACAGTGACCCTACTGGGGTAGGTCTGCCCCTGTGAGCTTTCAAGACTGTTAACTCTTTATGGGAGTAGAAAGGCTCATCTTTCTCCCAAGGAGCAGCTGGTGGTTTTGAACTGCTGACTTTGTGGTTAGCAGCCCACTCTATAATCCAGGGCACAGCTATCATACTTCGTCTTAAAGATGCAGTAGTATAGTCATATCCACGTAAATGGACTTGGAGATGGTTTCTGGCTATTACTGAAAGAGCCTTATAAATAAACCAAAGAAATGAATATGAGGCAGCAAATGTGTTTCTGTGCTATCTCCAAAATAAAATTGGTGTCTTCAACGATGATATATTTAGCTGCACGAAAGGAAAAGAGAAATTAAAGTGTGTGCCTATTTTAGCTGTGTGAAGGGTATATGATAAGTGAGTTGAAAATCTTCATCAAAAGTTTACATAATGTATTGTATTATTACTAACATTTCATATTAGGAATAAATAACACTGGAGACAGTGGGGGATGGCGAGGAGCAACAGTGGAGGCAGCAAAGACATGAACAGTACAGTGGGCTTCCTGAGTCACGGAGCAAGAAAGCTCTGTGACCTGGGGCAGGAGGCACCCCGAAGAGTGGCCCTCTCCCAGCACTCCCTAGTGGAGCTGAAGAGCTTTGTAGCACCTGCCCCAGCAGGACACAGACTGCGGGGTTCCCAGGTTGAAAGGCCAAGGACCAGAAAAAGGCATGCCTATGGGTACGGCTGAGTTGTCCTGACTGAAGAACTGTACCCTGAGTGGTTTCTGATCCTGAATTGCAGTGTTACTTCCTAAATGATGCCCATGATCCTGAGTGCTCTTTGTGAATTGTGTGGCCGTAGCAATGAGTTATCGATGCCACCAGAGAAGGAGAGAGAGCAGGGGGGGTGGCTGCTGTCAGATCGGTGCAGTTGGTGGTGGGTTGGGTCATGCATGGTGCGTGCCTCACAGGAATCAGCTTTGGGCTGATGGTGATTCTCTCTCCCCCTCCTGAAGCGAGGGGAGGTCAGACACCACGGCCACGCCATTTTACATGGAGTTGTCATTGCTGAACTTTTTTTAAAAAGATCGTTTTATTGGGGGCTCTTACAGCTCTGACAGCAATCCATACATCCATTGTGTCAAGCACATTTGTACATAGGTTGCCATCATTGTTTTAAAAACATTTTCTTTCTATTTGAGCCCTTGGTTTCAGCTCCTCCCCCCCCGCCCCTCCCCCACCCTGTTGAACATTTTTGAGCCCTTTGATCTGCCCGGGACATGACAGAAAATGGAAGGATTTCTAGCAAACGTGACAGAGATACAGAGAGGCTAGGGAAAAGAAAGCAAGAGGAGGCAATCTGACAAAACCATACAGCTAGATAGAGCGCATGGAGGAATCTCCGTATTGTCTTGCTTTCAATTCCTACTCTTTCCCAATGGTCAGTATCGCAATGAACTGCTAACGTGGGGTGTCGGTAGCAGGAAGGACGAGAGCAAGGCCTATGGAGAGGAGACACAAACCGGGGTTTCATGTGTAAGCGTCTACAATGAGTTCAAGACTTTATCAAAGCCAAAACGCCAAACTCACTGCCACTGGGTTGATGCTGACACACAGCGACCCTACAGGCCAGTGGTTCTCAACCTGTGGGTCGCGACCCCTTTGGGGGGTCGAACGACCCTTTCACAGGGGTCACCCGATTCATAACAGTAGCAACACTACAGTTATGAAGTAGCAACAACAATAATTTTATGGTTGGGGGTCACCACAACATGAGGCACTGTATGAAAGGGTTGTAGCATTAGGAAGGTCGAGAACCACTGCTATAGGACAAGGTAGAATTGCCCCTGTTGAGTTTCCAAGACTGTAACATCTTTATAGGAGTAGAAACCCCTGTCTTTCTCCTGTGGCGCGGCTGGGAGTTTGAACTGCCGACCTTTCAGTGAGCAGCCCGACCAGTCCCTACTATACCACGAGGGGTCCAGGGGACTCTGCAGGGCCCTCAAAAGTACCACACATCTCCTCTCTCTCTGCCCTTTGGACAGTGCATTGATACTCTCCTAACTTTTCCATGTAGAAAAGGACTATGCAAATATACAAGGAATAAACTCAAACTGAGCCCAAATAATAATAAATGATAGCATCATTCGAATCATTTCACAAATAAATGGCTCTCTCCTTCCTTTTGCCCAGGGTCAGGGCTATTTCTAGAAGGAATGAAAAAGAATATAGGGTGAGATCGATGGAAACCATCAAACTCGTCAATATTGTCTAACATGAGTCATTCAGGATTGCAGTCAGATCCACTTAAGAGAATGTCATCCCTCCGACCAAGACCTACGGCAGGCTTCACAGGCATGACCACAGGATGACACTGGAGCAGAGGGCAGGCCCTGCCAGCACGAGGCCTTTCTCTATGCCCTGCAGCAGGAGGGGCGGGGTGGAAGGCAAATCACCCCACTGCAAGAGGGAATGTCTGGGAGGGGAGGTCAATGAATGAAGAGCATGGCTGGAGGTGTAATTGACATCTAAATTGTCATCTGTTATTGGTTCAGGATTTTTTTTTAGGAGCAGTAAAAAATGTGTATTTTAGGTAAAATATCTTTGTTTTTCATTAGCTTTTATTCATAGATCATTTATCAGTTTAAATAGCCTGCTTTTCATCCATTATCTTCTAACAGTTACTTGAAATCCTTATCTATCTGTTATTTGACATTTTTATCTTCTCATTCCTAAGGGTGGCTCACTCGTGGGTTTGCCTCTACTGACTCTCCCAGCTCTGTGAGCAGCTCTGTGAGCAGCTCTTTGTGAGCAGGCGCTGTTCTACTGCTTCTTAGGGAGTCTAGCAGTCTTTGACCACTGGTCACGTGGACGACAGGCTACAAAGGCTCGGGGTTCTATTTAGCCAAGAGGATGGGGGTTTTTTTGTTTCCCAGGCTAGTAGTTAAATTACCAGTGATCATCTTAATCCTGTTGAGACCAACCAAGTTTTATTTAGACTTGGTTAGGATTTTAGGGTTGCTCTTATTCAATAACGTGGGCTTTCTGTGTCTCAGCCAAAAAGCTTGAGGCGGGGTGGGGGTGGGGGGTGGGGGTTTCAAAAATCGCTAGACTATAGGTGGCTGTGAGTACTTTCATCTCAAACACCTGATCCTTGCATTGTTCAAGCTCTGGAATCCCTGTCCAGCTCTCAGCCTCCCAAGAGCTACTCTCTTCCCGGACCTCCTAGAACGTCAGCCCTCGGAGTAACAATCTAAGGGTTGGTCTCGGGCTGGAGAGAAAAAGCCAGGTAAAAGTTTGGGGGTCACAGCTCATGGCTCTCCTTGCCCAATGCACTTTCCCCGTATTATTGCTGCCTTAGCGTTCCAACCGTTGATCTGTGCTCTTCTGCCAGGGCAGAAGGTCACCACCTCCCAGGACCCTCCTGTGCAGCAGCCAGATCAATGGCCTCAGGGACCAAGATGGAGGGTGTGGAAGTCAACGCCTGTCCCTCCTCTTTCTCAAAGACTGCAGTCCTGCGGGGATGGCTGTCCAATGCTGGCAAGCAATGGTTTCAACTGTTTTCCCTCAGATATTAAAGTTATTTACAGCAAGAGGGGAGGGTCAGTGCCATTTATTTCATCAGCGCAAGGACTGAAGGTCTCTATCCCTTTATTCTTTTTTTTATCAGTGCCTGGTCTTTTAAATAAGCAAACTTCATCACATGGGCATCCGTGCACATAACAAGAGAAGGACTCATTGAAACGGCCCTGACATCCTGTTTTCCACCCAACCAGTACAGCAAAAGTATACATGGGATGAAAACATTCTATTGAACAGGCTGTGTTGCCAGTGAGAATATCCTTAGATAACAATCCTGCTGAGGGGACAACAGAGAACTATCAGTCAATTCCACTTCTGGGAATTTATCATGTAGATATATTAGCATGGGTACAAAATCGTCTATGCGCCACACATTTAGTGCAACATTATTTCTAACTATAAAATATTGCAAAGATGTGCCAACAAAACTGTGTATTATATATGGGATAGAAAGTTACTCAACACAATATATTACATAAATGATGATACATTCATACATTGGAAAACGAAGCAGTTTTTTTTAAGCAAATTAAGTTTCCATGATACATTGCTGAGAGAGAAAAAAAAAATCAAAGGACAGAACACTCCAAGTAATATTTTTCTTTAAATAAAAAGAAATAATAAAGATAACAGTTAATATTTATAGTCGCCAGACCACATGCTAGGCACCATCGCAACAGCTCAAAATATACTCATTTAATCTATATCAACACCCTGTGAGTTAAGTACTACCCATTCTGCAGATGAGGAAACGAAGCTCAGAAAGGTTAAGTAACTTGCTCAAGATCACACAGCTCATGAGTGGCAAAGGGAGACAGAATCATGCAGAACGGCCCCAGCGACTACTGCACAATAAAGGTTCTTGATGCATTATAAATGCAAGGGGCCATGGGGGTGCAGTGGTGAAAGCACTTGGCGGCTAACAGAAAGGTTAGCCAGCTGCTGTGCAGTAGACTCCCGGGGCTGTCTGCGCCTGTAAAGATTACAACCTTGAAAACCTTATGGGGCACTTCTACTCAGAACACCCTGCGGGGCATGGCTGTAGGTGGGAGAGTCTAATTCTAAGCGCAAAGAAAGAAACGGTGGGAAAGTAATCAAGAAACGAAGAACCGTAGCACTATACTGTAAGTATTTTCACTGGATCATACACACAGACTATCGCACACTGTCAGCGGGTCACAGTGTGGTGACTTGCATGTTGTTATGAAACTGACAGGGCCCCAGTATTTCAAGAACCAGCAGAGTCACCCATAGTGGACAGGTTTCAGCAGAGCTCCCCGACTAAGACAGACCCTAAGTCTACTTCTGAAAAAATCTGAATAGCGGTGAAACATTGTCTGACATATGGCCCTTAGGTGGAAGGCACTCAAGAGAGCTAGCTCCTCAAAGCAGAGTTGACCTTAATGACGTCATTGGTGGGGTAAAGCTTTCAGGACCTTCCCAGGAGAAGAAACAGCTGCAAACATCCACTAGGAACTGGTTCTTGGACTACACAAAGTCTGAATCTAGGAAAACTGGAGGTTTTCAAAATTAAGTGGATGGCATAAAAATGGATATGCTAGCCACTGGTGAGCTGCGACAGTCTAGCACTGACCAGTTTGAATCAAGCATAGGTCCTACTGTCCTAGAGCTGAGGAAACTGGAGATTTTTACTAACTTCTGCCATCCAACATGCAATCAAGATGCATTGATAGTTACTGGTGATTGGAATGCAAAAGACAGAAGCAACGAATGATCAGAAATTGGAATATATGGCCTTGGTGATGGAGATGACTTTGGGGAGATGACGTTGGTAAAGATATGGCAGAAGTTTGCAAGACCGGTGGCTTATTCATGGGAAATACCTTTTTCCAACAACAAAGCAGTGACTATACACTTGGGCCTCACCTTGTGGCATACTACACAGGCATCAGACAGGCTGCATCCATGGAAGGAGAGCAGAACAAGCGGACACTGGGTGGTACGATCAGGAAAGGTGTGCGTCTGGGTGGTGGCCTTTCACCATACCTATTCTGCTGCTATGCTGAGAAACCCCTGCAAAGGTGAACTCTGTGAGGAACACAGCATCGGGACTGGAGGAAGGCTCCTTACTAACCAGAGAGATGCAGACCAAACGACATAGTGCACTGGGCAAACCTGTTGCAGAGGGCTTCCTTAAAAGGGCTAACAAGCAAAGATGTCAAAACGATGCATGATGTACGCGGACTCCAATGATAGCATTTTCAGTCCCCTCACGTGCGAGTGAAAAGTGGACAGGGAATAAGGAGGGCTGAAGAAGAACTGATGTGTCTGAATCATCATGTTGGCCAAGCATATTGGATGTGTCATTGACTGCTACAAGAACACAAAGCTGTCCAGGAAAAAATACAGCCCAACTACTCTTTGGAAGCAAGGGCGGCAAGGTTTTGTTTCAGAGACTTGGGGTGTGTTATCAGGAAGGACTAGTACTTGGAGTATGGCATTATGCTTATTAGACAGTTAAAAAAAAGAAGAAGACCCCCAACGTGATGTACCGAGAGAGTAGCAGCAACAATGGGCTCAAGCATGGTACCCATCCGTTATGAGGATGGTGCAGGGCCAGATAGGGCTTTGCTCTGCTGTACACAGGGTCCCTGTAAGTCAAAACCAAACGAGACAGCACGTAACCACAAGAGAACTCGCTCAACCTTCCACATCATGTTCTACATAGGACTGTGTTGTTATTAGTGCAATTATTTCACTATGCACAGAGCGGTGTCACGATTTCTGCTTATACAAATAAGGAGGCAATGGAAACTTAGTGCTTTCATTTCTGTAGGATAAATCCATTCCTTTAAGTAGGATTGCTGGTCAAACAGAAATACTTTCAACTTTGTTAGCTACTGACAGGTTCCTTTCGTAGAGTTCTTGTTACCAATTCCAGGATAAAATCCCTTGACTGCTGAGTCCCTTCTGATGTACACCAACCCGACAAGACAGAGGTGAACCTTCCCACCGGGACTCCCAGGCTGTAATCCTCACGGAAGCAGACTCGCACATCCTTCTCGCCTCCGTCCCGACCTCCTTCACCTGGTGACCATACCTGTACGTCTCCTCACTTCTTTTTTTAATGTTTTCCACTTTTAATTTTCACATCCATTTATTACACTGTGACAAACGAATTCAGAGTAAACTAATTTGGATTAGCTCAGAATAGCCAATCTGAGTGACTTCCTTTCACAGCAGATTTTTCGTTAGCACATGGTCAATTAAGTACTTCAACCCTGTCCTCCTTTTTTGTATACAATTTACCACCACTCAGACCGTCGGCTAAAGACCAGCTGCCATCTCACTGGACGCGAGGGACTGTCCCAGGCTCTGCATTTTCTGCGCTAGAAAATAACCAAGTGTTTCCGTTTGAAAGACTTTTCAGTGAAAGATTTTACTGAGCTCGAACCTCATCTGGAAGTCAGAGTAAAGAAATTGAATCAATGCTAGTAAGGGATTTAACTAATGAAGCTGCGGATCCTCTGGGCAGGAACTGGCGAACAAGATTCTACCACAGGAATTGAGCTTCGTCACCACCTCTGAGACTAGAGTGTCCTTAGGGAGCGTTGGACGGCATCAGTCTGAGTGCAAAGGACTGTGGATGCACAGTGAGCAGCCAGGATTCTCCAATTACACACCAACATCACATGGCTTTGGACGGTGTTCTGAGAACTACCAGGAGGGGGTCAGCACCACCTGCGATGATGGGCAATGTATTCAAATGCAGCATCGTTCACCAGTCACAGGTGCAAACCAGGCGTCCATCAATAAACGATTGGATGACTCAAAGGTGGCATACACGTGAAATGAAATAATTTTCCACCCCAAGGAGAGCTGACATTCTGACTACATTCTGACTACATGCTAAGACGTGGATAGACCTGGAAAAGATCAGTCTGAGTAAAACAAGTCGAACGTGAATAGACTACCACTGTCTGATCCCACTTTTATGAAATTTCTTGAAGAGGCAAATGCAGAGACCACCATCTATTCGTGGTAAGCGGAGGCAGGCGGGAGGCAGGAGAGCGGGGATTCTGCGTCAGGGTTGCTGGGTTTCTGCCACGGGCGATGACACTCTTGGAAACGAACAGTGAAGATGGCACACGGCACCGACACGGTGTGTGTGTGTGTGTGTGTGTGTGTGTGTGTGTCAGTGCAGCATATGCATAAGACGGCTAAACTGGCAAATGTGCTGTTACAGACAGTTAACCCAAATTAAAATCTATATATGTGCACGTCTGGTGTACATTTAAATGCACATGCACACACACAGTGCTTTACTAAGTTGGCAAGAAATTTTCACTATCTTTTCATGAGCTTTTTGGGGTTTTTGTTTGTTTTCATGAACTTTTTGAAAACTCATCGTGTGTGTACGTACACTTGTATGTTTAATGTCCTCCAAGGAGCCTTCGTGGCACAGTGGCTACCCACTGGGCAGCTACTGTAAGATGGATAGCTTGAACCTACTGGTCACTCCATGGTCGAATGATGGAACTTTCTGGAAACCCACAAGGGATGGTCCTACTCGGTCCTACGGGTCATTCTGCGTTGGAATCGACTCTGTGACAATGAGTTTGGCTTTTGGTTTAAAGACTAGCCACAATGAATGGCAGACAGAGTCTGAGACAGGTTATTTCTCATGACCTACAGACACTGAAGTAGAGACGAAAGGTACTACGCACAAGTGTGCCCCACATGGTGGGTACAGATTAATACTCAGGGGTGGGGGGCTGTTACAGCAATAGTGGCAATCACATCAAGAGATGAATGGCCACATTCGTTGCGTGTATACATACAATGAAAAATCATTCTACCATAGAGAAGCGAAGCTCTGAAAACATGCTAAGACATGCTAAGATATCGCGTCCAAAACATCACTCGTCATCAAACACGTCCACCCTCCCAGTCTGCAGAGCCATCTTGACTTGCTGCGTTCGCTCACGGAGCAGCTCGGGAAGCACCCTCGACCGCTTTTCAAAAGAAAGCATACACATCCCATGGCCAGTGAACGCACAGGCATGTCCCTCGGTTCTCGGATTTTGAGAGGTTATCTTTAGAAGTAAGCTCATGCAAATCAGTTGCACTGAATGACAAACAACTGAAAACGATGGACATCCCCCGGGACAGGAAAATCAAAGCCTTCATACTACTACACGGGGTCCTGGTGGCACAGGGGGTGATGCGTTGGGCTGCTGACTCTGCAAGGTCAGCAGCTCAAAACTACCGGTCACCCTGCAGGAGAAAGATGAGGCTTTCTAGCCCCGTAAAAATGTCCAGCTTCAGAAGCCCCCGGGGCAGCTCTGTCCCGTGCACAGTCTCCGGGGGTCGGAATGGACTGCACGGTAATGGGCGAGGGGCGAGTGAACAGGGCTAGCGTCACGGAGTGAGACGCCCCCAAGGAAAAGGCAAGAAAGCGAATGAGCAGAGGAAGAGTACTCACTGGAAACCTGACGACGGTCACATCGGTCTTGGTGGCCTCCACCAGGAAATCCATCCAGAAGTCCACGAGTTCCTGCTTGGCCACAGGCTGCTCTGTGGGCAGTTTCACAAAATGCTTATATATCAAAATGGTCTCCACAATCGACTTGAGGTACCTGCGATTTAAACATACACACACACAAAACTTACAAAGCGGCCACACCGAGAGCCACCAGGTACCGTGCACCCCAGCATTCTTCTCTAGGTGTAAGTGAAACCTGGCCTGAACAAGGGTGTGACCATCGTCACCAGGCATTTCTTCATCGTCTATTGTATGCTGTGCAGGTGGGCGCTCCCCAAAGCCTCGGACTTTAACACATCATCTCATTTAAATCTTACAAAAATCCAGTCCAGGAGGACCGCTTTATCCCTGCTTCCTAGACGTGGAAACGGAAAGGTAGAGAACAGAAGCAACTTGGCTGGGAGTCATGCAGTCTCATAGAATAAGGTGCTTAAAAGAACGTCTACATTCTATTCAAGGAAGTAGTAATGACCTTGCTTTCAAACACTCTTCCTTAAGGAATTGTTTTTTGCAAATAGACCCTTCCTAAGGAAGGAGTCTTTATTTTGCTCTGAAGCCCCTCGATTTATGTATTTTACAAATCTCCTTAAGCCTAACAAGACTAAGGGGGCCTCAAAGGCAAGAGTTGGGAAAACCAAGGGGGAATATACTAGACAGGCAGGCACTTTGTCAACTATAAGCATATATGTTAACATTCCATATGCATTAAGATAGTGGAAATGGAGAGCATTGTTTTAGTGACAGTCAGTACTATTGTGTTATTATCACAGCAAAATGCGACAATTACAAATAAACTATGCTCACTCATCACAACCTATCTTCAACACATTTCCTTTCCTTATAAACACTCACTTTCCTCTAGCATCTGCATTTAATCCTGCAAGTAAATAACCTAATTTTCAGCTCAATAAATGTAACAGGAGACCAAGCGAGAGGAGCGGTGTATGGGGACTGGCTGTAGAAAAGTGCAACAGTCCAATATTACCAGGCCGGCGTCTTCAGCTTAAAGAGCTTCTCAGATGCTTGGATGACTCTCATGTGGTCGTTGGCAAGAACACTGGCCCCCAGAAAAAAGCCAACTTCCCAGAAGCTCTGGAGTTTTTCCAAGTTTCCCTTTTTACCAAGAAGGGTACTTAGCTTCACCCCTAAAAAAACGAGCAGGGCACAGTGTTACAAGCACACCGTCAGCAGGCAGTCGGCTTCTTGCTAACGAGCAAAGTGACACTTTCTATTTCAGATGACAATAACGGTAATTTTCTAATAAAAACAGTTCAAGCTTTACACGCACGCACGCACACTCACGCATACACGCACACACATACACGCGCGCGCACACAATTTCAAAAAGCTCATGGAATTAGTCCCGCTATATTTTAATTCCATAGGAGCCCTCGTGGCATTGGGCTGTAATCTATAAGGTCAGCAGTTCAAAACTACCAGCTGCTCTGCAGAAGAAAGACCGGGTTGTCTATTCAATAACAGTTTCAGTCTTAGAAAACCACAGGGCAGTTCTTCCTGTCCTATTGCTTTGAGTTTACATTGCCATGAGCTTACATTGGGGTTGAACTCTGAGTTTGGGGTTGCTATGAGTTTACATTGACTCGATAGCTGAGAGTGAGTTTAATTCCATGTTTCTACAAATCTTTTTAAGCCTGTGTGCATGTGTGTGTGTGTATGTGTGTGAGAGAGAGAGAGAGAATTAAGCCAGTTACTTCCAGTTGATTTCCATTCCGGGAAATCTCCTGCGTGTCACAATAGAAAATGCCCAGAGGATGTTCAATGACTGATTTTTTAAAGAATCATTTTATTGGGGGCTTTTACAGCTCTTATCACAATCCATACATCCATTGTGTCAAGCACATTTGTTGCCATCATCATTTTCAAAACATTTTCTTTCTACTTGAGCCCTTGGTTTCAGCTCATTTTCCCTCCCTCCCCTCCCCTCCCCTCCCTCATGAACCCTTGATAATTTATAATTTTTTTTTCATGTCTTACACTGACAGATGTCTCCCTTCACTTTTCTGTTGTCTGTCCCCCAGGGAGAGGGTTATATGTAGATCATTGTGATTGGTTCCCCCTTTCTGCCCCACCTTCCCCTTCCCCTCCTGGTATCAATACTCTCATTATTGGTCCTGAGGGGTTTATCTGTCTTGGATTCCCTGTGTTTCCAGCTTTTATCTGTACCTGTGTACATGCTCTGGTCAAGCCAGATTTGTAAGGTAGAATTGGGGTCATGATAGGGTGTGGGGGGTGGGGGAACGCATTAAACAACTAGAGGAAAGTTGTATGTTTCATCAGTGCTATACTGCATGCTAACTGGCTTGTCTCTTCCTTGTAACCCTTCTGTAAGAGGATGTCCAGTTGTCTACAGATGGGCTTTGGGTCTCCACTCTGCACTCCCCCTCATTCACATCGATATGATTTTTTGTTCTGGGTCTTTGATGCCTGATACCTGATCCCACCGACACCTCGTGATCACACAGGCTGGTGTGCCTCTTCCATGTGGGTTTTGTTGTTAATGACTGATTGTTGTTGTTTACAACCTTTTCAAAAAATTAATCATTTTATTGGGAGCTCTTGCTGATATTTTAACATTCCATAATTCAATTAGATCAAGCATAATTGTACAATTGCTACCACCATCAGTTTGAAAACATTTTCTTTCTTCTTGAACTCTTTGATATCAGCTCCCCTTTATCCCCTCCCTTCTCCACCCTACTCCTCAGGAACCCTTATTATTTTTATTACATATTCTTCTTAGTATTATGATGATGACTGTTTTTATTTTTTATAAAGTAGCTCACCAGATATTTCTTCAAAGGCACCCCTGATCCATCAAACATTTGATTAGCAGCAGAACGCTGACACTGCCCAGGTGCATCAGGGACCTTACCTGGAGATACCTAGACCTAGAAGCAGACTTGCCTCAGGCAAAAAATGTGCCCCTTTCATGTATTGATACATTTTGTCAAATTTCCCTCAGGAAATGCTTAAGAGCTTTTGAGTATGGAGTTAAGAATGGGCTCTCACTTTTAATATTTAAGAGTTCTCTTAAGAGGAGCCCTGGTGGTGTAATGGTTATGCTTTGGGTTGTTATAGGTTATTCAAGGTCAGCAGTTCGAAACTACCAGCCGCTCCACGGGAGAAAGACGGGGCTTTCTGCTCTCATAAAGAGCTGCAGTCTTGGGAATCCACAGGGGCAGTCTGCCCTGTCCTCTCCATCAGCACTGACTCAATGATGGTGAGTTGGTTTGAGCTTTGGAAGCATTCTGATGCATCAAATTATTTCTGTAGGACAGAGGCTCAGAAGTTGCTTCACGCCTGGCTCAGGGCAAGAACCTGTTGAAGGCTTTTGATTTACAAGGCCAAATGGCTAAAACATGATCTCTGATGGACAAGTATGTCTGTCAGCAAAGGACCTGCCTCCCAAGTCCATTCAGTTTCTGGAGGTGCCAACCGATAATGAATGTGGCTATCACCACAGGGCTAGTGGGCTCAAGTCCAGCAGCGGCGTTCTGGAGATCTATTTCTAAAACATACTAACCCCTGAAAACCCTAGGAAGCAGAGTTCTCTGCTGACGCACGCGGTAGCCACAAGCTGGGGTCGGCTCAACAAAAGTGGACGGCTCACCACGGCCTTCACAGCTCTACATTTTTGTCTTTAAAATTTTTTGGCTAAATGCATTAGCAATAAATAATATGCCACTGCTGTTTGAACTACCAATTCTTTGATCAATTTTTGAATTCCTGGTGAACCCCTCAGCATTTTGACAATAGTCTAATTAGAATTGGTTGACCTCTGAAGTATCAAATACTTTTAATAGTTATTTTCAAATATAGTTTATCACTCTGCAGCCGTTCCTAGACTCGAGGCTATTTTAATGTAGAAAATGAGGGCACGGAGCTGTAACTGCACTACTGTAGGCCTACCAGTCGGCATCATGGCATACTGGACTACGTGTTGGGCTGCCAACCACAAGGTCAGGAGTTTGAATCCACCGGCTACTCTGAGGGAGAAAGATGAGGCATTGGCTTTTTAATCACAGTGCATGACATCGTGGAAATGTTCACTCTCCCAACTCATGCAACACAATGAGTTAGAGATGATGCCCCTTTGTAGTGAGAAGAACAAAGCTCAGTGCAGTTATACAATGTCAAATGGCTTCTGCTTGTCCGTGATGGACATGAGATAGCTTCTTTTAAGTTTCCACGACAACAAATTTCAAACATATACAAACAGAAACTATACCATGCATACAAATCGATACCATACTTGGACATTCAACAATTGTTAATAAGGGCCATTTTCCTATTGCTTCATCTTCCTGAATACGTTTTGCCTAACCATTTTAAGTTACAGGCACATGGCAATTCACCCCAAAGCCCTGCAACATAGATTCTCCTATGTACCCTAGTCTATCATTGTTATCAGCTGCTGGCATTGTTCCCCAACTCACAGGGACCCTATGTATTACAAAACAAAATGCTGGCTAGTCCTGTGTCTTCTCCACGATCCGTGGTGGGTTAGGCTGCTGTGGTCTTCCTAGTCCGTGTTAGTCTGCAAGTTCTGTTGACATGTGGTCGGTGCCATAGCAACCAGAAAGCCACCACGGACTGTGGTGGCTGTGTACAAAGTGCACCGGCCCAGCTCGCCCACAAAGAAGGCAAGAACTATACCACGGGGCCACCAATGCCTCGTGCGATTAGACGACTATACAAATGGCTCCTTCATAGCGAATATCCTGTCCGGATGCAAACTTCCTAACTGTTCCCAAAACTCTGAGTCAAGGATCAGTCATTGCATTTGTATTTTATTGTCTCTAAATCTCTTTTAACTGACCCAAACCACGCACCCTTTCTTCTGGACACTGATTTTCCTGTGTCTTCCAGAGTGGCCTCACTCCCTGGATTTCTCTGACGACTTCCTCATAGGGCTGTTGAACTGATTTCTCTATACACTGGGATTCCTACTGGTTGGACATTCGCTCTAAATAGTGGACCAGATTCTGGTAAAACGCTTTGGGTGATGCCATTAGCAGCGGTTCTCAACCTGTGGGTCGCGACCCCTTTGGGGATCGAACGACCCTTTCACAGGGGTTGCCCGATTCTTAACAGTATCAAAATGACAGTTATGAAGTAGCAACGAAAATAATTTTATGGTTGGGGGGTCACCACCACATGAGGAACTGTGTTGAAGGGTCCAGGCATTAGGAAGGTTGAGAACCGCTGCCCTAGAGGCTGTGCATTTCATACTCATTGTGTCATGAGGCAGTGTCTGGCCACCCCACTGTCAATGACACTGAGCACATCACTGACATCAGTGGCCTCCCGTGGGAAGGGATATTTGTCCCTTAGTGACGAGCAAGCGATCTGGGAGTAGCACGGTGGTACCCTGTAAATATGCAGTGTTTGCTTGTCTTGTTTTATTATTTTTTAAATGTTTTTTAACTTAATGATTTTGGCTTCAATCGATGGTGGTTGCCAAAATACATAATCTCCACACTGCTATCAGTATCAACTTCATTACTCCTCCCATTTCATTAACTAGCCTTCTTTTGAAGAATGCATCCCTTGGAAAAAAACAAAAAACAAAAAGCCACATATGAAAGGCAGCAGATTCTGAACAAACGTCTGGACAAGGCGTGGACCGTGAAGCTCTGGACTTAGCCAAAAGGCTGCCAGCTTGCGGTCACCCAGACACACCTCGGCAGGTAGTTCTGGGGCGCTGCATCCCAACACATCACAGGCTGGATAGCCCCACAGAGCAGCCCCTCTGCACACGTGGGGCTGCCCCCGATCCGACTCCATGGCAACCAACAAGATAGACAACGGACGGCAGCACGAGCTTCACCTCACTGACGCTGCGGGGAACGAGGCTTCTCCTGACCAGGACACGTTTTCCAGTTTAGAAGCTCGGAAAGGAAAGCATCCTGTTTACCTTTCATACCGCTTGCTTTAAGTTGGGCTGGGGGTGGCGGGGACACTTAGCAACTGGTGAAATACGTGGACCACTGAATTTCATCCTCCTATCAGTTTTCTGCCCCAGAGTGTGAAATACTATGAAAATATAATTTAAAAATAAAAAGAAGAAGAAGAAAATATGATAACCCCTTCCCCTTCTCTCCCCCAGCAGGAAGTCTGAGCCGGTCCTTTCTTCTCGGCACCCAATTGGGTTCCGTGTCTGGGTTTCCATGTGAAACAACAAGCCCCAATTACCAACTTTCCGGAGCTCAAAGGAAGATTCAAACTGGTGCCCGGCTGCCAGGAGGAGTACCGCGTAATTGATTCCTGACTGTAGTGTTGGCTCGGATTCAAATGCCTTTTTGAACCTATGAAAAAACAAACGCACAAGTTCACTTTCTCAATCACGAAACCCTGGGTGTGTAATAGCTTCTGTTTACATAACTCCAGTGCCTGAGTAAGTAAAAATATTCCACTGGCCTTCACCCCAGATTCTGGTGTGCTATTTGACTTAGGATTTAATGCATAAGGAACTGCCTATCCTTCCCCCAGCTCCACTGCATTCTCCCACTGAATTCACCCTTGCCCAGCGAGTGCCAGCCTTTTAAAAGTCCTCTCACCATGCTACCAAAAATCTATGAATGCATGTATGCGTGTATGTAGGCAGTGGATAATTTTTTTTTAATGAGAACCTTGCACATATTAAAAAGAAGTTCACTTCTTGGTGCTCTTTTTTAAATTCTTAAAATATACAAAACATTGAGGATGATCATCTGAAAAACATATCAAAAGAATAATTCTATAAGACTAGTGGCATTCTCTTACCAGAACAGAGAGAGGTGATTAGAAAAATCCCAAATATCTGAATATTTGGCGACTCACTTCTGAATAGCCCAGGGGCAGAGAAGAAATCACACTGAAAACCAGAAGGCATCTGAATTGAACCACAAGAAAAGGCTCATTGTGGTAAAATTTGTGGGATGCAAAATACGTATGCCTTTAAATGTGTATTTTGGAAATGCAGCATGGTTGCTAGATCAATGCCCTAAGCTTCCCTTCAGAGCAAGCATAACATACTAGCCCCAAAGGAGACACAAGGAAACAATAGCTATGAAAAAGAACCGAACAGAAATCAATGAATGAGAAAGCAGATGCACAGTTGAGAAAATCAATAGTGTCAAAGGTTTGTTCTTTGAAAAGATTAATACAACCGATAAAGGACGAGTGCTCATCAGGAAAAGAAAGTGGGAGAGAGAGAGGGGAGAGTGGGGACAGAGGAGAGGTCCGGCCGACAGCATTAGAGCCCAAGATCCACACTTAAGAATGAAGAGAACGACGACCCTTCCTTACCAACAGCCAGGAGGGGAGAAGGGATCTGCACAGAAGCTCACAGAAGACGCAAAAAAAACCCATCCACTTTCTTTCTTTTTTTTGAGGGCTCGTACAACTCTTATCACAATCCATCCATCCATCCATTGTGTCAAGCACATTGTACATTTGTTGCCATCATCATTCTCAAAACATTTTTTTCCTATTTGAGCCCTTGCTACCAGCTCATTTTTCCCCTCCCTCCCCACCTCCTCTCCCTCCCAAACCCTTGGTAATTCATACATTATTATTTTGTCATGTCTTACACTGTCCAACGTCTCCCTCCACCCACTTTTCTGTTGTCCGTCCCCCAGGGAGGGGGTTATATGTAGATGTACATCATTGTGATCAGTGCCCCCTTTGGCCCCCACCTTCCCCTTACCCTCCTGGTATTGCTGCTACCTCAGTATTGGTCCGGAGGGGTTTATCTGTCCTGGATTCCCAGCTCTTACCTGTACCAGTGTACATGCTCTGGTCTAGCTGGATTTGTTCAGTAGAATTGGGATCATGATAGTGGAGGGAGGAAACATTAAAAAACTAGAGGAAAGTTGTATGTTCCATCAGTGCTATACTACACCCTGACACTTGTCTCCTCCCCGCAACCCTTCTGTAAGGGATGTCCAGTTGCCTACTGATGGGCTTTGGGTCTCCACTCTGCAATGGTATTATTTTTCGTTCTTTGATGCCTGATACCTGATCCTCTCGACAACTCCTGATCACACAGGCTGGTGTGCTTCTTCCATGTGGGCTTTGTTTCTTCTCAGCTAGATGGCCACTTGTTTATCTTTAAGACTTTAAGGCACCAGACACTATATTTTTTGATAGCCGGCCACTATCAACTTTCTTCACCACATTTGCTTATGCACCCACTTTGTCTTCAGCGATCATGTTGGGAAGGTGAGCATCATGGAATGCCAGTTTATAGGACAAAGTATTCTTGCATTGAGGGAGTACTTGAGTAGAGGCCCAATGTCCATCTGCTACCTTAATACTAAACTTATAAATATATGCACATAGGATAGGTCTATTTCCCCATTGTCATATATAAATATATTTACATATGTACATGCCTGTATTTAGACCTCTATAAATGCCCTTTGCCTCCTAGTTCTTTCCCATCCACTTTCTTCAGTGTTCTGAAGCCTGATCTTGATCAAAGTATAGGATCAGAATGCTACATCCTTGGACCACACTGGTGAATTGCATAGCGCCTTCAATGTGCTGCATCTTAATATTATTGGAATCCATTACTTTATCATAACAAACTGAGGAATAGATTTATAAGTCCCTGGTACCTACACGGCGGCTTCCATGAGCATGTCCTTTCACTTACTGCTAGGGAGAACCGAGCTTCCTCTCCATCCGTGAGTACCATTTAGTAACAGCAACAACGATGGGCCTAATCCTTGTCATCATTTCTCTTGTCTCGGTCCAGGCTCCAAATTTCCTTCTCTGTTTTCTTTTAAGGAGCCTTGGTGGCATAGTGGTTATGCACTGGGTGGTTAACCACAAAGTCAGTAGTGTTCGACACTACCAGCCAGCCCCTCCTCAGGAGACAGATGAGGCGTTCTACTCCCTACTCCAGTAAAGGGTGAGCATCTCTGAAACCCACAAGGGCCGTCAGAATAGAGGTGATAGGCATGCGAACTCAATGAGGTACTTTCTTTCAGATTCAAACTACATAAAAGTACCAGCACCTCTCAAGGCGAAAATCATGAAATGGAATATTCTTGATCCATTTTCACAAAAGATGATGTACCGGGTTGAGTTGTGCTGCCACCTCAAGCAACTGAAAAACCCCAGTGTCGGGAGCCCTGCTCCTGCTCCAGCTCCTGGCACCGTGCTGGGTCAGTGGCCCTGTGTTCTGTCCACTCTGAACGAGTGGCCCTCCCTGGGAAACAGCACCCTTTCCAAAGGCGCCGAGCTTTTGGTCAGGTTGCACAGCAACCAAGACGTGGCCGAGCCAGTGTTATGTGGTGGGGCTCGTTTCCTCGAGGGGGGAAAACGGATCCCTGGCAGTGCAATAGTTAAACGCTCAACCCCGACGTGAAAGGCTGTTTGGAAGAAAGACTGGGTGAGCTCCTGTGAAACTGACAGTCACTTTGGGGTCACCCTCTTGAAGTTGTGTTACATGTTTCTCGGTATATGAACCCCTATCGAAGATCCTATAGGGACGGCAACTAGAATGAGGGGTTTGGGGGGCAGGGGGGGCAGGGGGGACAGGGGAGTGGAGAGGAGGTAAAAGGGAGATGATATCAAGGAGTCCAGGAAGGAAAAGAGTGTTTGGAAACGGATGTGGTAGCAATTGTAAAATACTGTTGGATGTGATTGAACTATGGAATGATATATGCATTAACATCCAATTAATAATAATTATTTAAAATTAATTACATAATTTTTGAGAACTGATAGTCAGAAATACCCTGAGGATACTCTATGATGTCACAGGAAGTTCCCCTGAGTTCAAATTGACTGAAGCCAAAGTGCTGACCCAACAGCACTAACAAGACCAGGTCAGGGGGAGCAGCTATTAGAATCCATCAGCTGCTAGAAGGGAGAGCAGACCAGGCCATCTGCTTGTGTATACATTACAGTGTAGGAAAGCCTGAAGGAGCAGTTCGAATCGGTCCTGTAGGTCTGCTACCAGTCTACATGGCCTTGGAGCAAATACCAACCAACCCAAATGGGGAGGCACTTTAAGCATGCAGTGCTTGCTATATGACAAGTGGGTGGCTTCAATGAACCAAAACTTTTCTCTCGGTCTGGCGTGGTGGTTAGCCACCGCTGACTCGGTCCTGATTCCTAGCACCCCCCAGGCTAAGAGAAGGACGCACCGCCTAGTCCTGCACTGACCTCGCCATCGCCGTTACACTGGGGCCACTGTTGCAGCCGCTGGGCTCGCTCCTGTCATTGAGGGGCTCTCTCTTTGTCGCTGACCCTCCTTCACCAGGCACGACGTCCTTCCCAGGGTTTGTTCCTCCCGATACCATGGCCCAGGTACGCGAGACGAAGTCTGACCTCTTCATTTCTAAACAACGTTCTGGCTACGCTTCTTCCAAGCCAGATTTCTTCATTCTTCTGGCAGTCAGTGATGTATTCAATATTCAATACAACAATATCATCCAAATGTATCAATTCTTCTTCTTCTGTCTTCCTTAATTACTTTCCAGCTTTACAACAGAAAACACCAGGACTTGGCTCGGGGAAACCTGGGTTCACAAAATGACGTCTTTACTCTTTACCACTTTAAAGATGTCTTTTGAAGCAGATCTGCCCAATGCAATACATCGTTTGATTTTTTAACTGCTGCATTTTTGAGTGCTGGTTGTGTTTCCGAGTAAAATAAAAATTTGAAAACTTTGAACTGTTTCCCATTTACCATTACGTTTGTTGTCTTTGGTCCAGTTGTGGATTTTTATTTTCTTTACATCGAGGCATGGGCCATATGACATGTCTTTGAATTATGATACTGATGAAGGATACTGAATGTACCATGGACGGCTAAGTAAATACTAATCTGAGAAAGATATCACGTTTGGTCACAACAGATTATTCGGTGCCTAAAAAACAACTAGGTGTGAGGCCTCCGGCATAATATTTAGGAGTCTTACAGCTCTTTAAGTTAAATGGAATCATCTCTAGTGTACCAGGAAGGTGGAGCACAGAAATTTAAGGCACATCGCTTAGAAGTGGATAAGCTGCAACATTACCTGGTTCTGACAGATTCCAAAGCTTGAATCCTTTTCTCTGCATCGTTGCTATTTACTCTGTGTTATGTGTGTTGTCTTTCAGTTGTTTGTTTGTTTTTTCCCCCATTTCCTATCTTTTTCTCTTTCTTTTTTAGTAAAAGGAAATTGGGAGACAGGAAAAATCAAAATGAGCAGAAAAAGCAGAGAAAAACCGTGTAAGGGATAAAGTTTACATAAAATAGAATGGGACTTTTCATAAACTATATTTGATCAGTCTCAGTAGACTGAATGTTGATATTTCAAACAGCAGTTGTCTTGGCAATACTGATGAAATGAATCCAAGGGAATGCACCAAAAAAGGTGTACGTCTTGAAATATCATGCTTTCACAAGTATGCGGCTCAATGGATATATAAAAAATGCAAAAAGCCCTTGCGTAAGGAAATCTGTAAACATTGATTAGCAGGGCAAAAGTATCTATAAATGTAGAAGATTGGTTAGTCATGAGGGAAGGGAAAGTAAACACTTAATGAAATGAATCTTATGGAGGGAATTAGACATTCGTATTTTCAGGAGAATTTCACAATTACATAATGGGTATGGAGTTATTTCCATGAAAAGTTTTCCTTTCTATTTTAGTTATAAGTATTTGTTGAGGGAAATAATTTATAGTCTTCAATTCAGTACTTCATTTACAAGATGCACATTCTCATTTAAGCTTTCCAAGCAATAGTCTTCTGGTCCAAGGACTGGCTTATTTTGATCACTGTCACTATCACTGGATTGTGAACCACAAACCCTTGATTACCGAGTGAAGTCATCATAATAAAGACGTTGTCCACTTTTGCATCTGCACTGAGATGTTCAGCAACGAAATCAAGAATAAAGGAAATATCGTGGAAGTCTTTCCAGCAAAAGAACATCTACTTTTCCCTTAAAGAGGAAACTGAGCTCCCGTCAAGTCCTTTCTAGCAAGCTGTCATTTTCCTGGCTTGAGACCGAACAGCGGTGCTTCTTTCTGTGGGATGCACAGTAGTTACAGTAGGCTCTCAGGCTCCCTTCCCCACACTCAAATATCTATCTGGGATTATCGTTCACAAACAAACTCACAGCACAGCAAGGCAGTGGGAGATGACCCAAACTCCAAATCAAACCCATTCCATGGACCCTGCCTATACAGGATCCCGAAGATTGTAGCTCTTTATGAGAACAGATAGCCCATCTTTTCCCCCAAGCGAGATGGGTGGTTCCGAACCGCTGACTGTGTGACAAGCAGTCCAACACCTTCCCTGTAGCACCTTCGGGGCGGGTCTCCTAAGAAGGCAATGCATCCATAAAGTCACCAGGCTGAGCTGTTCTGGAGAGGGGGATCCCAATTCACATTTACACGATTTACCGGTACACTTCTGAGTATAACAGGAAACTCGCAAAGAAGAAGCCACTGTCGTGAACTATATTCTTCCACTATTTAACTAGACACACTTTTCAAAAAAAGAGAGAATCATGTTATTTGTATAACTTCCTCTCTTACCTGACATTCTATCATGATACATGTCACTATTCAACAGTCTCAAGACCATACTTTGAAAGATATTCCATCACAAGGGGATGCAACTCTTGTTCAACAATTCCCTGATTTGGGGGGAATTTGGTTTCTTTCCATTTTGCGTCACCATAAAATTCAGAGGAGCGAACATTTTTGAAAATATCTATTTGCTTTCGTATCTGCTATTTCTTTAGGATAGTTCCCAAAAGATAAAATTGGATCAAAAGGCTTGAATTATTTTAAGCCTTTTGGAAAAAAAAAATTGTTTTTCTGAAAGGTCTCATGAATGTACATTCCCAAGAGCGCTGTAGGCAAGTGTCCTTTTCATTGCACCCAGGCTGAAACAGTATTTTCATCTCCCTCGCTCTCTTTTAAAATTCATTTTATTGGGGGCCCATACAACTCTTTTTTTCAATCATTTTATTGGGGACTCATACAACTCTTATCACAATCCATACATCCATCTATTGTGTCTAGTACATTTGTACATTTGTTGCCATCATCATTCTCAAAACATTTGTTTTCTACTTGAGCGCTTGGTATCAGCTCCTCATTTTCCCCTCCCTCCCTCCCCGCCCCTCTCCCTCATGAACCTTGATAATTTATCATTATTTTGTCATGTCTTACACTGTCCAACATCTCTCTTCACCCACTTTTCTGTTGTTTAGCCCCCAGGGAGGGGGCTATATGTAGTTCCTTGTAATCAGTTCCCCCTTTCCACCCCACCTTCCCTCCACCCTCCAGGTATCGCCACTCCCACCACTGGTCCTGAGGGCTCATCCGTCCTGGATTCCCTGTATTTCCAGTTCCTATCTGTACCAGTGTACATCCTCTGGTCTACCAGGTTTGTAAGGCAGAATTGGGATCATGATAGTTGGGGGAGGAAGCATTCAAGAACTAGAGGAAAGTTGTATCTTTCATCGTTGTTCACTGCACCCTGACTGGCTCGTCTCCTCCCCATGGCCCTTCTGTAAGGGGATACATCCATCCACTGTGTCAAGCACATTCATCTTTGTCAACACCACCAACAAAAAAGGGGGTAACTCGAGATTTTAACTTGCTCTATTTGGTGAGTCCCGATAGGTATAATTTTCATGTTTATCACCAATCTATTTTCAGCCTTCCCTCGCTGCCATCACATCGAGTCTGGCTCATAGTGGCACTTCTAGGGGACAGGGTAGAACTGCTCTTGTGGGTTTCTGAGCCTGTAACTCTTTACAGGACTAGAAAGCCATGTTCTTTCTCCCTCAGAGCTACTGGTGGTTTTGAACTACTCACCTTGGGGTTAGCCGCCCAACACAGAACCCGCTATGCCACCAGGGCTCCTCCTTCTAAGAACTGCCAAATCTCTCAAAGTAACATGTGAAAAAACCAAGCCATTGTCATCAAGCCAGTTGCAGCTCCCAGCGATGCAGTAGGACAGAGTGGAATGGCCAACAGGCTTTCCAGAGTGGTGCATCTTTACGGAAGCCGACCACGACCCTTCTCCCGAGGAGCAGCTGGTGAGTTTGACATAGCTGACCTCTTAGCAGCCAAGCACTTAGCCACTGTGCCACGAAGGCTCAAATTAAAATGCTACACTCGTAGGTTATGCAGTGTGGGAAAGCAGATAGAGATACAGCTGGGAGAACTCGGACGAGTCGGGGTGGAGGACGGAGGGTGACGGTAGGCAGAGGACGGGCACTGACTCAGAAGACTGCATCAGCTAGGTCACATCAACTCTAGTTTCTTAGATATGGCATTCTATCATGTTTTCAGCTAATAGGTCACACTGATTTATTAATTGATCATCCTAGCTTTCAATGGGAGAAGAATTCAGACCCACAAATTACAGGAGAAGGCTAAGAAATATTTGAAAAAGAATGAGGTATTAAGGGACTTCCAAGGGAAGTTGTATATGGGCCCAGGGTGGCTAGTTGGTTATGCATTGAGCTGCCAATCCTAAAGTCAGTGGTTCAAACCTACCAGTCATACTGCAGCTTTTGAAAGCTATAAAAATTTGGAAACCCAAAGGGACCGCTCTTGTCTGTCCTACAGGGTCACGACGAGTTAGAATTGTTTAGATGACAGTTTTTCTTTTTGGATATGGGAGGCTGGACAATATATATGAACTTGGACAGACCCATTTTGGATTTCTGAACATTTGAATCTCTAAACTCACTACCAGACAGCCAATTATGACTCACAGTGACTCTATCGCCCAGACTGGAGCTTCTCCTGCAGGTTCTGAGGCTGTGAATCCTCATGGGAGCAAAAAGCTTCACCTTCTCTTACAGAGTAGCTGGGACACTGGACTAGCTACCCTTGCGGTTGGCAGTCCAATATCTAAAACACTAGGCCGTTAGGGCTCTTTATGTATTGTACAATGACCCTTATTTGGGGCCCCTTCAACGATAACAAATTGGACTGCCTGCTATTCAGTTCCTAAGAGAAGTAAAGTGATACTTGGGGGAAATGCCAAGTTCACGTCATTCGCACTGTTCAAATACATACTTAGATCAAAAGATACCATGTGAAGTATAACTTGACCCTAAATATTTAGTACAATATAAACTACTTTAAATACAGTCAATGGAAACTTCCTGTATCTAAGGCTAGCTAAGACTACATTAAAATATCCTGATTTTCTAATGACCGAGCAGAGTAGTCTATGGAGTATGTTCTGAATCTCAAAAACTATAGCGGACAGGAGAAAACTGGTGCCAGTTTAGAATCAGCAGGTCCAACACCTACAGGAACGGGTCCGACATTTGAGGCACAAGCATGTGTGCTGGTCCGTGTAATGAATCACTACGAAGTAAAAATTAATTATGGGTCATCTGCTAAGTAAAATGGATCCGTTAGAGCAGCATATTCAGAAGCAAAGATTTATACAGCACCGGAAAGGCCCAGGAGCTGTCAAATCAGGCTTGGCTCACAGAGTGAAGTAACTCTTATTCTTCCAGACCCTGCGTCCGTTTCCGAATGTGGCAACCATCTAGCCCTCCGGCTCAGCCTCGGCAGGAAGGCAGGTCTCCTTGCTCCCCTCGGGCTCCATACCTGCGAGCCACGTTAGGAAGCCTCCACCATGGCCTATAATGTGTTCTCCTTCTTGGGCTGCCGTGTGCTCATGCCATAAAAGAGCTCCATTCAATCCTTCATCGGCTGAATACGGTATTAAATCAAGGCCAAAGCACAAAGCCCGTGTCCCTGAGCACCGGCTCACAAAGCAAATCTCAGTCCACTGAGTGTTTTGCCCAAGATCTCAGGTCATTCTGGCCCAGCTGGTCCCAAAGAAACCATCTGCACTGGGCTCCAACGAGCTGAATTACTGAGAACGATGAAAGCATACAGTTCTAAAAATAAAATTGCCCCAAATGCGGAAATACACATAACAGACACAATAAAGTGCTAAGCAAAATGAGGCCTTGGTCGGTGAGTGTGGGGGTGCCAGAACAGCAGGGGAGATGAAGGGGGGTGGGAAGGGAGCGGGATCTTAAAGATAGGCAAAGGAAGACAGCAACTCTGGCAAAAAGAAAACAGGCACTGGTGTCTACTTGCATCTTGACTGGTGTGTTACATAACTCTGCCAAAGTGAGGTCAACCCCATCAATAATGTAAAAACCCAATCTCCATTAAGCACACAGTAGTGTTTGAACAGCACTGGCAAGTGACGTAAATGGACCCGGGGATAAGGCAGGGGCTCTCTGTTCTTTCCAAAGTTACTATGGAAAAATGAACACATGGATGTGCTACAAACAAACGCAAAGCTTTTAATATCCTGGCTATGGGCCTTTGAGGGCCGGACAATCGCAAAGCCACGACTATCCTAATGCAGTGCAGGTACCTCATTTCCTCTCCAGGTTCTGAAAACGCCTTTCTGTCTCCCTTGAGAACGCGACCGCCCTCACCTACAGAACCAAATGCAGCTTCACAAATTCACTGCTCCCCAAGGTCCCCCGGGCCAGCCTGGCACGTGCAATTAGAGCAAGGCCGGTGTACACACACACAGCGTTGTCTGTTTGAAATGAGCTGTGTGCCACTCAGTCCCGCGTGGGGCTCTGACACGTGGGAAATACGGTGGGTTTCCTGAGCCTGGGACCCTTCTTCCTCTGTCTGGTCCTCTTGCTCTTTCCCTCTTGTTTGTGGAATGTAACACATGCGAAGAAAACATATTCTACATAGCTGCATAGCCCATTTCCCTCCTCAAAACAGTGACAGTGTCCTATGTCACTTTCCTTTTCCTTCTCTGCCCTCCCTCTCCCCTTACCTTTTTGTTCCTTCGCTCTCCCCCCTCCCTTGGCCTCAGCCCCACCAGAATCTTTAAAATCTTGTCCTTTGCTGTGAGGCCAGGGCGAGGAGCCCCCTCACACTGACTGGAAAACATTCCTAAAGGTCAACAGATAGACCTTGAACTATTTATAGGCTTTTCTTTTTTTTGGTCGTTGCCTTTTTGTTGTTGTTGAAGTTATTGTTTTATTTTCTATTGTTGCTTTGTTTTGCTTGGTCTTGTGTTTGTGCATATTGTTATCTCTGCATGTCTAGCTAGATAAGATGGGTGGGATAAACCAGCTGGAGGAGAAAACGACAGTTCTGCGGGGACATGGGAGAAGGGGAGGCGGAGGAGAGGAAGTGGGTGTTAACAAACACAGGGACAAGGGAACAACAAGTGACCGAAAATCAATGACGAGGAGGGTGCAGGAGGTCTGGTGGGGCTTGATCAAGGGCAATGTAACCTAGAGGAATTACTGAAACCCAAATGAAGGCTGGATGTGATAGTGGGACAAGAGGAAAGTTAAAAGAAATAGAGGAAAAAACTAGGAGGCAAAGGGCATTTATAGAGATGTAAATACAAGCATGTACATATGTAAATATATTTATATGTGACAATGGGGAAGTAGATCTATGTACATATATTTATAGGTTTAGTATTAAGGAAGCAGATGGACATTGGGCGTCCACTCAAGTACTCCCTCAATACAAGAACACTTTGTTCTAATAATTCAGCATTCCAAGATGCTCACCTTCCTGACACGGATCGCTGAAGACAGATGGGGGCATAAGCAAATGTGGTGAAAAAAGCTGATCGTGCCGGCTTTCTTCCATCTTTTTGCTATTATTGATACTGTTGCAATAAACATGGATGTGCATATATCTACTCTTTATTTCTTTAAGGTGTATACCAAGTAGAGAGATTGCTGTATCACAAGGTATTTGTATAAAGCTTGTCTAACTATCATATAGACTCTATACCTTTTCTCTAAGGAACCCTGGTGATATAGTGTGCTCCACGTAGGCTCACTAACACAAGGTTAACAGTTTGAAACCAACAGCTGCTCTGCAGGATTAGGACTTCTGCTCCCATTCAGATTATAGACCTGGGAACCGGAAGTGGGAGTTCTATTAAGTTCTCTAAGGCCATTAGTAGTTGGAAGCAACTTGATGGCACTGAGTTTTCGTTTTTTACTTTTCTCCCAATTAGCTAAAATGTTTTCTAAGATTCAGAAGGGAAGAGAAAGAGAGAGAGAACTCCTAGGCCTATTTTAAGAAATAGGGAAATTTAATCAAAGTCTCTGTTGAACTTGGTCAGATAGAACAAACATGTTAAGATAGACAAGGTGTCTGTACAATTACACACCAAGGGTCTAGCACTGCATGCCTGCTGAATCCCAGGGCTCTAGCTCATGCTGCCTCATGTAATTCTCACAAGAGAGCCTGTGCCTCACAAGACAATTAGCCTAAACTGGTTGTAAGAATCCCATTGTCCTCCCTATCGATTTGCGGAGTCCTGGGTAGATGACAGAATCCTAGCAGTACCAAGAAAGGCAAGGAGCATCCAATAAAATTTTAGGAGTATGTTTTTTT
>NW_022107431.1:33622002-33625279 GCF_000313985.2 Echinops telfairi | reverse complement strand
GCGCATGAGTGCTGGACCTGGGATGACATTTTAAGCTGCTTACGAAGCGTATATAAGAGTCGATCCTGCTTCTGGTTTGGCATGTCAGAAAATTGATGGAAGTAAGGCTTTCTTCTACTTGTAGCATGCCAAGAACATCTTCATTCATCGAGGGAGGAATTAGTCTTATTTTCTGATTACAAAAACTAAATTTGCTAAGGGCTGTCTCATTTCCCTGATGTCACGCCGTCTCTAAACAATTAATTGAACCAACACCTAATCACATGTCAGTCTGAACCAAGACTCCCTGCCCTTCCAACTGAACAACAAATCCTAGAAAATCCAAAAGAACATGTCTGGAATGTGAAAAAAGAACACTGGATCTTAAAAAACAAAGTTCAAAATCATGTTAATCAGAGCACATTGAGAAATTCACTTAAGTTCTTTGAGCTTTTGCTTCTTCAGTTTACAACTGAATTCAAAAAGCTCCTGAGAGGCAAGGATAGGGAAGATATTGTCTCAAATGTTGTGGACATGTTACCAGAAGAGACCAGTCCCTGGAGAAGGACATCATGCTTGGTCAAAGGGGGGTAGCACAAGGTGGATTGACACGGTGGCTCCAGCAATGGGCTCAACCATAAGACCAATTTGGGAGGATGGAGCAGGACAAGGAGGTGTTTTACTTGCGTGCGTACCGTTGCCAGGAGCTGGAACCAAGGTGACATGCCAACACGCAGCTGCAAAACTCGAAGTCAGTTTTGCCTACTTTCCAAGGTCCTTACAAACGTCCAGTAGTTGATAAGGTATACACAGACTCTGTGTGAGCTCAAAGGTCAAAGGAACTGCCTATTATTTCTACCTAGGTGAATAGCTGCATTAAAAAAATGGCCTAAGTTCCACTGCATACAAGCTGATCATAACCATTTCACAGCTACTTTTTAGATTAGGGTTAAAAAAAATCACTGAGAGAACCCTGCCAGTGAGACTCCATCCCATCCCATTGCACGACCTTATGGCAGATGAGAACTGGCCCACAGGGTTTCCTAGACTATGAACTTTACAGGAGCAGACGGACTTGTCTTCCTCCTGGTGGGTTTGAACCACCAGCCGTGTGGGTAGCACTCAGCCACGCACCTAAACCACTGTGTATTGGGCCTCCTTTAGAATGTTTCCTGGGACCTTCGGTTGCAACGCTGGTCCCTTCTGAAAGGATAGGGTGTTTTTGCAGGAGGTAAGTCTAAGCTTTGGGGTCAGGCTGCACACTTCCCTGCTGTCGTCTTCTCCATCAGCCCACACGCCCTGTCTGCAGCACGTGGGAGAAGCACCACTCCCGCCCTTCGTGGTGGAGGGAAGCTTTGTGCAGAGCAGCTGTAACAAAAGGTTCAGATTCTAACACCCGTAAGTTACTCAAAGCAAGACCCAAAGTCACTGCCAGTCGATTCCAACTCATGGCGACGCTGCAGGACGGAGTGGCTCTGCGCCTGTGGGTTTCCAAGACTGGAACTCTTCCTAGGAGAACGGAGTCTGGTGGTTTTGAATCTCTGACCTTGTGGTGAGGAGCCCACGCGTAACCCACTCTGCCAAAGCGCAACTCAGAATAATGACTTAACTGAGAGAAAGGTGTTTTCCCTGTAACGGTGGTCTGAACCCACCTGTCATTCCAAGGGAAGACGCTAAGCCTGGCTGCTCTCCCAAAAAGAGTCAACATCTCAACAACAAAGGAGCACTTGTGCCTAGCATTATAAGAGCTGGAACTGAGTCGATGGCAGTGGGCCTTGTGTTGATGGGTCACGTAAACGATAAGAAGTTAAATACAGAAAAGATGTATTATTTCAATAAGCAAAAATAACCAAGAAAATGACACACAAAAAAACAACAACACAACAATCCATCCAACAGTCGAGAACCACTCTGTTTCTATATTTAGATCAGGAGGATGTGGTCCCTCAAATGACTCACCCCCTGACCCAGCGAAGAGTCAACAACCAAGCGTGTTCTCGTAGCGTGCCACGGCTCTGCACCCAACATCATCTAAACCATTGAATGCTGTTCCTGTCCTTTCCTCCCCACATTCTAAAGCCCAAATCAAGCTGTCAGAAAATAGACTGGACCAGACTATAAAAGAGTGTCTTAGACAGAGAACTTGTATGTTCACGGAAGAGTAAAGCTTTCTCCTTCCATTAGAGAAGTGCTTCTCAACCTTCCTCATGCCGCGACCCTTGAATATAGTTCCTCATGCTGTGGTGACCCCCAACCATAAAATTATTTTCGTTGGTACTTCATCACTGTAATTTTGCTACTGTTCTGAATCGGGCGACCCCCATGAAAGCATCATTCAACTCCCAAAGGGGTCGCGACCCACAGGTTGAGAACTGCTGTATTCGAGGAAAGGAACATTTATCAAAGTCGGCATTAACTGCGGGGAATCTCACAAAGGTTTCTGTGAGCTTCGAGAATCACAACTGCTTGAACTCCCTTTTCTGTGCAGTTCAAGCTCTGATCCCTCAACTTTCCATGGTCGCTATGTCACTGTTTGTTTGCGTCAACAGAAACCAGTTCAGGCCATGGGAAGTGTCCCCTCAGAAAAGTGAGAGACTGACTCCCGCCACGGCCGTCCCACGCTGACCCAGCACTGTGCCTGGCAAGTAAACGCACAGACATTCCAGGAAGACGGAGGGTGGAAATGTCCCTGAGAGGCCACGACTCGCGAAAGGGCTAATCCCGGGTGTGGCATACGCTCCGTGCTGTCTTCCCCTGCCTGGTGAATTTCCTTCTCAGCTCCAACAGAAAGGACGCTGGGGGACAAGGCCAGCCCGAGCGTGTGTCCCTACCACTGTGAAAGCTGGGTCCAAACACTGAGAAATAGCTTTCTAAGAAACAGCTTCATCAGGCTACAGGAGCAGCTGTAGCAGCGCAAGGGCTTTACACACATCCATCCTGATAGTCAGTGCGAAAGGGGCGGGGGAGAGGAAATGCCTGTATCCTACTTCAGGATAGATGGATACAATGGCAGTGATGACGGGTTAGGAATAGCTCACCTATGGTAAGAGTGACGTGTCAGTGAGTGGCCGTTCAAAACCACCTCTTAAGGAGCCTATGGAAAGGCGTGGAGCTCTGACAGCCACCCCTGTTCTCAGAAAAGGAACTAAAGAGTCCCCGAAAAGCAAAGGACAGCGATTTGGATATTTACCACTTAACAAGAAGACCTTGAAGACAAATCTCCACAGAAAGACGGTTCATGTGGCTAGGCTGAATCATTGCCAGGTGCCCTCGCGTTGGCTCCGATTCCTAGTCCTGC
>NW_022107431.1:33620125-33621085 GCF_000313985.2 Echinops telfairi | reverse complement strand
TCCAAGCCAGGCAAATTTGATTCAGCCAATGGAGTTTGATAGCCGGGCACCATCAGCTTTCTTCACCACATTTGCTTATTTACCCACTTTTTCTTCAGCAGTTGTATCAGGAAGGTGAGCATCACAGAATGCCAATTTCATAGAAGAAAGTATTCCCGCAATGAGGGAGGACTTGCTGTTCAACACTGTCAAAGATGTCATTCCACTGTCTTTTTGTCTTCCTTCTGGTGAAACTTCGGCATCCCTACCAGCTTTTCCTTAGGTTGAATGTATGACTCTTTTCTCTTCAGCAATGGCTCTCTGATATGCTGACGTATAGCTGTGTCGTACTTGAGTTTGCTGGGATTCCTTGGTCTGTGGCTGTTGTTTTGTATTGTTGCTGTTCTTTAAACCAAGTTTACAATCGTGTTTAGCCACTAATTCTTTCAGCATGTTCCTGCTGTCATCTCCTCTCTCTTCCAATCCTAAGAGGCCTCAATATGGATCACGGATCACCGGCCCACCGTTTCTTTCTGACACGTCTCTCCCTCTGCTTCAAATGGAGTGACTCTTACTAACCTGTTTTCAAGTTTACGTTTTTTGTATCATGGCCTTTATTCTATCAATCCTATCAAGTGAACTTTTAACTCCAGATGTAATATTATTCAGGTCTAAGGTTGCTATTTGGTTCTTGTTCCATTTCTGTTTATCATTCCCCGTATCTTTCCACTGTAGTCATTTCTAACAATAGGTTCTCTAACATCTTGATCATACTTATGTTGGTGTCCTTGCTTGATCATTCAAAAGCTGTGGCATTTTTCTTTAATTATGGGTCAAATGTCCATACTGAACATTTCATTTTTTATTTTTTTAAATCATTTTATTAGGGGCTCATACAACTCTTAGCACACTCCATACATACATCAATTGTGTAAGCATATTTGTACATTCACTGCCCTCATCATTCTCAAAACATTTGCT
>NW_022107431.1:33618130-33620025 GCF_000313985.2 Echinops telfairi | reverse complement strand
ACGAAATATTCAAAGTATTTTAAGTCGAAGTCTTTGTGCATGTTAACAGACAAGGGATGTCAGGTTAAATGGGATTCATACAAACGGAACCTGGAAGTAAAGGAGTTAAAACAAAACACGAACCCATGAAACTCAGGATCCTAACTTTACGTAACCTTGAACAGTATGCGTGGTCTAAAGTGCTTTATTTGCAAATGGGAAAAGACTGTGCGCGTGGCTTCTCAGGAGCTGTTTGAATTCCAGTTGAGTTCACTGACCATGAAAACCAGGCTTTTCAGGATTCCTGATACATTTTTTATTATCATTATCATGATCAAAGACTTTAGTCTGGGTAGGATGCTTTCCAAATATCAGCTGGAAATTCCTCAACTATTAACGGATTTTCATCAAGTACACATCCGATGGTAATCATATGCTGCCTAGCTACATTCTTCTGTCACAGTGGGAAAATTTGGCCAAGAGAAACGATGATTTCTCGGCCGTATGGCCAAGATTCGCAGTTCCAATGAGCGAGTCTAAGCCAAAGCTTCCCGGGAAGGGTGTGGGCAATCACAAGTAGTAATCTGTTCAGCGGCTCCATGACTCGGGGTTTTCAAAGGTTAAGACTGGGGTCTTACATCATTCAAGCTTTTGGTTTTGTTTTTAAGTGATTTTCCCCCAACTCTTATTTTACCTTTTTGAATCACATTTTTATTGACCTCTCTTGCTCGTTCCAATATAACCCCTCCCTTCCCATACAGTTCTGGGGTTCAATCCCATCGGGTGGGGCCATACAATCATCAATGCTGTCAACCTTCCTCTCCCCCCATCATTAAAGCTTTTTTATTTCTATGTTTTTAATGACTGTCCTCAAGGAACTCCTGAACCAAACAGATCTCATTTAATACTTTTTCATGAGGAGATCGTTTAGAACGTTTGCAGAACACGACAAGAGGACAAGCCACACCCAGTGTCCCCCCACCTGTGCTGGAGCATGAGGCATTCTAGACAAGGAGGACAGCTGCAGGTGAATCCGATCTCATCTGACGCTGTCCTCCTAGCAGGTGGCCAGTAATCGGAAATAACGGTCCCCATCGGCGCATCATATACTTTTATGAAGTACAAGTGATTGTTTTATAGCTTTAAAAAATGATCCCAGACGTGTCCGTCTTACATTTGCTCGCTTTGCTCAACTTTCTTATTTTACTTTCAATGCTGACACTCACAGAGGACGACGCAACAATCACTCTGATGCATGACTTCCTCAAGAGTTTCTCTACATTCTATAAGGAACAGTTCTGGTGGGTCCAAGGTACAGACATCTGACGTACAGACATCGCCATCCAGACAATTCCAACTCAGAGTGACCTTATAGGCTGGGTAGAACTGCCTCTGTGGGTCCCCAGCACTGTAACTCTTACCAAGAGGAGAAAGCCTTGTCTTTCTCCTGAGCAACAGCCAGTGTACATCCTCTGGTCTAGCCAGACTTGGAAGGTAGAATTGGGATCATGATAGTGGAGGGGGAGGGAGCATTTAGGAACTAGAGGAAAGTTGTATTTTTCATCGTTGCTACATCACACCCTGACTGACTCATCTCCTCCCTGAGGCCCTTCTGTAAGGGATGTCCAGTGGCCTACAAATGGGCTTTGGGTCTCCACTCAGCACTCCTCACCTCATTCACTATGATATGATTTTTTGTTCTGATGATGCCTGATACCTGATCCCTTCGACACCTCGTGATCACACAGGCTACTGTGCTTCTTCCATGCGGGCATTGTTGCTTCTGAGCTAGATGGCCACTTGTTTACCTTCAAGCCTTTAAGACCCCAGACACTATATCTTGTGATAGCCGGGCACCACCACTTTGTTCGCCACATTTGCTTATTCACCCATATGTCTTCAGCAATCATATCAGG
>NW_022107431.1:33612042-33617753 GCF_000313985.2 Echinops telfairi | reverse complement strand
CATCCTCATATAAATATATTTGCATATGTACATGTCTTTATCTAGACCTCTATAAATGCCCTTTGCCTCCCAGCTCTTTCCTCTATTTCCCTTCTGCATACTGGACATTTTAGATGATCTATTGTAGGGACTCTGGATCCTGTTAGTCTCTTCTTAGAGTACTGAGTTTTACTATACCATGCACATAATTATTTACTTGGTTCTCTTTGATGGTACGATCAGGAATGGGGTTTTATTAGCGTGTCTCTGTTTGGATTTTGCTTTCAATTTGAACAAACTCCAAACTCCCCTTACAGTTGCTAAAATATGTGCTCAGTCCCTCACTCTTTCAGTTGCTCTTCAGTTTTCTCCTAGGATATCTGTGGGTTCTATCTCAAATATGAACATTGAGGGCATTAGAATTATATATATATGACTCACTCCTTTCTCCTGTGGCTCATCTGGAGCTCACTCTGCCATGAATTTAGTCTCATCAGGATCCATCTGTCCCAGGTCCCCTCTGCTGTTCCAATGTTTGACCTGTCTACACCCATCCCAGACCCACTGCCTGAACCGCTACAGCTTTATGATGTCTATCTGGTAGACCAGCTCCTCCCACATTGTTCTTCTCCAAAATAGCTTTGTTAGGTTCCAGCTCCTGGCCAGAAGGGGTGGTACACCTAGGTGGGTGTTACACCTGGATTGGCCCATCCAAGCCAGGCAAATTTGATTCAGCCAATGGAGTCGACCAGTATCTTTGACCATGCCTCCCAGAGGGGCCCCTGAAAAGCCGGAGGTTTTGCCCTGGCGTTCTCTCATGGCCGCTGAGCAGCTGGGTCCCGAGTACTGATGCTGCCTACATTCTCTATAAACTCACTTGGATCACAAACCAGGCTCCGGCGTGAATTCTTTCTCACGTGGAGCAAGCACCAAGGTATTTCTCTCCCCCGAGGGATCTAACAGCTTTGCTTCTTCTTGACTCTTTATTCTTCCAAATATAATATAGAATCCTTTTAGCGAGATACATGAAAAACCCTACTAAGGGTTTTAACACTTTTAAAATATCAAGTGTTCTCATCCACAAACTTGGTATATTTTCCCATTCTTTCAGCTAATCTTTACGATCTGTAAAACTATACATACCCTCATAAAATGATATGTAGCTCCTGTAGTACATATTAAAGATCAGATCTTAAAAAATATATAGTTATATATTTAGGATACTTTCTTAGTATCTTTCCATCTAATTTTACCCTAATTTACTGTGCCCTACTTCATAAATTTCATCCAAATAAGTCATTAAAGCTCTAAAATCTAAGACTGAGTTCATAAAAATACAATGCAAAATCGAATTTGCACGCACGCGCACGCGTGTGCGCACACACACACAGGTCGTGCCATGGTCTGTGAAGTTCCTTACTTCCATCATGTGTACTTACCAGTGGGCTCCATGGTCTCTACTCTCAGTATCTGTGAAATTAGAATCCAAAAACGTATCTTTGTAGATTCGCCCCACCAGGCAATACATATCAGAAGCGACTTGTCCTTCACTCTGCACCAGGGGGATCATGATATCAAGAGCTTTTGCTCTATCTCCAGGGAGATTTCTCCTAAGACAGGGGCAAAAACATCTTGTTTCAGTACAAATCCCAGAAACAATGGGTCCATTATCTCTTTTAATCCTTATTTAATACGTTAATTCTAATCAGGGTTAACAGGCTGAAAACCATCAGATTTTGAGGGTACTCGATAGTCCTCTGTCCTCTATAAGCATTTTGTTGCTAATCCTATTGTATGTCCACTGGGTCTAATTAACAAGGATCTCTTCCGAGACGCTTTCTGTTAAAAGCGGTGGGTGTTTACTCCCAACACAGTCTTCCCCATGGTACTTGCAAGTAAATGCAAAATTCAAAAAAACCAAACCAAGCCACACACTGCCATTGAGTCGTTTCTCCCAGTGACCGTAGGAGACAGGGTAGAACTGCCCTTATGCGTTTCAGAGACTACAACGCTTTACAAGTGTAGAAAGCCTCACCTTTCTTCCAGTGAAATTAAGAAAGCGGTCTGCGGCCCAAGTGGTGTAGACTCACCTCTCCCAAGTAAGGACCAAAGCCTGACCCTGGACCTTAATGGGCAAACGAATTCACAGACTGTACTCCCAGACCCAGGTCGACCCAGGAGCTGCCTAATATCTAAGTGTAACCCATCAATAATCCAAGAAATCTGCTTCGTGTAGGCAATTTTAAAATAGCAAACATGTGTGGGTAGTTCTCAAAAGCATATAAAAATGTTCTTAAAGAGTTATTTTTTGAATCTTAAAAACATTATGCTAAGTGAACGAAGCTAGTTCCAAAAGACCACCTGACGTATGATTCCATTTATAGGAAATATTCACGATTGGCAAACCTAAGAAGACATAGTAGATTGGTCGCTGGGCAGGACCGGAGGACTTGGGGAGAAATGAGAGGGTGACTAGTAGGGGGCACATAACATCTCACTTTTCAGAAATGACTTATTTGAAAGTCAGTTAGGGTAGATAATCTCTGGAGAGCTCATCTATATCAGCTACCTCTAAAGGGGAAAAAAAGGATGCTCAATAAGCAGTGTTGTCCATAGATCGGAACCATTCAACAGCACCTCACGACCGCCAGCACAGTGAGGGGCACATAGATGCATCCAGGCTATCCCGCGTGGTCCAGGTGAGTGAGCTCTGTAGGTTGGGTGGCTACAAAAGGAGAGCAGTGATCTCTGGCTGAGTAGCAGGCTGACAGGTTTCTTTCTAGACCAGCAGTTCTCAACCGGTGGGTCGCGACCCCTTGGAAGGTCGAATGACCCTTTCACAGGGGTTGCCCGATTCGTAACAGCAGCCAAATGACAGTGATGAAGTCGCAACGAAAATAATGTTATGGTTGGAGGGTCACCACCACACAAGGAGCTGTGTGAAAGGGCCGCAGCATTCGGGAGGTTGAGAACCACGCTCCAGACAGAGGTGGTAGAACCTAGCGATGAAGCGCACGGGCTCTGTCCAAGGGGCTTTGGTTTGGGATGCGTTTTGGGACATGTTAACCATGAGCCTCAAAGAATGCTACTTAACCGTCCCAGACTCTGGTTTCTTCATCTACAGGAGAGCCATCGAGCCCTCCCTGACACATTGTACTAGCGCATGATTTTGTTCTCCTAAATCGTTCTCTGTCCTTATTACGTAAGTTAGTTATTTGTGCCAGCCTGGCCGATAATCACATGTGGGGCTGGTTGAAAGGCGGAGGGATAAATGGGTGGTGAGCCTCGCCTTTCTAGTTCTCGGGTCTCTTGTTTTGTGATGGTTGCATCGGGTGCAGCTGCCTTAGCAGTTCCCTGCTTCAGCTTTCAAGATTGACTTCCTCCAAGACATCCCCAAGGAGAAGCCACATGGACCTATCCCGATGCAGCCCTGGGTGCTGGAGCAGCCGTGTGGAGACCCCTGCTAGTGCTGAGATGCTTGTTCGTTCACTGACTCCTGCAGTCGGCATCATTGCCTCTGTTTTGTGAGGTGGAGGACTTTGTGGACTGGTGTTGGGTTAATGGGTTAATGTTGGACTTGTGGGCTTGGGCAGCATTGGGTTGGGATGTTTTCGTGATGCACCTTTTCTTTACATAAAACTCTTTCTTATATATGAGTTGCTGTGGATTTGTTTCTCCAAAGTACCTAAACTAATACATTACGTATATAATCCACTCTCCACCACAGAAGGGTAGCACAACTAAACTTTGGATAGTAGCACAACTAAACTTCAGAGAGTTCACTGCTCAGGCCCGTCCACATCTGAAGTCTGATTGAGGGCTCACCACGGTGACTCTGGACAAGAAGGTGCCTTGAGAGGTGCCACGATTCAGGGAGCAGGCGCAGAGGCCACGCCTGAGGAAGGAAGGATGCAGGCAGTGCCTGGTCCTGTCCCATTCCAACATGGAGACAAGAGAGTTTTGATCGTAATTTCAGGGCCGGCCCAAGGAAAACATTCTCTCGTTAGGTATATATTCACCCAGATAGAACTGTCTTTACTATTCTCTAGTAAATTTTCCTGTGGACAATCATTTGGTGTTGAGCAGATTTGCTGAAAGGCAATTCTATAGCCCTATGATTTTGTTTTTGTAAACAGTTTTATTGGCACATAACTTACATGTCATACAATTCAGTAGCTCAATCCTATCAAGAATTTTACAATCACCACAATCAATTTTAGAATATTTTCTCCTTTCTTGTACTCATTGTTCTTATCTCCCCATCTCCCCCCAACCTTCCCTGCCATACCCTTAAGAAGCCATTCATCTAGTTACTGACTCCATAGATGTACCTATCCTGGATTTCACATACAGAAAACATCAAACAATAATAACAAAGTAAAACAGAGAAAAACCTCAATTGAAAGGAAAGAAGAAAATGTTAAAAACCAGAAAAAATTTAAAACAGGTCAAAAAAGCTATCAAACGATAAGAGTGTTAAATTTTAACCTAACTACATCTGCAACAACCCACTTTCCAATGCACGTGGTCTGATAGCAAGGCTAGTCACATGGTCCATGGTTAGAGGGGATTCATCAGAGGCTTAATACACATGTATTTCCTCTTCATTAAAAAAAAAAAACTGAACCAACTTTTAAATGGATCAAAAGGAAGATCAAATAATATTATATTTTAACCTAACTATATGTACCATAATCTGACAAGAAGGCTCTTCACATCCCTCCTTCTGTAAACCAGGTATTCACAATTTAAGCTGTGGTAGCATTCCCTCCTCTGGGTTTGGGTTTTATTATTTGGAATCCTCGGATCACATGGATGGGTGTGCTCCTTCCAAGTGGACTTAGCTGATGTCTCACTTCGACGGCTGCTCTATTATATTTTCCTGCCTGTCGGTACTTGCTATCAAGTCCAACTCAAAAGTGCAAGCGTTGCCAGGGGAGCAAAAGCAGACTTTAAGTATAAAAATAGTGGAGGGCTTCTTATACTGACAGAATATCAGAAATTCCTATATTTGGAATGCTTTCCATAGAGGTGTTAATGTGGCATTGTAATGAGGCACAGCTGCAATGCTTCAGCAAAAGCTAAAGAAGGTGTTAGTACATTCTGGAAGGGAATGTTTATCTCTTACCTATTCAGTGCAAAAGCGTAATGAAACTTCACATGGTGATGGGAGGCCAAATCAAAGGTTGGTAGTTTTTCTAGTGTCTCCACCAGCTTCACAATAGAGTCATAATCCTTTCAAACAAGAGGAGAATAATACAGAATCAAACCTTAGGGGAAAATTCTGACAATAAAATACCTTTTGACAATCAGATACCCACTGAATCCGAGGCAGGTATTAAAAAGAGAAATTTGAATCCGAGGAACACTTTGAAGAATGCCGAACTATTTTTGCTTTTTCTTATAAAGGGGTTGGAGGGTGCTGGGTGTGTGTGTGTGAATAAAAAATAGCACTATAGAATAAGAAAACATTAAACATATCAAATGTGAAGCTATTGTTTCTCAGCATGTCATACATCTACGTCAATACACTTCTGAAGGTGGCGATTCCATCTCTATATCCTCTCTCTGAAGGACTCTGAGCTCTTCCATTTACACCACATCAAGAGGATGGTTTGGCAGCCCTGAGGGTCTCAACCAGCGGCTATGCGTTGGGCTGCTAACTTAAGGTGACCAGACGTCCCGTTTTTGGTGGGACAGTCCCGATTTTTAACAATTTTTCCCGCGTCCCA
>NW_022107431.1:33609074-33611374 GCF_000313985.2 Echinops telfairi | reverse complement strand
GAGCACACCTTTGACATCCCAGAAAACAGCTGCCATAACCTTCTGCGCTGACCTCTGCCTCGATCTTGGATGGAGCAGCTCCCTTGGAGCTACTGTTCAGCCTGGATTGTCCTTTGAAGGCACTCTAATGAAAGGAAGTGCAGTACTCCGAGAGCATCTCTGCAGCCATTCACGGGTTGCAGAGACATGTTTACGCGTGCTTTGTTTGGAAGAAACCCATGTACATACGAAGTCCTAGTAGCAATGCTTTTTGTCACATATATGTACATATGTGCTTCAAGGCCGTGGTGGTTCACTGGTAGGATTCTTGCCTTCCGTGTGGGAGCCTCAGTTTCTTACTTGATATACTTCATGTATAGCCAGCTACCACCCAACTGTCAGTCCAGAACTGTGCTGTTCTGATGGTGGAAAAGCTCGGTGGAGCTTGCAGACTAAGATGGACTAGAAAGAAAGGCTTGGCGGTCTACGCCTGGACATCATCCAATGAAGGTTTCATGGACCACAGAGGTCAGATCTGCAGCAGATCATGGGGAGGGCCCAGGGTGGGCAACATTTCCTTTTGTCCTGCATGGGGCTACCATAAGCCAGGGCTGAGTGGACAGCAGTGAGCAGCCATAACAACATGTAAATATGTGTATGCGTATATTACCACGTCTATTAAATATAAAGTTACCACATCTGGGGTGGGTTGGGGCGGCGGGGGACAGCATGAGAATGTTATGTGGTCCAAGTAGAGTCAAAGTCCTTGGTATCCAGTGTCCTATCAATTACTTTCAGGGAAATCATCTCAAGGGCATGCAATAATTGATTGCACGTCTGTTATAACTATCACAACATTTCCTTTCAGTTCAGCATGAGGCCTGCCATGGATCTGGAGCCCCACAGGCCTGTGGGCGACGCAGCTCTCCTGCTCCCGTGACACTTTCCACTGCCCAGAGCGGCTCGCCCTGGGGGCAAAAAGCTCGAAGCCAATGAGCGCTTCCTGCAGAGACCCACCGGGCAAACCGCAGAGCATGGATTCTCCTGGGTCTTTAAAAATCCTGACATCGATGAAAATGACATAACATGAAGTGATCAAGCCTTTTTTATATAATATACACACTTAAAATTTTATCTTTACAATTAAGCAGTTGCAGATGAGACTTCAAAAGGTGTGTGTCATAAAACTGAAGGGAAAAGATGGAATTTTCTCAGAAACTTTTCAAGCTCCCTCCTACCGACTTCTAGCTAGTTCGACCCAGCCCTATCAATTCCAAGAAACACATTTCCAAGAGGCAAAAAAAAAATATGCTGAGCAAGCCCTAAAAATGCCTGCTATTTGCCAAAGCAAAGCTTTACTGCCTTGACCAGCCTATGTGGCTGAGGCTGGCCGGCGAGCGCAGGTATGCACAGGGGCGAGAGGGGCCTGAAGCTGTACTTTCAGTGCTTTCGGAGGAGACTGTAGACTTTTACCACAGGAGCCTCCACAACTGCTGGTGAGCACCTCACTTCGTCTTTTTTCCAGTCATGGTCCCCAAATCAAGGGATAGACAGCTAGGAGAGTCTGGAACAATGACGAAATCACACCAGAAATATGGAATATTCATTCCAAAAACCAAAGCTCTCTACCATGAAGTCCATTCTGACTCCATACGACCCTACAGGACAGAGCAGCACTGCCCCTGCGGGCCTCCAAGGCTGTAAATATTTACGGGAGCAGAAAGCCTCGTCTTTCTCCCATGGATCGGACAGTGGATTTAAAGTTAGCAGCCCACTGCGCCACGTGGTCCAGTCTGCCACCAGCATACCCGGGTTTCTTAATAGCTCAGGGCACGTGGTGAAGTTCACACTCTCGTGTCTCCCACATGCTGCATGGCAGCGAGTGGATTCCGCGCATCTTCTCACCTGGATGTCTCTGTAGGAAAGCAGCAGATTGATGACGATATCTGCTGTCAGGAGTTCGATGTTATCCACACGCTGCCGAATCCTTGCCAGTTCCGCGGCCAGCTCTTTGCCGGTATACAGGTTCCGAGCCTTCCTGATGTCGTTGAGGACAGACTCTCGGAAATACTGGCTGGTGAGAAAACACACGTTGCGAACAGTTCACAGTCACTCGCTTCTAGTGAGCAAGGCGCTCAGGGAGGAACGCCGGGCTGGGCTTTCATCCGGCCATGGCTGGCGCTGACAGCACCAGCTACTGCTGATGCCACTAAGAACAACAGAGAGTGAATGCCCTGTGCATTGGGTCTTATTAAGATACTTAGGAGAAATTCTACCTTGCTAGACAGAGGATGTACACTGGTACAGATAGGAACTGAAAA
>NW_022107431.1:33601550-33608170 GCF_000313985.2 Echinops telfairi | reverse complement strand
CTTTGAGTAAAATAAATAAAATGACTGTGGCAGTTACATGATCTCTTGTCAACTTTTGAAGGGTGGGGTCTAGCTCATCAATTAGGCCATAGCCAAGGAGGCCTCCATGTGGGCGTGGCCTTCTCCTGAAGATTCTGGGAATTCCCGTCTTCCTCCCTAGAGATGGGACACACACTCTTTCTGCTTCACCTTCCTGTTGAAGCAGAGAGCGTTGAAGCCACATGGGGCTCTGCTGGTAGAGCAAGAGCCCTGGCGCTGGAGGAGCCATGTGGAGACCCAAACAGCTGAGATACTTCCAGCAGCACTGGATTCACGAGACTTTCCACCCACTGGCCTGTGTTCTTCCTGTGTTCTATATCATTGCATGGCTGTGTGAATCTAAAGAGGAATTTATGGACTAGTGTTGACACACAGGATAACATCAGACTTATGGACTTGCTCTGGATGGGGCTGGGATGTTTTCTTTCTTTTTTTTTTCTCTTTTTATTGGGGGCTCGTACAACTCTTATCACAATCCATGCATACATCCATTGTGTCAAGCACATTTGTACATTTGTTGCCATCATCATTCTCGAAACATTTGCTTTCTGCCTGAGGCTGGGATGCTTTCTTAATGTAAAATTGCTCTTTGATATTATGTTCCCTCATAGGAGTGTCTCTGAATTTGTTTCTCTAGTCAACCCAGACTAACACAATGATGCATGTGGATGGTATGGGATCTATCTTACCCACTTCGAGGATCCCATGCATTTCGCCCCTGGTTCTTAGCTGTGTGGTGAATGGCTAAGTACATCTGATTAGACTTTCAACCACGAACCGAGCAACCTTTCATTATTACCCATAGAAACAAGAATCGGGAGACTTTGACTTGCTGCCTTTGGCCATGCTGTCAGGAAAGGCCAATCACTAGACAGGAGATCATGTTTATAAGGCGGAGGGTGGAGGAAACCCAAGGAGACCCACAAGGAACTGCACTGAACACCACAGCCATCCCAGAGGCTCAAGAACCCCTGTGCTCATGCAGCCAGCAAGGACGGAGCAGTGTCCGGTTCTGTTGAACATACCCGAGGTGGCCATGGTCGGAGCTGGCTCCGTAACAGCTCACAACACCCTCGCCCCGAGAGGCACGGTGAAGCTTTACCTAGAAGTTGCTTGTGCCACCTTCAAAAGCTGAATGAAGCGATCCACGAGGGGCAAGCAGATGGGTCCCAGCAGCAGCTCAAAGTTGGGTTGCATGAGCTCCGTCAGCCCCTTCATGAAGCTGCTGTCACAGCAGTAGACCTTGTTGTGTGGAGTGATCATGTACGAAACGAAGGTGTAGTTCCCAGTGCACATCTGTGGAGAGAAGAGGCACCTGGCGCTGAGGGGCGAGCCTGCAGACGCCACAAGGATAGAGGCCCTTGTCTCACTTTCATGGTTCGTTTTTAAAATAGCATTTCTGCATGCAAAGGGAAAATAGGGGGGGGGGCACTTCTTCATTTCTTATTGAGGATTAGGAGAATGGACGCGTCCCCCTAATCCCTTTAATGGCTCACTTCAAACAATGAAGACTTACAGGTGAAACAAAAGAGCGTGGAACAACTTCTATCATTCAACTATTTAATCCCCACCTGTCTTTGTGATCCAGAGAGCGCTGTTATAACAGAAACACACCGTGGGCGGGTGGCTTCAACAAACAGAAACCTGTTTTCTCCCAGATGAAGAGGCCAGAAGCCCAAATTCGGGGTGCTGGCTGTAGGAGAGGCCTTTCTCTCCCTTCTTAAACCTCTGGAAGAAGGTTCTGGGCTTGGCTGAGCTGTGGCTCCTAGGCAAGCGTCATGTGCTTGGCATCTCTCCTTCCCAGCCTCGTTGCTAGCTCACGTTTATTTTCAGTCTTGAACGAGGCTGACTCAAAACACACCCTCTGCTAGCCCTGCCTCAACAGAGTAACAGAGACCACCCATTCCCGACGGAATCATCCCGCAGGTACCCAGGCTCTGGCAGCACATTTAGGATTTGCAAGCATCCCTGTTATCATTAACCGGATGCCAGCAATCAGCAAGCACGATCCACTGCAGGGTGGCCCACATGCCCCTTTCTGGAGAAGTCGGTGTTGAAGGGAAACAGGACACCCAAGTACAAGGGTCCAAGAGAAGACCAGAATGTAAAAGAGGTTCACCTCCAAAATACAAGAGTGCTTCGAAATGACAGAACAAAAGTCCTTGGAATCTGTCCCTACTTTGAGGAGCTCCCCTGTGTCCCCAAACCCACAGCCATCAAGTGGCTTCTGACTCACAACAACCCCATAAAGCAGCGGTTCTCAACCTGTGGGTTGAACGACCCTTTCACAGGGGTCACCCAATTCGCAACAGTAGCAAAATGACAGTGATGAAGTAGCAACGAAATACTTTTATGGTTGGGGGTGGTCACCACAGGAGGAACTGTCTGAAAGGGTGGCGGCCTGAGGAAGGTGGGGAACCACTGCCCGTAAAGGCATTCTGAGGCTGCCCATCTTCACAGGAGCAGATCGTCTGATGGCCGCTGGACTGGAACCGCACACCTGGTGGTCAGCAGCCCAGTGCTTCCCCAGCAGGGTCTATCACCAGGCAGACCCAAGGGGATGGGCGGAAAGGCCTCAGGGAGAGACGCAAGTGAGAAGAGCACGAGCCGGGGGTAGCCCTGTGGGTCCCCGAGGCTTCCTGGGCGGTGCGCGGTTCACATACTTGGCTACTGACTGCTAGGTGGGGGGTTCCAGTCCAACAAGAGGTGCCTGGGGAGAACGGCCCTGCATTTCACTGCTGAAAAACTGACTGCCCACAGAGCACAGGCCGACTCTGATACATGCTGAGGCATCCGGAGCTGGACTCGACCTGATGGCAACGAGGGGGTTAAAGAAAGGGGGTGTTTTCCACTTGGCCGCATCCGCATTCTGGAGAACAACACAGAACTCCTCTTGCCCTCAGAGCGAAACTAATCAGAGCAAACCTTTGTCACCACACGCGTGCACCAAGGAAGGAATGGCCACGGGGCTCAAGCACGCATGGAGAAAACGGCTCTGACGCCACTTTCAGCTGCGGGAAGGGGAGAGGCTGGAGAGGCCACGCGACTGCAACTGGTCGACACTGTTCCAGGGGTCCCACTCCTTCCTGGCTGCCATACCTGCTCTCCAACCCTCGACCTCAGGTCACCTTCCCCCGTCCACCCGTCACCAGCCCAGCTCACTGCCTCACAGTAAGCAGTCAGGAGGGTTAAGCACCGTGTCTTTTATTTTTATTTATCTATCTATTTATCTATCTATTTATTTATTTATTTATCTATTTATTTATTTTCGACAGATGTGATTTCTGAGCACACTGCCCGCCAAGGCACTGGTGGTATAGATGGCCGAAGGTGAAACAGAAGCAGGGCGTGACTGCCGGCTGAAGCCTGAGCAGAACCCAATGAGAGAGCTCGCAATGTGATCTGTAAATCAAGCACATTCCGTGTTGCGTTCTCCAAGTACCACTTCATGGAGGGATAACTGGAAGACCAGTCAGGAAGTGGGGAAAATGACTACGTTCTGCTTCTAGCAGGCCCACCGGATCTAATCCTGCTCTCCAAGCTACGGGCCTCTGCAGCAAGAAAGGTTGCTTTCTCCAGCTTCTAGAGCTTACATGGTGAGTGGGCTATAAAAGACGGATTCAGACATTCCCATTTTCGAGAAGTACGAAAACTCAAAATCAGAAACCAAAATACTCTGAATCTTCCAAGTCACCAAATGAGAATAAACGAAGAGCCAATAAACCAGAAAAGTGTCACTCAAAGTGCTAGAACATTCTGCTGCTGCTGCTGCACCCCCCAGAAGCCTTAGCACCATGGGAGCCTGCATTTGGTGAGGCAAGGGATCTGGTTTATTATTATTGTTGTTGTTATTGTTGGAACCCTGTGACCCTGGGAACAATCCATCTGTGTCCAGCTGCTTCTGGGAGAGGCTGGCTGGCTGGTGTCCGGTGTGTGCTGAGCGGCAAGGGGGTAAAGGGAAAAGAGTTCAGGGTCACGCCAGACAATAAACAATCCATCCTGAAACGGTCTTCTTCCAAGCCCAAGGTGCCTGGCCTCAGAAGCCTAGCTGAAAATCACCCTTTACCACCTTCCTGGCCTCCCACCACTTTCAGGAGTCTCTTCTTGAGGCAACTGACTCCCCCTCCCCCACCCCAATTGCCAGTTATTTACAGTTGCCATCAAGTTGATTCCACTCGCGGCAACCCCATGATGTCAGGGTGAAACAGCGCCATGGGGGGTTTTCAATGGCAGTTTGGGGGAGAGACCACCAGAGCCTCGTGCTGAGTCGATTCTGACCACAGTGGCACCTTCGGGCCAGCGTAGAACTGCCCCTGTGGGTTTCTAAGACTATAAGTCCTTCAGAGTAGAAAGCTTCGTTTTTCTCCCACAAAGCAATGGGTGGTTTCGAACTGCTGACCTCGTGATTAGCAGCCCTACTCGTAAGCCACTACACCACCAGGGCCCCTCAGAGGAGGCTCGGGGCAGACGGGGCTCTCTACGTGGTGGTTTAGCAGCCGACCACATGAACCGTGTGCACCACACAGAAACCAGGATGGTTTTTCCAGACAAAGAGGGAGTGCTGGCCCATGCTTGTTTAGGAAACCTTTGTTCAAAATCTAGTTAGTCTTCACTATGAAAATTAATCATAATGATTCTGGGTCTGATAAAAGCTATATACAAGGAAAAAGAAAAAAAAGCCTATTTCATATGCACAGAAAAAATGCATCAAGTTCTTGGGGAGAAATGCTCTCAGCATACCAACATGCTTAAATATGTGCTCAACTGCATACGGGGCCTCATGTCACTGGCCGCCTGGAAGGGATGCTTTTGTGGGGTTCTGCTTTGAATTGAGGGGAAATGCAGGGAAACTTGCAGATGGTAAACACTACCAGGCCACCTAACTTGGGTCTATTCTGACTCCACGGCACCCCAAGATTGGGTCAGTGTGGGGCTGTGCTCCATAAGGTTTTCAATGACTGATTTTTTCGAAGGCAATCGGCAGGCCATTCTTCCAACACAGCTCTGGGTGGATTAGAACATCCAACCTTTTGGCTAGGAGCCATGTGTCCTAACCATTTGTCACTCCCAGCAATGCCTCAGCTAAATGCTACCTCCTCTGAAAGACTGCCTGTGACTACCTGCTACAATGGCCACTCAGCTACAGCACAGCACCCTATGAGGGGTTTCTTATCTGTTCTGCCTGTTGACTTTCCCTCCTCAACTAGACCATGATACTTCTCTCTTGTGAAATCATGGAGCAATTATCAATATGGGTGTTTCTCCTTCCAGCCTGAACTGGGCGTCCCTGGTGGCACTCAGCCCAAAACTTGGCAGAGAGGACATGTTCAATCAATATTTGCCTAATAAACTTTGCTACCCTGAACTGAAGCATGAAGTAACAATTGCTTATTTCCTCTTGCGATGCGCAGGAGAAGCCTTTATAATGCGACATTATTTATGCTGCAGAGAGTCCCAGTCCAGTGAAATCTTAGGAATAAATGTTTTCATTGTGGGCCCAAGGAAAAAGTACCTGCTGTGTTTTCATCTCTTTGTCTTAAATTGAATCAGATGCAGATCTTCACGTGGTATATTAATTCCACCTTAAGTTGAAGATAAATGATCTTCATGTAGTATATTAATTCCACCTTAAGTTGAAGATAACCGATCTTCACGTAGTATATTAATTCCACCTTAAGTTGAAGATAGATGATCTTCATGTATATATTAATTCCACCTTAAGTTGAAGATAAATGATCTTCATGTATATATTAATTCCACCTTAAGTTGAGGATAAATGATCTTCACGTAGTATATTAATTCCACCTTAAGTTGAAGATACATGTTCTTGGCGGTTTTAAAGTAACTGGCTTACTTTGTACAATGAAAATAAGACCCAGGATTTAACAGGGCTGTTTCCACTGTCTTTTCATGTTTTTTCACACAGCATTTAAATTTTTAATTTTTAATTTCTTGGTTTTTACTTTTTTTTAAATTTGGGTGGGAGGGGCAGTTCTAAAGCATGATCGCAAAGGAAAACTGCAATACTTGGGGTCTCGTTCTCTCTCTCTACCTGTACCTGCACAGTGTATGTATAAACACATCCATAGAGAGACACATACTTAGACCCGGGTGTGTTTATATGCTGTGTTCATGTCACTTATTATTCCACAGACTTGGATATAAACTTTTCCCACCCAAAACATGATTGTATTAGGAGTAAGTCTTGCTAGAGCAGAATATTTAAAATGCGGTTTGGCAGAGACTCCCGAAGTCCGGTGAACTGCTAGCTGAACGGGCAACTCTTCTGTGGAGCGAGGCCAGCCAGGTGCCCCTTAGAAGGAGGGACGGCGAGGCTTCGTCGCACGTACTTTGGGCAGGCCCTCAGGGGCATGGCTGACTCAGTGGCTGCAGGTGGGCTCGAACCTGACCGTGAGGATGGCGCAGGAAGGGGCAGGGCTTGGTCCTATGGCCGAGGGGGCCACTGTGAGTCAGAAACGACTCGATGGGACCTGGCGGGAACAGGTAAAACGACCATACTTACAGGACTACGTCACAAACTCTAAACGGGAATAGCCAAGATAGGAGTTCATGATTTGTAA
>NW_022107431.1:33593322-33601450 GCF_000313985.2 Echinops telfairi | reverse complement strand
GCCTAGGATTAGTTGGTGAAAAACATAGATTAAGAGATGTTTGGCAAGGACAATACTTACAGTATTCTTTTGGCAAATGAGTTCCTGAAAAATACAAAGAAAGAAAAAGGTGAGACAAAAGTTAATACCCAAGCCCACCAATTAACTAATCTTGATCAAACTGTTCTATGTGGAAAGGGCTTCTTAACCACTTTATAAGCACTTAGAGACTTCACAGCGTAGAAGGCGTTCCAGCATTCGAGACGTTTATAATCTGACGGGAGAACGTGCACGTGTTGTCTGTGGTTGAAGGAAAAGAGCACACACGTAAAATCCCCAAACGGACTAATCTGAGAATCGTTCTGCCAAATATTCATGCTGCAGAGTGAAGTGATCCAGTTTTCATGCTAAACAGTTAAGCGATTGGCAACGATTGGCAACAATATCTTTGGGAAAAGGTTTAAACCAGTTTTGTTGTTGTTCTACCCCCCCCCCCCAAGCACCACCTCACTCACACCCTGGGAGGGGCATACGCATTTTTCCTGCAGAGAAGGAGGGTGGTGAGTGGGGACCTCTAGAAACCCCGGCCACGGGTCTCACGCCCACAGAGGAGTCAGATCAGACCAGTTCAGGGCGGTGGGCAACAGTGCCACCTTCTAGGTCATGAGGACGCCATGAAGCCACGTAGTGTCTGCCACACAGTACAAAAGAGCTCAGATGCTTTGGGGTCCACCCCACGTGTCAGTCGGAGCAGAGCTGTGCACCAGGCTGCTGCTGATCCTGCTCTCAGGTGCCACTGGGTCCGTCCCAGCCCACAGCGCCCATGCACGACAGAAGGGTGCTGCGCCTCAGCCCATTGTTGCAACCGCAGTGTCAATCCACCTTGGTGAGGGCCTTCCTCTTTGTTGCTCCGCTTGACCAAGCACGGTGTCCTTTTCCAAGGACTGGTCTCTCCTGACCGCATGTAAGATGAAGTTGGGATTCTAATTCTAGGCCTTTGCACACTATTCACCACAGGGGTTTCAATGACTGTTTTTCCAAAGTGGGCCACCAGGCACAACTCTGGGTCTCGGGCATGCCTCAGAGGAAGCTGGCATATATAGGATCCCTAGAGGCTAAAGGGAACAGAGCTTGGGGCAATGATCTAGAAAGACTAGAGGAGTAGGAGTTCACTGAGGTGGGGCAGCTGATTGAGAAAGGAGAAAACCGGTCGTCAGAGCAGAAAAGATAGCATGTATGTTGTCATGGACACAGGAAATGGAAGGCATTTGTGGTGTCTCAAAAGGTGGGTCTTTTGGCTAAGGGGAGGACCTGGTCCAGTAGGGTAAGAGAGTGGTGATGTCAGGCCCAGCTGCCTGGCGTCCTGCAGCCCAGGCCTGGGGCTGGACCTTAGCAGAGGGGCCAAGAAAAACCAGGGACGGCTTTGGCTCAGAGCAGTAAGATTTTTGAATATTTGACAATAACAGAGGAATCGATTAATTTATAAAGAAAAGTACTATTCTGGGTAATTTTGAGACCCATGTACAATCCTCAATGAAAACCATATGGAGACTGTCTGACTTCCTGATAAAAGGGTGCGGACACATTTAAAAAGAAACACTATCAAGTCGGGGACAGGGGCTATGGTTTCCCAGAGAAAGAAAATGTTACTACAGATTGAGGGCACCTGGGAAGGCGCCCCAGAAGGTGGCACTCCGGATGAGCCATGGGGACAGAGAGGACCTGCAAAGGGAATGCTGGCAGGGGCGTGTCCAGACTGGACAACTAGGCAAAGCAAAGGGCTGTTCAGGGACAACGTGCACATCGCTGCACAGGGGCTGCGGCAAACGCTTGGCTAGCGCGTGGCTGAGAGGCGGAGAGAGATTTGGCTGCTGGCAGAGGAGATCAATGATGAACCCTTTCTGTTTGCTGATCCCGACCTGTGGTAACCTACTGACTTCCCTTAGAAAGCCCCTTAACTGTGAGTGTTGTCTGTGGGTTCTGTGTGGCCGTTGGCATGAATCATCAAACCCAGCATCAATGTACTGTGGTATGGGAGAAATGTTTGGTGCCAGAATAGGTAAAGAAGCCTGGACCACGGAGGCTTGTCTGGCCCCCTGCCTGTCTCATGGCAACAAGGAAACCAGAGAAGGTCAGATATGGCCCTCCAGTGCTGCTTCCCACAACTGCTAAATGCCACATTACACAAATGCTATAAAATGCCTATACTCGAAAAGATAAAATCAACATATGAGGGGGTACCCCCCCAAAAAACAGAATTGCTCTGGGCAGAGCGGAGCTTTTGTAGTACAATTTTTTCCCCATTAAGCAAGCATTAAGCAACTCGCTCTGAGTGAGTGCACACAGTGGCATTGCCTGGGAAGGTTCTCTCTGGTCACGGTGAATATTTTTGTGAAAGCAGTTTTGCTCAAACCTCGTTTTTTGTGATGGCCGATTTGAGAGAACACCCTGTAGATGTGAAGTTTTGTTTTCCTGCTCAGGAAAAATACCACAGAAACTGCTGTGATGATGAGCACAGCTCGTAAGGGCAGCACTGTGGGATAAACTCAAGTGTATGCACGTTGTCTCTCTGCAAAAATGGTGAAGTGTCAATTGATGACAAACCTCATTCTGGATACCTGTCAACTTCCTGAAGGGACAAAAATGTCCACTCAGTGCATTTGGAGTTCATTACACCAAGTCAGACTGTTAATCAAGCTTCCTAGTCACAGGTTCTGAACAGGTTTCATAACACTGTGTGACAAAACAGGCCTGATTTGTGGCAGACAGGGCACTGGTTTTGCGACCACAACAATGCATCATTCCAGTGCACCAGTTTTTGGCAAAAACAGCAAGCTTCTCTCTTGCCCCATGCACCTTACTCACTTGACCTTGCTCCGTGTGACTTCTTTTTGTTTCCCCAAATGAAGAAGGACATGAAAGGACAGTGATCTGTCGGCTTAGAAGAGGTGAAGAAAAAAACGAGGGAGTTGCTGTCAACCATCCACACAGATGAATGTGAAAAATGTTTCCAAGACGGAATCGTGGATTTGACAAATATATTAAGTATAATCGAGAGTACTTTGAAGGTGATAAGATGTTTGGTTGAAAAAAACAAAACAAAACCTACATAGCTTTTTTCTGGAGAAAGGAATTCCATTGTGGGGGGTACCCCCTCTTAAACCCCAGTGTATTACATCATCACACCACAACACCCCACTTGCCTGAAGTCTTCAGGGAGCTGTGGGCAAACACATTCACTGACTATACTAGAAACACACCAAAAATGTGTTTAATTTTTCTGTTTTTTTAAGTACTCAACAATCAAATTCTCAGTCAAAGGGAAGGCAAAGATTATTTGGGACAATATAACTCGGCGGGGGTGGGGGTGTCTCCTTAAATATAAATAAATGCAGTGTCTCCAAAACAGGAATCAACTGTGTGCCTGAAACAGGAAAATTCAGCCAGAGAAAAGGGGAGAAGCAGAGCAGCTGGTGTGAATTTGAGGCAGCGAGTCAGGGGTACAGCTGCAGAAATCCTAGGGCGGTCTCCTCTGCCCTACAGGTCACTTGGAGGCGCTGTGGGTTAAAGCTGGAACACAGTCCTCAAAGAAACTCCAGTCCCTTCTACTCCATCCTTACTAATGTTGTTCCATATTTAAATGAGCATGCCTGGGTGAGCAGACTCTGAAATAAGTAGATGTTGTTGCTAGGGGCCATCGAGTCCTTCCAACTCAGAGCAAGCCCCTGGAGCAGCGTGGAAATGTCTGCGAGGGTTTCCTGGCTGCAGTCTTTAAGGACGTGGATTGCCAGGCCTGCCTCCCCCAGAGTTCCCTGGTGGTTTCAAACCACTAACCTCCAGTTAGCAGCTGAGCCTTTAAAGGCAGACAGCGCGCACCACGGATTGAATTGGGCCAATGCCCGAATGTGTCAGCATGGCTGGGCCGTGATTTTGCTTTGGCAGCTCCACAAGGGGTAATCATCCCCCAAGAGGGGACCTGATGTGATCAGCCAGGCAGTTGGAAGGAGATTCAGGTGTGACATAACACCCTTCACCAGGTCCAACCCTAATGTGAGGTACAGCGTTGCCCTGGGATGTGGCCCACATCAGCTTTTATCTTACAGAGGATAGAAAGCGCAAAAGTGGGCAAAGAGAGAGAGACCCACTGCCATCAAGAAAGAAGCACCAAATAGAGGAATAGAGTGTGTCCTTTGGACCCCGGGGCCACTCTCGGGGAGCTTCCTAAACTCAGGGGAAGATTGCTGCCAAGACACATGCCACTCTGCCAAGGACAGAGGCTGAAGAGAAGCAAAGACCTCAGACTCCTACGCTCCAAAACTGTGAGAGGGAGAGTGTCTGCTGACTCGTCATCCACGCGTGCTATTTCTAGCAGAGCAGCACTCGATGGCCAGGGAGCCCTGGTGGCGTGGTGGTTACGCACTGGGCTGTGATCCTCAGAGTTAGCAGTTCAAAGTCACCACCCACTCCGTGGGAGAAAGACGGGCTTTCTCTGCCTGTTGAGAGTTACGGTCTCAGAAACGCAGAGGCGGCTGTGCCCTATCCTTAAGGTTGCTAGGCATGAACTCGGTGGCAATGAGGCTTTGGGTTTACGACAAAAGTTTACGTTGGGCTGGGATGCTGCCCAGAGACATTTTATCCAGACAGCATTTAACAAAGCTTCTTAGCACACACTTCATCTTATGATGTGCTGTCCTTGTTATAATTAATTTCCTCTTCTTTGGCACCAGCTGTTTCTTTCTGCAATGTCTAATTGGGCTCTATTAGTCATGGCAGGTATGTCTTTTTAAGAAGGACTTGTCTTATGAAAAGTTACAGGTAAAATAAACCTCTGTACACTAAATTCCACTTTAAGCTCAATAATAATTTTAAGGATACGTTCTAAAAGGCTCCACACAGGATGATGAACTACAATGTCACAAAGATCAACTTCCAAAGGAGGCATCTCTTTCAGAGTGGCCAAAGAGAAATCAAATTCAGCAAGCCTTGCACCACTGGGGTGAAAGTCAGAGGGCTTCAAGACCAACATATCTTGGGTCCCAAGTTTTCCTTCTTATGCCTTAAGGAACTCAAGCGATGGGGCTAGGAGAACCATCCTTACAAATGGCGCGATCGTGAGGACATCGCCCATGCGCTGTGTGCTACAGATGTCTCTTTGCCTTGGTGCTAGGGGAGGCTGAGGAAGCAAGGCAAGGGAGCAAGGGCCCAGGCCACAAAGCCTCCCTTAGCAGAGGTAATACTGCTGTCACATAAAGGCTGGCCTTAGGAAGGTCTTGGAATCTTTCGAAAGCTTTCAGGAGTCTATAACAGGAAAATCATCAGTTAAATAAATTACTCGGCCAGTTAGTAAGTTCCGACATTGTCAGAGAACATCTTCAAGAAGCAGGGCTTACATGTATTTCTTATTGCTCTTCCCTGGTATTTCCTTTTTTGCCTTCTTGTTTTTCTTTCTTTCCTCCTTTCTCTTCCTTTCCGCAATTTGAGACAGCATGTTGAGATAGTTAAGGTTTATTGTGCCAACCTAGTCGATAAACACATGTGGGATTAATTGAAGGGAGGAGAGATAAATGGCCCTGCTTCAGCTGGCAAGGCTCGCTTCCTGCAAGACATCCCTGAGGAGAAGCCACATGGACCTACCCTGATGCAGCCCTGGGTGCTGGAGCAGCTGTGTGGAGACCCCAGCCAGCGCTGAGATGCTTACATGCTCACTGATTCGTCTTTCCTCCTGCAGTCAGTGTCATTGCATATGTTTTGTGAGATGGAGGAGGACTTTGTAGATCGGTGTTGGACATATGGGCTAATGTTGGGCTTAGGGGCTTGGACAGCACTGAATTGGGATGCTTTATCCTTTATATAGAACTCTCTCATATATATATGAGTTTCTGTGGACTTGTTTCTCTAGTCTCTCCAGACTAACACAAATGTTTATGACTTAGATAAGTTATATCATTTCTGAAATGAATAATAGAAAAATTACTATTAAATAATATTAAGATTTACAGGTTTTTTAAAAAAATGATTATTTCCTCCCTCAACAGGAAAAAAATCTTCAATGAAGTAATAATAAAAAGAGTTCATGATGGTGAGGCTGAACCAAGAGATTATACGACTCATGAATCAATCATTGGCCATAAAGTAAGCGAGAGATTTGAGGCTGCACCATTAAAAGGGGTGTGGCAGTTACATAATCTTTTATCAACCTGAGTGAAGGGGTGGAGTTTAGCCTGTCAATCAGGTCATAGCCAATGATGTCTCTGTGTGGGCATGGCTTTTGCCTGAGGATTCTAGACACTCCAGTCTTCCTCCCTGGAGGCGGGACACACACACTCTGCTTCACTTCCCTGTTGACAAGCCACACGGAGCCAAGCTGATGGCAGTCAGAGCCCTGGGGCTGGAGGAGCCACATGGAGAGCACTGAGATGCTTCCACAAAACTTTCCACCCACTGACCTGTGATCTTCCTGCTTTCGGCATCATTACATGTGTTGTGTGAGTCTAAAGAGGAATTTATGGACTAGTATTGGGCATATAGGTTAACATTGGACTTACGGACTTGATCTGGACTGAGCTGGGATGTTTTCTCAATGTGCAATTGCTCTTGGATAAAAAGAGTTCTTACACATATGTAAATGTCTATGGATTTGTTTCTCTAGTCAACCTAGACTCATACAATGGGCAAAGCCAATGCTTCTGGTTCATAAATTGTTAGACTACCTTTTTTTGTAATACAGATACATTTCGTTGTATCAAAAAATTACCGGTAAAGTTTTCAGGATCTTCTAGTGTCATCTCTATAGCCGGACCATTCTTAGATCTTAATCATCGGTTAAATCCCACGTCATCTCCCTCAAGAATAACTCATCTTTCTGGCCTTGAGATATTGAACATGGTCCAAAGCCTACAGACGCATTTTTCATCTAAGAAGTTTCCAATGTCAGCCAAAGACAAGCTCTCCCGAAGGATGAAGCTGATGGGGAAGTGAGCACGCAGGGACCTCATCTTGTACTGGAAGCCCAGTGCGACACCCTTGACCATGTTCTGTCCATGCCTACAACCAAGCATGAACGCGAGCAGCATCTATCAGCGTGGAGCTTCTTTTTCCCTTCTAAGCAGACTGAATTCTACATGCATGTAAGCAGTGCCGCGAAATGTCTTACTATGGCTCTTCCACGCTGTAACTCCCACCAAAAGTTTGGGTGGGACTATGCAAACAGGGCACGCACCACACTAAGAGAGGGGATTGATCTGTTTTCATGACCATCCCTCTGGCTATAAGGATGAGCCATCTTTGAAGCGGGAGCCGAGAAGAGAGACCCCGGGGACTGAGAAAGAGCATGTTCAAGATCTCTGCCTGAAGCGGTGGAGGCCCGAGTCCAGCTACGCCTGTCACTCACGGGCACGGGACTCCGAGGAGCATCTGCGACACTATGGGGTACAGTCTCCTCATCTGGCCTGAGGACCTGGAGCTGTGGCACAAAGTAACAGGTGGGCTGGCTGCCTGGCCTGTGGAGCCAAAGGCCGAGGGACCTCATGGCTGAGAGACAAAGAACCGGAGAGCAACTTGGGGACCACTTTTTAAAGTTTGTGGAAGCATGAAATTAAAAGATAATGGGATTTTCCCACTCACTGTTTGAAGCGTTCGTGCATTTGTTATTCTTTGAAGTGCGTGGCAAAGGATGCTGTGTGGAAACAGACTATGTCCAGGGCAGAAAATAACTGGATTTCTATTTCACCTTACTTTAACTAAGGGCGATATTAAAATATGAATAACATAAAAGACTTTTGTTTATAAAAAACTAATTTTTAAAATTAATGAGATGTTCAGCTAGTTATACAAGTAGTTTGACAATGCACATAACAAATCACATAAGATCTTCTGCATGCTGCCAAATTTGATCCAATGCGTCCCCAAAGTATGCATTTGCTAAGTCTCCTTCGAAAGGGAAGGTGTCTCGTTTCATATGTAGACAGTAAGGTTAAACAGAAGTCCCTGAGTGGAACAAATGGCTAAGCCCTCAACTCCTAACCAGAAGATTGGTGGTTCCAATCCACCCTGAGGTGCCTTTGGGAAAAAAGTCTGGCAATTTGGTATAAAAGGTCCCAACCTTGAAAAACCCATGGGTGGTGCTACTGCATTTATGGGGTCGCCCTGA
>NW_022107431.1:33590331-33591788 GCF_000313985.2 Echinops telfairi | reverse complement strand
ACATATGTATATATATAAACCTATGTATATATGTTTGCTGATTTTTATAGAGCTGACATATTGAACAATTAAACTTATTTTTTAAAAATACAAAGCCAAGTCTCTTTCCCATGGGAGCCTCTGGTGAAGTTGAACTGCTGACCTTCCGGTTAACTGCTCACCACATACCCCACTACACCACTGGGGTTCCTCCTACACAACACAGATGTGGACAAATTACTGTCTTACATATGATTACATTTTGTATAGATGGTATCAAACTGAACGTGTGGCTGTCACTTTATTCCTCAACATTGTTTTTTGAGAGGTATTCAAATTGAAATACTTACGTTAAAACCTCAAGTTCATTCACTTTAAGTGATGCAGAATATCTCAAGATATTTATTCAGATCATTTTTTTCACAGCCTGTTTTTTTGTAGGCTATTTCAAATTACCTTAAAGTAAACACCCTTGATAACAATTCCTTATGCATGGGGCTCATTCTTTCATTAAATAAGGAAGGAATTGTTGAGTGCATGGAGAACATGGTGAAATGCCTGGCTGTTGACCCAAAGGGTAGCGGTTCAAATTACCAGCTGCTCCTTGGGAAAGAGACAGTCCAACTAGCAGTTTCTCACTCTCCCACTCTCCCCCGCCCGGCCCTAAGGATTATTAGGGCGTCAAGTTGTTGGTTTTCTCGTGGTATGTAGAAGGATTTCACCCTTCCCTTTTGCGTTGATTCCTAGAGGAGTCTATGTCCGTGAGGAGGCGATCCCAAGCACCTGAGCTGAGAGCTGTCATAAAGGAATCCCATGTGAGGTAGTCACCAGACCCTCACTCTTCCCAGCAGCCATGCACTTCTCCCAGGCCTTTCAGAAGCACGGCCTGCACCTGGGCCGCAGCACCCGGCACTGCGTGTGGCCCACAGGGTCCACAAGACTTTCACCTTCACTGAGAGACAAGGGGAGTGAGTCTGCAAGGCAGAAAATGAATCAGCAAAGGCTTGCTACTGGGCATTTTCCTATCTGCAGCAAATATAAATCCCAACATAGACTCTCTCAGAAAGACATGAGACCTGCTCATGACATTGATCTGAAGAACGCTGTGAAAGCCGTGGCGCTATACTACACTAAACCAAAGAACCAGCGGAAGTGCTACCAACCGCCCTCTCCAAGGGGCAGCAATGGTCTTCGTTTGTGACGAACAATGAAAACATCTCATTCTTACTAGAACCAAGTAGAGCTCCTGATTTAACACAATAACTATAAATCTTATTAAAAGCACATGGCTTGATTTGACTCTAAATACGTTTTCAAATAAAAACTCAGTCACAGATCTTTTTTTTTTTTGTTACAATACTTTGATAGTTCCTATCAGTTATTCTCCAAAGGGGTTAAACTTCAGCATCAACCTATATTTACTTTTCCATGATTTCTTCTTAAACCTGTTGAAGAGACTGAAAGCACCCGGACGCGGC
>NW_022107431.1:33581871-33589421 GCF_000313985.2 Echinops telfairi | reverse complement strand
CATCATAAACCCCTGTGATCACGGGTCCTTTGAGAACATGAGCCCTTTGAGAGCCCTTTGAGATCCTCCCAAATCAGCCACCATAACCATCTGAGCTGACCGCTCCCCCTCGAATTTATCTGGCTTCTCTCAAAAGCCAGAGTTCTGATTGGACGTTTTGTGGATTCCTTTCGAAGGCACCCTAATGAAGCTGAGACAAGTGTCTTACCGAGAGGACTTGTCTGCAGCTGTCCACGGACTGCGGAGCATATTCAACCACGTTTTGTTCGGATGGACCGCTCAGAGCAATACTTTCTGACTTAACCTTGTGAAGGAAGCAGTGCCTGCCTGGACCGTGCAGTTCATGCACGTGGCTGCTAAGCACGGGGGTTGGTGCCTCCGAAGAAAGGCCTGCCTACCGACTTCTGAAACACCAGCTATTAATCCTCCAGCAGCACAGAGCTCAACCCCGACACACGTGAGGCGCACATGGAGGGGGTGGAGGAAAGAAAGCACGGGTGTCTGTTGCAGGGGACAATTCCGAGGGCTGCTGGGTGGGGTTGTGCTGAATGAGCACCCAGGCAGACCTGTCCAATACACCTGGAATCAGACCTACTGAGGAATACAGTCGCGTGGGTAAGGAGCATGGATTTTGGAGCCACACAGCTCTGGACCAAGAGAGCACTAGCTCTATCGCCTTGAGCAAACAACGAGAGTTCTTTGAACGGCTGTTTGCTGTTCTCTGAAACGGTGATACAGCTCGTCCCTCGCCTGGCGCTGCTCCGAATTAAATGGGATTGGGGATACGAGTAAAGCTCTTGGTGCCTAGCAAAGAGTGAGCGCTCACTGAGAAGCAGCTATTGTTTTCAAGACAAAGCGTGCTGTAGAGACTGCTTGCCATTTTAAAGCGCCACTTTATTCACGTGCCAATCACTCCCATACAAAGGGGCCCTGCAGCCATTAAACCCGGCCAGGATCATCATCCCATACAAATGTCTCCTAACAAGGAGCGACCACATAGTTAAACGACCAGAAAGCAGCAGGGTGAGAATAAAAACCACACAGACTGAGAAGTCTCCGACACAACCCAGCCTTCTCAAAATAAATTTAATCCTGAGAAAAATGAAGAAGGCCAGGAGTAAGTCATCACACTGCTTTATCAATTACTAACACATGCTAAAAGTAGCAGCCTATCAAAGTGTTTCTTTAGAACGACACGGTTACAGAAGTGTTGAGCTTGGAGCCGTTGAGTCTCAGTTTTGGGTGATGTAAATGTGGCAATGCATACTACTGGGGATGGCTGGACAGCATGATTAATGTGATTCCAACACTCATTCGCTGCCATTGAGTCATTTATGACTCAAAGAGACTCTACAGGACAGAGTAGAACTGGCCCTGTGGAATTCCAAGACTGAAAATCACTAGGGGAGCAGAAAGCCTCATCTTTCTCCTGCAGAGCAGCTGGTGGCTTCAAACCGCTAACCCTGCTGTTAGTCACCCAGTGCATAACCCACTACACCACCAGGGCTCCATAACACAATTAGGATCCCTGAATTATAAACCTAAAAAATGTTGAATTGGAAATGTTGCTGTGTGTGTGTGTGTGTGTGTGTGTATTTTTTTTTACCACCACACACAAATAGCCTGTGATATATTCATTAAAAGTGAAATTATGGTGGCTCTTAAGTAGGAGTTTCTGAAAGGGTTGTTCCAATTCAAAACAGATATAGGCATAGTACGAGCAAGTCTCTTAGAAAAGGGATATGCCTACCCCCCTATCCCACCCCCAGCACAATGGCTCCCATGTAGCAAATGTAGCTGGGATGAGATACTGCAGGTTTGTCAGAGATCACCACACATGCTTTAGAAATGCGGATAAAAGCAAAAGACTTTTTAAAAATTCACATGAATTTTGGGTTAAGCATCTTCATATATCAATGAGAAATATGATTCTGGATTCTAGGCCAGCTCGTCCCCACATTGGCTCTGATTTAGGAACTGGAAGATACAGATGAAAAAAAAAAAAAAAGCCGAGGGGGAGGGAGGGGCGGGGAATGAGCAGCTGATAGCAAGGGCTCAGGTAGAAAGAAAATGTGAGAATGATGAGGGCAACAAATGTACAAATGTGCTTGACACAATGGATGGATGGATGGATTGTGGTAAGAGTTGTAAGTGCCCCCAATAAAATGATTTTAAAAGGAAAAAAAAAGTATCTGCAGCTGGCTGGAAGCTTCAAACAAAGAAATGGATGGTAGTCAGCTCAGCAGGAGTTTAGAGACCACAGAGTATAAAATCATTTGGCCTTGAGAAAGCATCTTTGGCATCCTTCTTGAGTGTAGGAAGTGCCTGCCAGCCAGTGAGCTCTGAGTAATGGAGATCATGCAATTAGGGCAGGCTGGATTCTGTAGACAAATTATGGAGGCTTTTATTGCCTGTCCTTTATAACTGAACCTCACCAACAGTGCTGAAGAAATCAAGCAACCACAGGCATTGTGACCTCGCTAGTGTGAGGCAGGGAAATCGTGAATGCGTATAGAGAGTCACAGTGGTTACGAGTGTGGAATGAGGGCACGGCTGTGTAGGAAGCAGTGTGTTTTTTCATGGGGATGGGACATTTGGCACAGGGCACTGGCCTTGGCTGCACACGACAACGTGGTTGAGCTCACTCAGTTGTATACTTAAAAAAATGGTGTAGCCGATACCAAGGGCTCAAGTAGAAAGAAAATGTTTTGAGACTGATGATGGCAACAAATGTACAAATGTGCCTGACACAATGGATGGATGTACGGATTGTGATAAGAGTTGTACAAGCCCCCAATAAAATGAATATTATATGTGTGTGTGTGTGTGTGTGTGTAATCTTGGTCAGGGGTCAACAAACTGTGATTCTCACACCACATGGGGCTCTTTGGTAGGTATGTGTGCTCTGAAGTAAAACTGAAAATGAAGCCACTGTGGTTTTATATCAAGGATATTATTCAGATCATGGTGATTTCATTTGTTTGTAAACGTAGATTTATGGCTTTTAAATAATTTTTAAATTGTGGGAGGGACAGGATTGGCTCTTTTGTCTCTAAGCTTTGTCAGCCCCTGTCACAGGTAAATCAAAGCACTTTCTTATTTTTAATAAAGAAAAAACAGAGAGAAAAACAGTTGTGTTGGCAAATATGGCGTCATCGACGTTTTTGCACTGGGAGCTGTTGAGTCTGTTTCCAGCTCACAGGGCACATCTGACAGCGTGGAACTGCCCGGGAGGGCTTTGCAGGAAGCCTGGCAGTGCTGCGGGGGAGGTGTTGGCCTGTGAACAGTAAGGTCAACAGTTCCAACCCAGCAGTGACTCCCAGGAGAAAGATGAGGCTGGATGTACCCATGAAGATTTGCAGTCTGGGAAACCCCATACAGAGACAAGTGAAGGGCATGTCCTTTGGACCCTGAGATCCCTGAACCGTGAACCTCCTTGATCCAAAAGATAGCTTTGCTATCTGAGGAGTGACAGAGATGGAGCAGCAGCAGAACCAGGAGCCGGAGCTTGTGAGAGTGGTGGACTTCCCAGGCCACAGTGCAAGCAAAGTGGAATACTTTGGGGCAGGAGGCCGCGTCTTGTGACCACCCAGAAGTGGAGCTGAGTGCCTCCAGATGGAGGCTTGCTGGAGTGTGGTGCCTCAGGACACTTAAATTGGGGAGCTGGGTTCTCTGGCCCTTGGAGCTAAAGCTGACTGCCTTGGAGCTGAGAGGTACAATCGAGTGGCATGTCCTCTGGGCATGTACCAGGAGCCAGAAGACCTTCATGACATGTCCTGGCTGAATGCCCTGTATCTTGAGTATTTCTCACCTGCACCGCTGCCTGTCAACTTCCTCAATAAACCCTTTAATCATGAACATGATTCAAGTTCTGTGTGAGAAGGCATGCTCAAACTCAGCAGCTGAAAAGGTCGAGGCTATTGTGTGAGATCTAACTCCTTCACTGACGTAATATCTGTGGACACCGGGGTACCCCTGAAATGCCGTGCTGGGATGAACCACTGAGGAAGCAAGGGACATACCTTCAGGGACTGCAGGGAGTCTGAGTTAGTATCACAGTAGAGGATGATGTTGTTGGCCATGCTGAAGCTTTCTCTCACGCCCAGATGGTAGAAGAGGGAGGGCTGCCGGAAGGCGTCGCTCATCTCCACCACAGCAATGTCTGGGAACAGAACAAAGGCCCCGAAGGATGACACCGATATCATGCCCGTGAGCACATTTTGGTTACAACGACTTAGCAGTCAGAGAGGAAATGATAGGGATTCTCCCTCTTCACTTATCGCTGCATGTTGAATTTGCATTTCTACCCGGATGTGGTTTTATGCCTATGTCCACAAACTTGTTTAAAAGAAAAGGAAGGGGGGCTATAGTTACTGGAAAAGAAGAGGAGTCTGCAATGGTGGGAAACAGGGGCTAATGTTGCTTGCCGTTTCACCTTTAAAACACAACAACAAAACTCACTGCCATCTAGGCAATGCTGACTCATAGTGACACCTCTGTGGGTTTTGGAGACTGTAACTGTTCACTGGACTAGACAGTCCAGTCTTTCTCCCTCGAAGCTGCTGGTGTTTTCGAACTGCCAACCATGAGGATCGCAACCCAACACATAACCACTACATCGCCAGGGCTCCTGGCTCACCATTAAAATGGGTTTAAAAGGGGGACAAAATCCATTGAGTCAATACCATCTCTTAGAGACCCTATATGAGAGGTAGAACTGCCCCCTGTGAGTTCCCAAGACTGTAACTTTATGGGAGTAGAAAGCCTCGTCTTTCTACAGAGAAGCGACTGACAGTTTTTAACTACTAACCTTTTAGATCACAGCCAAAGGTGTAACCACTCTACCCCCAGAGTACCCCCTAAGAAAGATTACGTAGGTTTCAATTTCTAAAAGGTCTAAAGGGCAGATCCACAGGAAATACCACGAAGTGATTAATATAAAATGAGGTTTTTAAAAGGGTTAGTTTGCGAAATCACCTAGATTGTTGCTAGATGAACAAATAATTAGCAAGTGCCTACGGAGCATTGGTAGTGCAACAGTTAAGTGCTCGGCTGTGATCCAAAAGGTTGGCAGTTCAAACCCACCCAGAGGCTCCAAGGGAGAAAGCCCTGGTGATGTGTTCCCATAGAGACCACATGCTAGAAAATGCTATGGGACAGCTCTACCTGTCACATGGCAGAACTGAGTCAAAACAAACTGGCTGGTACCTAACAATAGGAATGGCAAGCCCCTGGAAAAAGGTGGAAAGGAAGCCAAAGTCTAGAAAAAGATGATGACAAAGAGGAATATAACATAGAAACACAATCCGTGAAAGTTCAAAGACGACGAGTATCCAGGTAATATAAATCAGATCATCGAAATTTAAGTGTTGTCACAAAATGAAATCGAGATTCATCTCAAACTCATTTATGAGCAAAAACTAACAAAAATTATCAAGCATTATACTGTAAGAATATGAGATCAGGGGTTTAAAACTTATTTGGGGAATGTAGGAATAACTTGATAAAAAAAAGATATACTAAAATACATTATAAGAACACACAGCCATGGGTTTAAAGCTTATTCGATGGAAAAATCCGTAGGATCACAAGAGATGTCCCATATGTATTATATAAAAACTTAAACCCATTTCCATTTCAAAATAATTGCAAACTAAAACTAGACGGATCCTTCTTACTATGACAAATAATATATATGTCATAGCAACTGCCAAGTTTATGCTTATTCACAGGAAAACCAGAAATAAGACCAGGCTGTCGACTATTCCCACTAGAAACTGGCTTCCTAAAAGTCGCAGCAAGTGAAAATTTAAAAGAAACAAAACAAAACAGGACAAAAACTCCACTATTTTAAAGTTAGAGAAAACATTTTAAAATAGAATATATGATGATTTTCAGTTGTAGATATTATTGTCATGAACCAAAAAAAAAAAAACAAAACCCAATAGAATACGCTGAATAACAATTCATGACACTAACAGGATATTTTAAGATGTCAGGATGAAAAATTATTCTGGAAACCAAAATCATCCTTTATAATTTCAATAGCATTTATAAAATGTAGTGGTAAAAAATTTTTATAAGACCCTACTTAAAATTACAAAGAAATTTGTAACAAAATGAGCAGAGGATACTAGCTTGTTAAATATGTCCTATGTAGGATAATAATTCTCTAAATCACTTCTTGGTCAATTAGAATAAGCTGTCAACCATAAAAACATTTCAATAGAAAAGAGGCTATCGATATAAACTGAAAATCTGCAAAAGTATAAATAAAATGATTAACAAATGCAAACTAAGAATATATAAAACATGAAAAATATTCTACCCCTCACTACTAATAAATGCACATTATATCAATTATCAAGTAGCAGTTTTCTTTTGCCTACCAACAGAACCCAATAAATGACAACCCAGAGAGATGCCATTTGACTCCACTCGGATGGCTACAATGATAAAAACACAAAATAACAAATATTGTCTAGGATGAGGGGGATTAGAACATTTATTCATTGCCAGGGGCAATGGCAATGGTACAGCGGGAATGCAAAATGGTACAGTGTTGTGAAAAACAGTGTGGTGGGGCCTCAAACTAAAAACAGAACTACTACATGACCCAGGCATTCCATTATTAGGCAGCTAGCCAGGAACACAAACAGATCCTTGCACACTGATGTTCAATGTCACACTATCCCCAATCGCCCGGAAGTAGAAACAACCTAAATGCCCATCGACAGATAACTGGATAAGCAAAATGTGGAACATACACAAAACAGAATGCTACTGAGTAAGTGAAATGAAGACTTAATTCACGCTACAATATGGATGGAGCTTGAAGAGAGTACAGTACGATGATTCAACCACACAAGGACAAATACCTATAATTTCACTCATAAAATGACAAGAGCACACAAATTTATTGACACCAGAGTTCCTCAGTGGCTATCAGAGGTGGCCATAATTTAGTCCGAAGGGACCTTGATCGCCGGTCCATTCCGCAAAATGTCACACGAGTCCATATTAATGACATTATACTGATTGGACCCACTAAGGAGGATGTATCAAAGGCTCTAGATTCATTGGTACAACATCTGCGCACAAGAGGCTAGGAAATTAACCCAAAGAAGATTCAGGCACCCTCCACCTCAATAAAATTTCTAGGGGTCCAGTGGTGTGGAGCATGTTAGGATATTCCTACTAAAGTGAAGGATAAGCTATTGCATTTGGAGCCCCCAACGACTAAAAAAGAGGCACAACGCCTAGTGGGCCTCTTTGGATTTTGGAGGTAACATATTCCTCACTTGGGTGTTCTACTTCGACCTATTTATCAAGTGACACGGAAAGCCTCCAATTCTGAGTGGGCCCCAGAACAAGAAAAGGCTCAACAGGTTCAGGCTGCCGGGCAAGCTGCTTTGCCACTGGGACCATATGATCCAACTGACCCGATGGTGCTAGAAGTGTCAGTGGTAGATAAAGGTGCAGTGTGGAGTCTTTGGCAGACCCCTATTGGTGAATCAGAGCGTAGACCATTGGGATTTTGTAGTAAAGTC
>NW_022107431.1:33578960-33580489 GCF_000313985.2 Echinops telfairi | reverse complement strand
TGTTCTCCAGGAAGCTGTATATGCTCTAAACCAGCGGCCAATATATGGTGCTGTGTCTTCAACAGCCAGAACGCATGGGTCCAGTAACCAAGGGGTGGAAACTGGAGTAGTGCTACTCACTATTACTCCAAGTGATCCACTTGCAGCATTTTTGCTTCCTGTCCCAGCAACCCTATGCGCTTTAGGCCTGGAGGTCTTGGTCCCGAAGGAAGGAACTCTCCCACCTGGAAACACAGCACGGATTCCACTGAACTGGCAGCTGAGAATGCCCCCTGGCCACTTTGGGCTTCTCATGCCCTTGGACCAACAGGTCAGGAAGGGTGTCACTGTGCTGAGTGGTGTGATAGATCCTGATTACCGAGGAGAAATTGGACTGGTGCTACATAATGAGGGTAAAGAAAAATATGTCTGGAATTCAGGAGATCCCATATGCCAACTCTTAGTGCTACCATGCCCTGTGATTAAAGTAAACGGTAAGTTGCAGCAACTCCATCCTAACAGGACGTCTAATGACCCAGACCCCTCAGGAATGAAGGTCTGGGTCACCCCACCAGGCAAAAACCTCAGCCTGCTGATGTGATTGCCGAGGGCAAAGGTAATATAGAATGGATAGTAGAAGAAGGCAGTTCTACCTATCAGTTACGACCACATGATCAATTGCAAAAGTGAGGTTTGTGATTGTTAGGGCTTTTTTTTATATGTGCTTATTGAATATCTTTCCTTTGTTCATGTATGATGTATCAGATACAATTGGACTCAGTGTGTTTTCATTTATATGTATGATAGATGCTTGATGTTAAGTGTGATTTCACTGATGTCTGGAAATTATATATGGCTAAAGAATTGTGTGCAGGTGCCAAGTTGCCAAGGGGTGGATTGTGATAGGCAGGTTTATTGTGCCAACCTGGCCAGTGAACACCTGGGATTAATTCAAGGGCAGAGAGACAAACGGCTCAGTGAGTCTCGCCTTTCCAGCTGCCTCGGCTTGCTCTCTGCCTCATTTTGCAAGCTTCACTACTGGTGGGACATGTAACCCATAGACTGTATCACTGTAGTCTGAGGTTCCTTCAAGACCTGCTTTGCCACACTACTACAGTATACATCACAGGACCCTGTCATCTGGCTGACTCTTGGTGACCTGTCTTGCTGTTTGCTGCCTGAGGCCAGATAGCCTGAATTGCTCTACAGACTTGACAGACTGCCAGTGTGCTAGCTGTCTCACGGAAGTGAGTTGCACTGAGCCATTTGCACTGAGCCATTTGTACTGCTTTATAGATTGCTTCTTAAGTTATATATGTATCTATATAAATATATATAAAATCATTAGTGTCCTGGTTTTGTTTTTCTAGAGAACCCTGTCTAACACAGACTCTTTCACAGGGGTCACCCAGTTCATAGCAGTAGCAAAATTACAGTTATGAAGTAGCAATGAAAATAATTTTATGGTTGAGGAACTGTGTTCCAGGGCCACGGCATTAGGAAGGTTGAGAACCACTGGTCTAGAAGCTCTGCTATAACCTGTTCCCCCT
>NW_022107431.1:33571427-33576617 GCF_000313985.2 Echinops telfairi | reverse complement strand
CTCCGCTGGGGATCTTATAGACTCCTTGCGGTCAAATTGATTCCCACTCATCGTGGCCCCCATGGGTCATAGGGTTGAACTACCCCATAGGGTTTTCTTGACCATAAGGATGCTGGGACTTTCCTTACCTACGATGGAGGCCAGCGCCTGTAGAGGGCCGTCATGCTCAGTAAAGCAGCAGGGCGGCGAGACAGACTGACACAGGGGCTGCGACCCTGGTCTCAAACCTAACAGCACCTGTGAGGGGGGCGCCGCCCTGGGCAGTGTTTCACTCCGCGGTACCGTGGGATGCTGCGAGTGGAACTGACTTGGGGGCAGCTCACAACACACCTCACGGGAGCAGCTCGCCAGCCCTCTTCTCCGTGCTGCATCGCAGGGTCCACCTGCCAGCCTTCAGGACGGCAGCTGACTGTACACCGCTGGCGGCACCCAGGAGCGTGGATGCTGTGAACCCCTGGGAAGAACTGGTCTGTTTCTTCCTTTCTATTGCTGATGTCTTTTGGGGCTCTTGCCATCGGCATTTCGAAAGAGTAAGATTTCATATCCCAACTGAAAAAGCCCCAGCCCCGGCCACGGAGTCGTTCCCAACTCACAGTAGTGCGCTTGGCTTGGAGGGTTACAGAGCCGGCCAACTTCTGTCTGGTTTTTGTTGGACAGTAGCTGGCGAAAGTTTGTCAGGCCCCGCTCCGTCAGGTCAGCCCACAATTCACGGTCTCTTCCCTGGCCGATTTTGTTCAGTGTCTCCCAGTCATATTCTGTCCTCCACGTCTACAGCCTCTCCTCTGAAGCTCAGGCTTCCGGGGTTACCGTCTGTATCTGTTTCATCTGTCTCGGGTGTGGGCGCTCCAAGGGTCACGTCTACCACGCGCCCCGTTCTGTTACCTCTCTCCCCAGACGGTCCATCTTCACGGGCACGAAGGGCCTCACCTTTCTCCCGCAGGGCCCACCAACACCCAGTCCAGAACACCACCAAAGAAAATAGGTGGTAAGGCTATCATCTGACTCCGACAGATACTTTCTCCAGAAACAGCAAACCGGTGAAAATGACCTTGTTAAGTAAGCTACGGACGGCATGTCAAAAATGCACAAGAATGTCAGCGATTACAATAAATAAGTACTTTCTATGCCCAAACTCTTAACCCTGTTTATGTGAAGGGCAGTTTCTGCAGGATAGTTCATGAATTTGTATTCAACGCATGACTCTGTGTCAAACACCATAGGCGTTTTGCATATTAACTCAGTCTCCTTACCGTCACTGCTCCTGGGCTGTAGGTAATTTGATCATTGCAGGAAGGAGACCGAGAGGCTACTGAGAATCTGTCCAAGATCGGCTAGAAAATGGTGGCCTCCGGATTTGAACTCGGGCCACCTGGTTCCAAAGTCCATCTTTTAATTCTTAACTGAGCCCGACCCGGCACTCTTGGGAGACAGGTCCACAACACGCAAGCACAGATCAACTGCAAAAATAAGAGTCAGTGACCAGCGTGTGCTGCTCCTGTCATGTACTTCCCGAGCAGATGCTCTTAATAAGTGCTGAGCTGAGCTGCGGTGACAATATTGTGAGTCAAGCAACCACCATTAAAATTCTACACCAGGTCTGTCATTTAAAGGTATAGACAACAATACAAGAATCTCTCACACTTTTACCTACGGTATCGTTTCTGTTTCCTTGTTTCCACTGAGCTTGTGCTAAAAGGCGCGTACGGTTCAGCTCGGCGCAGAGGTTTATGAAAGCATAATAAAATTGTAGGGCGATAAAATACCACTGTTCTGCCTGCGAGCATGGCCTCCAACCCACAGCAGTGGTTCGCGGTCTGTGTTTCTTTATTTAATTTCCCTTCGGAAGACAGTTAAGTATTCCACTTGAGTAGCTACAGTTTGTGGAAAACAAAGTTGAAGGAGGACATTAATCGTTAGTTACCTTTGGGCCACAGTCTTTAGGGACACCAAAACCAATTGCCATAGTCCACCAAGTAGATGGTCTACGTCCTACTGTAGTAAAGACTGGCGGGGCCTCTGAAAAACTCGGGAGACAGCAATGGAGTCACGCACCAGGGGGAAGATGGGGAAGGGGGGGAGGAAGAGGGAACTGATTGCAATGACCGACACATAACCACCCCCACTGCCGAGGGGGACAAACAACAGAAACCATGGGAGCAGGGAGTCAGCAGTCTGTATAAGAAATGAAAATAACAATCGCTTTTAATGTATCAAGGGGTCACGAGGGTGTGGGGAGGGAGGGAAAAAAGAGGAGCTGATACCAAGGGCTCCATAAATGAGGATGGCAACAAATGTATAAATGTGCTTGACACAAGTGATGTATGGATTGTTATAAGAGCTGTAAGAGCTCCCAATAAAATGATCTTTTAGTAATTAATAAAAAAGAATAATCAACCACTTGAGATCCGACGGGGTGGGAGAGAAGGGGCACTGGAAATAGGAAGCAAGGGGAGGAGGTGGGGTGAGTGATCTGACATTACGTGGAACTGCAGTTGGTAACAACATAAACTAAACTGTGTGTGAGTGGTTGACTGTAAAGCTGACAGTGTACTTTATTAACCTTCATCCAATTCACAACAAAAAGCGATTTTTTTAAAACAAAAAAACTCATGAGACGCCATTGAAGAGACAACTACTGGACTTCCCTGTGCAGAGAAAAGACGAGGAACGCAATTCCAAGGCACGTGGGAACCCCCACCCACTGGCCGAGTGGGCCACCTGGCCCTCGTCACCATCTCCCTGACCAGAAGGACGAGATGACGCCTGGTTACCACTGCCACCTGCTCCGATTGGGCTCCGATTGGGCTCCTGCTGGAAAGCACTGGACAGAGTACAAGAAAATGGTGGGAAAATTCAAAACAATAAGATAGGCCAGGTGTACCGGACAGCAAAAGATAGATGGATCCCCAGACGATGGCCCTTAGTCTCTGAAGTCAGCTCACCCTGTCACTCAATTTTCGGCCAAACAATAGGTCTAAAAGGGGAACAAGAACACTGGGAAGGTACACAAAAAAGAGGAAGGCCTGCAGTGAGATGGATGGACAAGTGGGCTGCAACAATGAACTCAAACTCTGCAACAATCATGAGGATGTTGGACCGGACAGACGGCCTGGACGGGGCAGATGGCCTGGACTGGGCAGATGGCCTGGACCGGGTGGCGATTCGTTCCATTGTGTACAGGCTCTCTATGAGTTGGAGCACACTCAGCAGCACCTGATGACCACCCCAGCGTCCCCAAGGTGCCCTAAAGTCCAGAATGAACAGAAACATCACAAGTTATTATACTGAAAGACCCAGTCCAATGATGAGGGACAAGTTAACTGCATAGGTAACCTGACTCTCTGGAACAGAAAATACTGTGCTGAAAGTGAAAAACCAGAGATGGTTTCTGCCTTCTCTGGTGGCACAGACGTGCAGGTTTTGAGTGACGCTTGCTCCGCAGAATGAAGCCGGCAGTGGCTCGGACAAGGCATCGGCTACCTGCAACATCAGAACCCACAGACTGAAACGAGCAGCCCTCATGCATCAAAGGCGCCACAGAAGCAACCGAGGAGGGGAAGGAAGCCTGCGACCTGGTCGGTGAGAAGTGCAGGAAACCACCGCCGGAAACGCGGGCAAGGATCCTCTTTGGGTGAACCAAGAACGATTCTCTAAGAGGCACTGGCTCCCAAGGGTGTATCCCTTCGATGATGTGTGCATGGTGAGTCCCGGGTAGGGCAGTGACCCCGCTTGGCTGATAACCAAAGGACCTGGAAAGCTACTTCTGAAAAATCAGCCTTTGAAAACAGTTCTACTGTGACACATGTTGAGGTCTCTCTCCTTACGTCTGCATAGACTCCGTGGCCGCATTTGTGCTTCAGGTAGACATAGCTTCTGAAAACAGCACAAGGTCATCACCAGGTCTTTCTGCTGAGTCGCCTCTGGAGGGACTCAAACCTTCAACCTTTAAGTTAGCAGCCAAGTCTGTCTGCATCACTCAGGGGCGCCACCATCAACACTACAACCAAGCAACATCAAGCCCACAGCCATTGGGTTGATTTCCACACATAGTGACCCTAGAGAGCAGAGGGGAACTCCCCCAGAGGGTCACCTTGTTCTTCCGTAGAGTGGCTCAAGACTCTCAAACTCAGTGCCGTCAGGTCCAGCCTGACTCACAGCAATCCCTGGGGGTTTCTGTAGAGTGGCTAATGGTTCAAACGGCCAACCATTGGATGAGCAGTCAAGCACTGAACCACTGTGCCACCAGGGCTCCCGTCATGAATGACAGTGGTTATCAAAGTGGTCCCACATGGAGATGTAATGAGCAAAATCCAAATTCTGGAGAATCCTGCCAAAAGAAAAAAAATGCTGACCTGGTGTCTTCTTCAAACGAGAGAGACTCAGAGGGGAGATTAGATACTAAAGGAGACTGGCAGGGGGTACCATATATACTCGAGTATAAGCCAAGTTTTTCAGCACATTTCTAAGGCAGTTTTTGTGGTAAAATTGGGTGCCTCGGCTGATATTTGAATCAGCTTACACTCGAATATATACGGTAGTTTAAAAAATGTATATAACTTACTTGGATCCTGCCTAAACTTCACTTCCCTCCAAATCACAATATTTATGAGACAACTGAACATTTCAAAGTGACAGGATATTTGACATTTAAAAATTAGTGATCTTAAGTCTGATAAATAACTGTGGTAGGGCATCATCTTTTGGAGATTAAAAAGTAGCACTGTAATTTAATCTTACGCTAAAAAATCATGGGACAGAGGGTAAGGGGAGGAAAAACTACTTATGATGCCTTGAAATACACATATTCTTCATCAAAAGGAGGCTATACCTTTTCATGCTATACCTAGACAAAGCCCACCTAGACAAGAGGTAGAAGCAACCAAAATGCTCATCCACAGATGCCTGGGAAAACAAACAGCGGAGTATACCTACAATGGAAAAATCACTCAGCCTGTCAGAGAAATGCATGCCACAACCTGGGTGACCCTTGAAAACATGATGCTGTGTGAGCTCAGATATAGGGAAGTAAGCACAAAGACAGAAAGTGAAGCATAAGCAAATGTGGTGACGAAAGCTGATGGTGCCCGGCTATGAAAAGATACAGCGTCTGGGGTCTTAAGGCTTGAAGGTAAATGAGCGGCCATCTAGCTCAGAAGCAACAAAGCCCACATGGAAGAACACACCAGCCTG
>NW_022107431.1:33529685-33570988 GCF_000313985.2 Echinops telfairi | reverse complement strand
AGTCAGGGTGTCGTATAGTACTGATGAAACATACAACTTTCCTCTAGTTCTTTAATGCTTCCTGCCCCCGCTTCCCGCCCACTATCATGACCCCAATTCTACCTTACAAATCCAGCCAGACCAGAGCATTTACACAGGTACAGATAAGAGCTGGAAACACAGGGAATCCAGGACAGATTAAACCCCTCAGGATCAATACTGAGTGTAGCGATACCAGAAAAGGAACGAGAAGGTGTGGGGAGAAAGGGGGAACCAATCACAATGACCTACATATAACCCCCTCCCAGGGGGACAGTCAACAGAAAGATGGGTGAAAGGAGATGGATCAGTGTAAGACATGAAAAAATAAGAATAATTATAAATTATCAAGGGTTCAAGTAGAAAGCAAATGTTTTGAGAATGATGATGGCAACAAACGTACAAATGTGCTTGACACAATGGATGTACGTATGGATTGTGTTAAGAGCTGTACGAGTCCCCAATAAAATGGTTTTAAATAGAAAGAAAAGAAAGTGAAGATCATGAATGGCTTACCGGGCGTGGGCAAGAAGGGGGAAAGTGGGACCTTTTGCTTGGGGGAGGCACTGAGCTTATGATAATGGCGGGTGGTAGCGTGGTTTGGGAGATGGCCAGAATGGCTGCCCAGCATGAAGAGTAGTCAATGTTACTGCATTGTAAATACAGCAACTGTTGCACCGGCAAATGTTTCCAAAAGTCCCGATCCTAGCTTGGCTGCTAACCAAAGTCACAAGTCACTCCCTGGGAGAAAATGCAGCAGCCTGCTTCCTTAAAGATTTGCAACCTTGGATACTGTGATAGTTAGGGGTTTTTTTATGCCGACCTGACACCTGTAAGAAGATATGGGTGGGTTTAGCCTGTCATTCAAGTCACAGCTTGATGACCTCATATGGAGGTACCACTGAGATAAATGGCTCTCTGGAGGTGGGCCACCCTCTCACTCTGCCTTCACTTCCCTGCTGAGGAGTCTCACGCTGAGACCTGTGGGAGCCCTGGAGATATGTCCACCACCATTGGATCCACAAGAATTTGCGCCCACCAGCCTGTAATCTTCCTGCATCATTTTGCATCATTGCTTGTGGTTGCCTGAGTCTGAAGAGGGATTTATGGCCTGCTATCGGACTTATGGACTTGAATAGGACTGGGCTGGATGTTTTTCCCGATATACAATTGCTTCTTGATATAAAGCTCTTTCTTACACATGTATGGGTGGCACTGGTCTTGTTAGTCAACCCAGCATAACACAAATATTCTCTGAGGAGAGTTCTACTCTGGTCTTTAAGTTTGCTATGAGTTAGAACCAACCGAACAGAAATGGGTTTGGCAAATGTTTTGGCATATAGATTTTTTCATCACAGAATAAATAAATATATACACATTGTTAAAGTGCTGTCCCTTCTGGAGAAAGAAATGTAATTGCAAGCAATAATTGCTGGATGGTTCTGCTATAGAAAGAAGAGGGGTGTTCAAGTCAGTGCACTCTGGCTTTCACACTACTGGCGGAAGTAGACACCCCAGGGAGCCAGCTAGTTTGCAGCAGTGTTGCTTTCAGCATCCACAGCGTGCCAGGGTTTAGGGTTCGCGATGAGTCAACAAACAGAAGCTTGCTACCAGGGTCCCGACCCATCAGCCCCCTTAGGGGAGGTTGTGTGCCCCCTCCTTCTGGCAAAGATCAAACTCACTTTCAACACCCAGTAAGTGAATGGCACTTGGGAAAAATGTACACTCATTTGTGTCTGAAGTCACACGCTGCCAAGAGGCTCTGCAATGCTGTTGACACACAGATGTGTAAATGTGGCTCTGCTGTGTAGGATTTCATTCCACGGCTGGGTTCTGGATTCCATTGGTGTTCAACAATTCATCCGGGGGAGTGTTAAAAGATCCCTTCCTGCGGATGAGGCCTGAGGGAGAATGGGTAGGACTAAAGAGTTGTACTGTTGTCGTTGTTGTTGTTGTTGCTGACAGCCCCAAAGGGCTAGCCTCAACTGACTGCAATCAAAGTCTAGCTGGCTTTTTGGAGGTCTTGCTGTTGTTGTTTTGTGTTGTTGCAAATAAAAGTCCACGTCAGTCTTGGGAAGTTCACCTATTCATTATGAAAGTTAAGGTGCTTCACCAAAAATGCAGCAGATTAAGATGGCCGTTTAAATGTCACTTAAAAAAGGGTCTGTCGGTGCACTGGGTACACCCAGAGATGAGACTAGGCAGAAAAGAGCCCTTCACCAAGGAGAAAAGTGGAACAGCCTGTCCGACAGAGGCAGGGACAGATCAAGAAGATGGATGGTGTCGCCATCCTGCACAGACAAAAGCACCAAGTGCCACCTAGTCTGTCTAGTCCAGTTCATGTGAGCCCACAGGACAGTCGAAGTGCCCCAAGGGGTGGGTTTCCAAAGGCACAATTTTGATGGAAGCGGATGGTCACATCTTTCTCCAGGGACCAGCTAGTTAGTGGGTTCAAATCACCGGCCTCTCAGGGTTGTCAGATGAGACCTCACTATGGCACCAGGCGAACCTTTCAAGGGCTTATCGCTCTACAGAGGCAGCTCGGGTTTCTTAACCTCTGCTCCGATCGCAGCCATCCTTTACTCGGCTCACACACGCCTTCAGTCAGCAGGCGTTTCTTGTCTGTTCTCTGCAAGCTACTGCACAGGAGCCAGAGAAATCCGCACTAGCCCTTTGATGAGTTTATAATCCAAGCGCAACAGCCAGCCCTGCGAGCTGCCGGAGTCCAAGGTCAAATGCAGTTAATGCGTCATGGTGGCAGAAAACAAGGAGTGACTAATTCTGCTGGGGGTGTCAGGGAAGTCTCGAGGGGCGGTAATGTTTCAGAACACAGAGCCTGCAGAGGCAGGGCACACTTGTGCAACCCAAGTTTCCCTCCAGCAGAGCAGCATTGCTCCCCACCCTGAAGAATGGACGGGTGCACCGCCAACCACGGAATGAGGAAAGGCTTATCACTGCATCCATCCGGCCTTCTCACCGGAAGCTGGTTGTAGAACTGCCCTTTTAAAGTTTCCGAGTGGTTACTGCCGACCAAGAGCTCGGCAGTTGGAAACCCCCAGCTGCTCCGTGGGACAAAAAGGAGGCTTTCGACTTCCGCAAAGAGCTACAGACACAGAAACCACAAGGCAGTTGTCCCCTGTCCTCCATGGCCACAGGCAGTGAGTGATAGGGTTTCCCAGGCTGTCATCTTTGGGGGAGCCGACCCCCCGGGTCTTCCTCCCACGGAGCTGCTCCAAAAGCCAAAGTCACTGCAGTGGAGTCTTTTTGGCCTCACAACACCCTAGGCTAGGGCAGGTACGACTGCCCCGGGACGTCCTGGGATTATAAATCCTTACAGGAGTAGAAAGCCTCATCTTTCTCCTATGAGATGGCGGGTGGGTTTGAACTGTCAACCTTGTCGTAACAGCCCAATGGTGGCCCCCGTAGAATCACTGAGTGGGTTCAAACCTCCAACCTGTCAGTTCAAACCTCCACTACACCAGCAGGGCTACCTAAGGAAGCTTACAAGGAGGGAAATAAAATGCACAGGTGTTTGGGCGAGCCGTTTCCCGTAAACTCGGTTTGTTCGTGTGGCCGTTAGTTGCATGGAGCTCGCGGTGACCCATGTACGCAGGGCAAAACTGCTCCATCGTGTTTTTCAAGGCCTTCGGAAGCAGATCTCCAGGCCTCTCTTCTGAAGTGCTTCCAGGGGTTTGAATCGCCATCCATTTAGCCAGTCGTCAGGCGGGTAGGAGAGGCGAGCGAGCACTGCTGTTGCGTGTGTGCCTTTGCACATTCTAACCTGCACCGCTGAATGCAGCCACTTCCCCATGGGTCACTCAACTGGGTGCCAGCATTCTCTCCTCTACCCCCTGGGTCCAAAGCCTTTCCCCACCCTTTCACGGACCCTTCTTGGCTGGCGAGCCTGCAGCTTACCGCCTGAGGTCCGTCAGGCGGCAGGAGGACCCTGGTCTCCCAGCAAAGCCGCGGAGAGGAGGCAGGTGATGAGGAGGAGCAGCAGGAGAGAGAACAAGAGGACGAGAAGAGAACGGGCGGAGCGGAGGGGAAATGCTTCTGGAGAACAGAAGGGCGTCGTCCAGGTAGCGCTCGGCCCAAATGGTAAGACTACAGACAAACCATCACCCCAGCAACCGAGAGCACACAGAGGCGGGAGGTGTGCACACACGGGATGGACTGCCAACGGCAGCAGTCACAAAACTACCCCTTTCCCAGGCAAGCCAGGCGGCTCCGGGAGCTGGGCACTTGTGTCCGCAAGGACAGCGGCAATGGAACGGCGGGGAAGTGCTGAAGAAGGCAAACAAGGCGAAACAGCAGTGACCCCTCAAAGCAGCACACGCAGGGGTGGGCTTCGAAACAGACTGTGGGCAAACCCCATCATCTCGTCAACCCATTTCCCCACAAACTTCTCGGTGTCGCGGCTGACGTGCTAGGCTGCTAACCTAAAGGTGGGCGGTTCAAACCCACCAGCTGGAAAGAGGAGACCTGCTCCGGTGAAGAGTCACAGGCGCAGAAGACCCCCGGGGCAGTTCTGCCCTGTCCTATAGGGCTGCTGGGAGTGAGGATTGGAGAGAGGGCCATCTGCTTGGTTTCTGTGGTTTTGTACACTCCTATTCGGAGCAACCCGCTGTGAGAGACTGCAAACCACCTATAGGTTCATGCACTCTGACATACCACATAACCAGAGCAGCCGTCAGGTTAAGGGTATTTATCCAATTCCTGCTCTGTGCCAGGCCCCAGGATGTGTGAGTCAGCTACACAGATACTGGTCCTGCTGTCTCAGAGCTGATGATGTCATGGGGAACCAGACAATCGAATGAATACACAAATACCACTGTACCTGATGGTTAAGTATTAGGTGTTCAAATCCAGAGCATTTAGAAAGTACAGCAGAAAAAACTCATTAGTAGGGGCTGGGGATGGTTGTGGGCTGGGAGCTAAGACCTGTAGAAAAAAGAACCAAACTTACTGCCACAGAGTCGAATCAGACTCATAGCCACCCCATGGTGACCCTACAGGGCAGAGAGGGACGCCCGGTCCCTTTTGAGGCTGCAACTCTTCGTGGGGACAAAAAGCCTCATCTTTACCTCACAGAGCAACCTGGTGTGTTCAAACTGCTAATCTTGCAGTTAACAGTCAAGTGAGTAACCCGTTATACCACCAGGGCTCTGAGATCTGGAATTGGCCAAGAAATAAAGGGTCATGCTGGCAGTCTGAGGAGGGCCTGGATGGTGCACAGAGTTAAGCACTGGGCCTCTAACCGGAAGGTTGCTGGCTGGAATCCTCTCAGGGGTGCCTTGGAAGAAAGGCCTGGCAATCCACCTTAGAAAACTCAGCCCTGGGCAACCCTGTGGAGTGCAGTTCTACTTGGATGCACTCGGGGTCTACACCAGCCAGAATCAGCCCAACGGCAGCTGGCTTCACAGTTGGCTTTACAAATGACCATGTTCCTCTACCCGGGCACGGTGCCTGAAGTCTGTCCACCTCTCTGCACTTCCACTGTGCAGGGAGGACTCCTGGGAAGCCAGGGCCTGAGCCCCCCGAGCCCATTTCCTCACCTGTCCACTCAGACCAGAAATAGAGCCTGTCACAGAAAGCGCTGAACCACCATCAGCCCGTGGTGACTCTCAGCCTTGCTTAGAGAGAGTGAGCCCGCCGTGTTGGGCACCCGTCCACGCCTTGTTCCCACCTCAGGGAGCCCTCCTCTCTTCCCACATAGGCTCCTGTACTTTGTTTACAGGAGGGAACTCAGAGCTGCAGGCTCCTCTGTGGACACTTCTGCTGCCTCGACGGCACCTCTCGTGAAGGACCAGGCATTTGCAGTCACTCTTTCAAGGCTCACATGGAACCATACAGCCCCAGCTACAAGTCCCTCAGAGGGTGCCGGGAAGCGGGCGAAGGGTCCGACTGCCTGAGCCTGTTCTGGATCGTCTTGTGTCCCCTGGAAATTTACAGCCAGGCTCCATTTCTCGCTCCGAGTGGCCTGGTCGGGACAGTGGTAAGTATGCTCACTCTGGGGACAGGGCTGTTTCCTTTCTATGCCCCTTCCACGGGCAGTGGCAGTGGGATCCCACGATGCTGCCATCTCCCTAGCAAGCTGGGGCCCAGACTTTCAGGGCCGCGAGGTTTCGGCCCTCTGTGCTTAAAAGTACTTCCAGACATGTGATGAGGCAAGTGGTATGAATGGCAGAGTGGAATCAGCCTCTTGCTACTTCCCGTGAAATACTTTCATGTTGCCCTGGTTCTTAAAAAATATGGTTTGGGGTAATTTTTCTTTGTCTCTTGGGGGTTTGGGTTTTTTGTTTTGTTTTGTTTCATGTTGTCCTCTCTCACCTTTAATTTGGGTTTTCCTTTTCGGAGTTTGCAATCTCCCTCAAAGCACTGACCTCTGTCCTCTCATGTTCCAGCTGTTTACTTACCATTTCTTCCTGAAAATACTCATGCAAGGCACATGGTTCTCCTGGCCATCAATCAACAAGTCAGAGCCGGTTTTACAACGAAGATCACGTGTCCCCAGAGCTCTGGACTCAAAGTTCCCAAATACTCTTTGGAAACTGGTTTGAACCGGACAGCCAAATCCAAAAAGCCTAACTTCTCCCCGGCCACTTCTACTCCTGTGTGATGAAGATTAAAATCATTTCTAAAAATTTCCCTAAAATTCCCCCATCCAAAATCCCATAGTTATTACTCCTTTTTATTAGGAGTCATAGGTAGTTGTTGATATTTGCTTGCTTTTGGTAAAAGTGTTATATTATTTCTCGTACTACCCGAGCTTCCAGCTGTACCTGCTGTCACCAACAAAGGAGACTTCTGAGACTCACCGAGACCCCGTGTGCAATGGAAGGAAACCCCCCCTGGTCCTGCACCACCCTCACAAGGATCGCCATGGCTGAGCCCCTTGTTGGGGACGGGTGAGTAGGACGTCCACGATTGGCCGCAGAGTCCGGATCCTAAGACTCTGTGTTCATGGTGTCAGGGTAACAGAGAAGGCTTCTTAACCCTCAGGCAGAAGCTACCGAGTGACCTCAGACACCCTTGACTAGCTGAAGCCAGTCCTTATTACCACCGCTTGGCCTGGGGGTGGGGTGGGAGTTTGCACCTTATACCCCAAACCCACTGCCAAAAGTCTGCTCTGTAAGAACCCGCAGCTCTGCCACCTTGGGTTTCCAAGCTGCCATCTTTACAGAAGCACTGTGCCATGGCTCTCCCCCATGGAGCAGCTGCTGGTTCAAACCCTGGGCCCTTTGGCTCACAGCCAAGTGCTTTACCCACTTCGCCACCTGACTGTCTTCCTCCACCCTACCTAATCCAATTTGCACAGGTATGCATCTCCCCACGCCAACCCCCCACACCTGCTAGTCCTGGTTCGAGGAAGCGCAGCTGCGAGGCCTTGCCATCTCAAGAGTGATTCACCTTTAAAGAATGGCCCACAGTGTAATCCCGTCCCCCCTGGCAGGGCCAATCCAACGCAAGGCCACCTCATGCCAGAGTAGTGCTGTGCTGTTTTCAATGGCTGCTTTTCAAAAGCATATAGCCAGGCCTCTCTTCCTCGGGACCTCTGGGTGTGCTCGAATCACCAACCCTGCAGTTAGCAGGCAAGAGTGTGAACTATTTGTATTGTCTTGTGACTGACAGCCAGAGAGATCTTGGTTTGCTTGGTGGTGTGGGTGACCGGACAGCAGGAGGCTTACAACTCCGCAGGTGGTTTTAATTTCCTATCCAGCTTGCAAAACCACCAACTGCTCCGAGGGAGCAAGATGGGCTCTCTAATCCTGCAAAGAGGTAAGGTCTCAGATCCAAGGCAGTTCTCCACTACCGCTGAGTCGAGATCAACTCGGCGGCAGTGAGGTGTGTTCTGTTTGTGTTTTGGATCAAGCTTGAGAACCTGTGACTTGGAAGCTAACTTTTCAAGTCACCGCCATTGAATTGATGGCTCACCCCTCATGGCATCGTGGGTTCCACCTGGGGCTACAAACAGCAAAGTCAGCAATTGGAAACTGCCCGCTGCTCCGAGGGAGAAAGATGAGGCTTTCTACTCCCACAAACAGTTACAGCCTTGGAAACCCGCAGGGGCAGTTCCACCCGGCCCTTCCAGTCTCTTTGAGTCAAAACTGACCTAGAATTTAGAATGCTTCAAAACTGAACATGAACCCACCCCCATAAGGCTCACTCTTCAGCCAAACAACAGACGGGTAGGTCTATTAAGGCAGCTTTCATACATTCCTGGGAAAACACCGTTGTCTTTTCATTCCACTTTTCCATGAGCCTCTTGAAGCCCCTCATAAAGTGAACAACTAGCAGTGATGAGGAGACTCCTCAGTAGAACCGACTATGTTACTGTTCTGAGTAGGTGCCATCTAGTGACGCCATCTGACCCAGAGCAACACACTGCCCAGTCCGGCACCCTGCGCACAGTCGTTCCCGTACGTGAACTCCGGGTGGCGGCCACTGTGTCCATCCGTCTCGTGGAGGGCCTTCCCCTTTTTCGCTGCCTCTCTACTTGACCTAGCATGATGTCCTTCTCCAAGGACTGGGCTCTCCTGGCAACACGTCCAACGTACGTGAGATGAAGTCTCCCCATCCTCACCTCTAAGGAGCCCTCTGGCCACACTTCTTCCAAGACAGATCGGTACCTCCTTTCGTCAGTCCAAGGCACTTTAAATATTCTTCACCAGCACTAAACTTCAAATGCATCGATTCTTAGTCAATGTTCAACTGTCTCGTGCCTATGAGGCGACTGGAAATACCATGGCCACGGGGGCAGCATTTGCAGAGAACATAACTTGAAAGGTAGGAAGGGGCAAGAAAGATGGAGGCACGGGGCTCGAGGAGGAAGCAGACAGAGTGCTGGTGCACTGAGGGATTCCACTCAGGGTCAGCAGGCAAAAGGAGGACAACCGTTGAATGGAAAACCAACTTGCTCTGTCATGTTCCAAGAGAAAACTAAACAGAAGATGCCCACTCAGCTCCCCACCGTGCAGCTTGTCTAAAAGCAGAGACCGCCTACCTCAGTGCCCCCCCACCCCGCCCCATCATGCTCCTTGGATATTTGTCATCAAGGCCCCATTTACATGCTAATGGGATAACTCACTGTTACAGTGGAGCGGCGTGTAAGCAGAATTTGGAAGTGGGCCCATTTCCCCTGTTTAGAATGCTGGCGTGGCAGCAGCTGGCGTACACTTGGCAATTATTAAATATTTTTATTTTTGAGCAATTTAATTGCAACTTTTGCATCTGTTATGCATCCTGTGGGGGAAATTTTCCTGCAATGAGCTGGTTGGAGATAGGACTAGTTTTCCCATTTCTTCTATCAGATTACTGAAAAACGTGAGAAGCAGAATTAGACTCACACTGTCAACAACACACACCATTTTTAACAGGGGAAAACTAGTTTCCCTGCATTTTTCAACTTCCTACCCCCCCCCCAGACATAAACACAATTTCTAGTAATGAAACAACACTGGCGTCACCTAGAAAATCTGTTTGTCCAGTCCGATAGTTAATGAGGAGGGAGGGGGCAGCCACTACCTCCGCTGCCCAGTGAAGGGCTCTCCTCCCCCTTCTCCATAGACTCCCAGTGCCCCAAACCGCTCTGAAGGTGAACATCACAAAACCCTGCTCACAGGAACGTGGAAAAACAAAATGCCTTTATTCATGAGCATGGCTCTTGCCATCGCCCTGTCTCTCCTCCCTGCAGGTGTCCTGCATGTGCTGTTGTTTGTTGAGAGAGTTCTTTTCAGAAGGATTAACAGCTACACGCAGAAGAAAGAGTCTTCAGATGCTACTTGACCGTGGAATTGGCAGCAGAGCATGCATCCTTTATGGTAGCAGGAGCTCACCTAGGCTACATGAGGAAATTATGAATTCAATTGTGTTCACACCCCCACCCCCACCCCGAGGATGTGTGCTGTCATACCTCTATGATGTTAGCAGGTACGATGGTTCTGACTCATAGCGATCCTATGCACAACAGAACGAACCACAAACACTGCCCGGTCCTGCGCCATCCTCACAATTGTGCTCATGTTGGAGCCCACGGCGGCAGTCACTTCATCAGAAGACCCTAATTGGTCCCTGGAGAAGGACAGCACGCTGGGTAAGGCACAGTCGGCCAAGGATAGGGAAACCGTCAACGAGGTGGATGGCAGTGCGAACAAGCCCAGCGAGGAGGAGGATGGTGACACAGGCCCAGGCACCAGTTCATTCTGAAATTCAGAGGCTCACGGGGAGCCAGAGCAACACAACAGCCCCTAACAACAACAAAACCATTTCCGGAACAGCCAGTGCCATCCAGTGATTTCCTCGGTTCATGCGGAATACCATAAAAGCAGTCTAGAGCTTGGAGGAAGGACAGCCAAAATGCTCCGGAGAAGCAAGGATGGCCAGACTTCCTTCTCGTGCTTTAGGCATGTTAGCAGGAGAGACGGGATCCTGGGAAAGGGCATGGTGTTGGGCAAAGCAAAGGGTCAAGGAAAAGAACAAGAGGCTCAATTAGCTGAGGGACACAGTGGCTGCAGCAAGTGGCTCAGACACGGCCATGCATGTGAGGATGGCAGTGGACCGACCAGGCAGTGCTTCCTTCGTTGTCGGAGCCAGCGCAACAGTACCGAACAAGCACGGAGCTTGACCTCCACACTCTCGTCCTCTCCCACCCAGATGGACTCTGGGAAGGCTGCTTCTGGCACTAGCGTGTGTGAAGGGCATGCTGGCGCCTATGAGGAGCACCGTGGAAGGAGAGCGAAGAGGAGAGGCGCAGGCGCAAGCGCAGGCAGGAGATGATGATTTTGAACGAGCATAGCAATAGTCATGATGGTTCACGACAAATTCTAGAAGACCAGATACTGTATTTTAAAAATGAGGACGTATCTACCATCTTGATTTCACCAGCAAAATCGGTGTCGGTCATGAAAAACACAGTAAGTTTGTTACCTACTATTTCATTCATTTTCTCGAGCTCTATGAAATTAAAAACTGGGCATAAGGGAGTCAAAGGCAAGAAATCTCATGGCCTTTTGGGTGAACAGAAAAATACAAATGTGCTTGTTAGTGGATTTGTGAAAAAATGACATACATAGGAGAAGAAATCCAGACTGTACGAATAAGATATATTCTTTCAGTTATAATTAAGCTACAGGCCCAGAGGCCTCCAAGGACTGATCCCTGGAGAGTTTTCTCCAATGGAATGCTTAGGTTAAAAGGACCAGTGAATCACTGAGCACCACAGAATGAATATTGAACATAAAACTAAAGGTATCTTCTTCCTCCTAGTCACTACCTGTGTACAGAGTAGCTTACCAACACAAAGTAAACCATGCTGGGTTCTAGTATCCAAGCAAGAAACAATATGATAATTTTTATGAGGAAAAAACTCATAATAAATCATCCAAGCATACACAATAATATACTTTCTTTTTTTGCAAAAAAGCAATGAGAATCAGAAATTAAACATATGGGTTCATCCCAGATCAGCTAATTTCTTACAAGAATGTCAAACACACATGAAAAATTAATAATAATTTATAAATTATCAAGGGTTCATGAGGGAGGGTGGAAAAAATGAAGGGCTGATACCAAGGGCTCAAATAGAAAGAAATTGTTTTGAAAATGATGATGGCAACAAATGTACACAGGTGCTTGAGACAATGGATGGAGGTATGGATTGTGATAAGAGCTATGCGAGCCCCCAATAAAATGATTTTTTTAAGTGTCAAACACATACAATGGGGATAGAACCATCTCTTCAACAAATGGTGCTGAAATTGGACCCATACCTCACACCATATACACAAATTAACTTAAAGTGAGTCAATGGCCCAAATGAGAGCTAACATCACAGTTTTTAGAAGGATTTACAGCCAAGTCCTCCTTAACTTGGATTTAGCAAAGTGTTCTAAGATATGACAGCAACACACACACACACACACACACACACACACACAATAGCAACACGTAAAAAAAGATAAATTTTAAAAAGAAAAATTGGAGAAGTTGAATTTTATCTAAATTGAAAAATTTTGCACATCAGAGGGCATTGCCAAGAAATTGAAAAGAAAGCTTACAGAATGGGAGAAAATATTTGCAAGTCATATATTTGATAAGGGTCTAATAGCCAGAATTTATTAAGAACTCTTATAACTCAACAGCCAAAAATGACAAGTAACCCAATTTCTTAACAAGAAGGAGCAAAGAACTTGAATAGACATTTCTCTGAAGATATGGAAATACTCAACACGTACAAGTAAAGGTATTCGACATCATCGGTTACTAAACCAAAACCAAACCCACTACTATTGAGTCAATTCGAACTCATAATGACCCCACGGGACAGAGCAGAACTACAGTAAATCTTGACTGGAGCAGAATGCCTGGTCTTTCTCCCTTGGAGTTGCTGGCGGGTTAGAACTGCCACCAAGGCTCACTAGATAACCAGGCACGTGTAAGTCAAAATCACAATGACTCAGCATTTCACATCCATTAGAATGGCTCCAGCAGCTCTGTTGGCATCCGGGTTATGAAGCAAGGTCAGCAGTCCAACTCTACTAATCGCCATAGGGTGCCTATGAGTCACAATCAACTCAATGGCAATGAGTTTGGTTTGGGCTTTCGGATGGCTATAATCATTGCTCAAAAAGGGAAATGACAAGTATTGTTTAGAGTGTGGAAAGCTGGAATCCATGCCGGTGGAACTGTGAAATGAGTCCATCCCCGAGGAAAAGAGTTTGATGGTTTCTCACAAGTTAAAAAAAGAACTGAAAGCAGGTAGTCAATGAAGTATACACTCGCTGTAGAACTATTCGCAATAGCCTAACTATTCACAAAAACGAACAGGCCAAATGCCCGTTAATAGAGTGATTACATAAACAAATTGTGATATATAGGAATATTAAACAAAACCCATTGCTGTTGTCAATGACTACTCAGAGATCCTATAGCCTAGGACACAGAACTGCCTTCCATAGGGTTTCAAGGCTATACATCTTTATAGAAGCAGACTGCCCTGTCTTTTTTCCATGGAGCAGATAGTGGCTTTGAACTGCCAATCTTTCAGTTGGCAACCAAGCACTTAGCCTTTGCCCCACCAGGGCTCCTCCATGGAAACTTAGTCAGCAAAGCTGAAGCACTGATACACACTACAATGTAGATGAACCTCCCAAACACTAAGAAGTCAAACACAGGCCACATATGATTCCGTTGCTATGAAATATAGAGACTAGACAATCCCTACAGCAGTGAGGGTGGGGTACGGAAAAGCTGCTTACCAGGTGCGGGGGTTTATTTTGGAGGGATGGAGATATTATGGAACTAGGCAGGGGTAGAACCCTGATGAGGTAGTGATCATGCATTGCCTACTAACTGAAAGGTTAGCAGTTTGAAACCACCAGCCACTCTGAGGGAGAAAGATGAGGCCTTCTACCCTGTAAAGAATCACAGTCTCGGAACCCCACAGGGCCAGTTCAACCCTGTCCTATAGGATCCCTACGACTCAATGGCTGTGAGAGTGAGTCAGGGGTGGTGATTGGTTGCCCAGCATCATGAATCTACTAAATGACCCGGAACTGTTTAAATGGTTAACTTGCCATTATGTGAATTTTATCTCAGTAGCTTATTTTTCTTTTTAAAAACAATAAGGAGGGGGGAGGAGGAAAAAAATGAGGAGCTGATATCAAGGGCTCAAGAAGAAAGAAAATGTTTTAAACATGATGATGGCAACATATGTACAAATGTGCTTGACACAATAGATGTATGGATTGTGATAAGAGCTGTAAGAACCCCCAATAAAATGATCAAAAACAATAATAAAATAAAAACAATAAGGATGGAAAGGACTGGAGAAGCCCCAGCCCTCTCTCTCACCAGTGGTCGCCACACCCCACACTGGCCTGCCCTGGACACCTCTCTGTGCACAAAGATGCTCAGTGTGTTACAATTGGCAAAACCTAGCTTCAGTAACGCACTATTTAAATCTTCTTTAACACCCTTCTTTAGTTAGGTACAGAATCTCTTTCTCTAACTTCTCTTCATCCACTGCTTCTACTTCTGCCTTCCTAAAGATAAACCTAAAAAAATAAAATCAAGATTTTCTCTTCGTCCCAAGCCTTCAGATTTTTGAGCACCACAGTTTGTAATGTCCCTGACCTTTCGCCAGGTTACCTATCCCCAGTCCCAGCAGATGCCAACAAGGTCTCTGGCCCTGTTTACCTGTGGGCTGCTCTCTGGATGTCCTCTGCACAAGGAGCTTATGGGCCTGCCAAAGGCTGCAAAAAGGATCTTCTGGGGAGAAATAAGTCTTAATTACTTTCGAGTGGAACTTCTAATGGAGTTGATGAACCATTGGGATAATGTGGGCTGAAAATGTAAGAGAAAGGCGGAGAGGCAGTGTGCATATTTCGATGCAAATATTTAGCTATTGAGAGGGCATAAGAAGAAACGAGGCACTGATACCTTCAACAAGGGTAACCTCTAAAACATTCTGCTAAGAAAGCAGACACAAAAAGTCCCATTTTATACGATTCCACTTGTATGGGATTCGATGGAGCCCTGGTGGCGTAGTGATGGCCCATTGGCTGTTCACCAAAAGGTCAGCAGTTCAAAACTGCCAGGCACTCAATGGGAGAAAGAGGAAGCTTTCTACTACCTTAAGGAGTTAACAGTTGGGAAACCCACAGGGACAGTTCTACCCTGTCCTACAGGCTCGGGTAGCTAGGAGTCAGAATCGATTGGATGGCAGCGAGTTTTGTTATAAGTATTATATTAAATATTTCTTGCCAATCTGGGGAATGAAAAACAGTAGGCGAAGGGTCAAGGGGAAGTTATGAAGTAAAGCTGGTGAATGCGGCGGAGTGCCTGAGCTTCCTGTGTGCAAACATCGCGGGGGATCATGTGAAAATGCAGATGCTGATTCAATTTGGTCGGGGGTGGGTAGGGATGAGACAGCTTTTCTTAGAAGCACCCAAGCGATGGCACAGGGGTATTTCCAGTAGCCGGGGTGTAGATTATTACAAGAGATAGCCACACAATGAGCACCTTATAAATCTCCAAAGCGGCTTGAAGAAATGTCTAAAATATACATGGAAGCGCAGTTTAACCATGTCCTGGAGCCCTGGTGGCTATAGGAGAAACATTGGACGGTTAATTGCAAGGGTGACCGTTCAAACCACCAGCAACGTTTAGGAAAAAGATGAGGCTGTCTTCTCCGGCCACAATTCACAGTTGGAAACGCTCTGTAGGGTTGCCATGAACCAGAGGTGACTCAATGGCAGCGGACTTGGGGTTGGCCAGGTCTGTTGCTATGTGGTAGTGTTTTTTTTAAGCTCTATCCGACATACAGTCTGTTATCATGATCTAAAGAATAGATTTCAAAACCCCCTATCTCTGAAAAAAGCACATTTCCATTTTCTGTCCCAAAGTGAGGGATCTTCACGAGCGGCATTCCTTGAGTCGTCTGTAGAACTGAGAGTGTGTACACACTGAACTAGGGACTGCCTTGCTGCCCAGCTACGCGTACCACGTCAAGCATGGGTAACTTAGCTTGTTGAAATGTGTTCAGATGAAGGAAGCTTTTGGAAAACAGAGGATTTACCACTGTATACTACAGGGTCACATCTGGATCCTGTCACTGTCCATAAAAACATCCCCACACCTATTTATGTGCACACACATATTTCTTTTTTAAAGAACAGAGAAGGAAATGTTTCTTTGGGGGGAGGGGATGAGGGTCTTTATAAACATAAGCAAAGGAAAATGGGGCAAACAAAACCTTGGGCAATATATAAAAGACTAGGTGATGTAACCAAAAGGTTAGTGGTTCAAACCCACCAGCTGCTCCCTAGGACAAAGATAAGGCTTTCTGCTCCCATAAAGATGTATAGTCTCAGAAACCTACCACGGCAGTTCTACCCTGACCTATAGGGGTGCTATGAGTCAGAATTGACCTCATGGCTGTGACAGAAGGAGATATATAAATAAGATGATTTTATTTTAAGTATAACACACATAGGAAAGGGCTTCAATTTTTTTGTGTGGAAAGTATCACATAATGTTTTCATTCCATTTTCCAGGAACTTTTGGAAACCTCTCATGTTTGTGTGTGTGTTATATTTAAGGCCAACAGAAATTCAGGCAGGAGGTTTTAATTACTATTTTTCAGACACAAAAGAGCAAGTTACTGATCTTCGTTAAGAAATAAAGGTGGAACAATGGAGGAAATCATGGACTAAGAGCAACAGCTGTGCCACTGTCAAAGTGCCTTCACGATTCTCAGGGCCCCAGTCCTAAAGCTACTGCCACGCGTCGAGTCTGCCTCACAGAAACTCCAGGAAGGGTTTCAAGGCTGTCGATCTTTACAAGCACAGGCAGGCTCATCTTTCTCCAGTGGAGGGACTGGTGGGTCCGAACCAGTAGCCTTAGGTTAGCAGTCCAACCCTTAACCAAGAGTTCTATGAGGGCCCTTTTGGGGCCTCCTACAGGAGTTCATGTGCAGGTCACATGAAAGTGCCTTTCTCTTGGGATGCCCAGCCGGCAGGCACTGCTCTCTTAGAAGAAGCTTGACTTTAATGTCTCAGGGACATTGCCATGCCGACCACTAGAAGATGCAGCGCTCAAAAGGCTTTTCAGCCCCTGGGCGAAGGCTCGCTTCGGCTACATCAACAACGGAACTCAAGTAGCACTTCCAATAAGATTTCCTCCCAACTACAAGATAAAATGTGCAATCATCACAAACTGACTCTTCAAGAAATAAATCTTATACTTACTTATCAGTCATGTCTAATAGGACATGAGTTTTAAAGCAAGCACTAGATTTCATTTATCCGGCCCCACTAAGCCACATGGATGTCCACTGAGGGGCAGCGTGGATGCCAGTGGTTTGGGACAGCCCAAGGAGGGGGTCTTTTGCTGTTCCTGGTGAGCTCTCACTCTGATCTAAGGTATCTCAAGTTTTGCAGGTTTATTGATAAACCACCAGATGCTAATGAGCCTTTCAGATTCATCCTCCTCCAACTTACCAACACACAAACAGCCAGGCCCTGTTCAAATGCCTCTTCCCCAACACCCTCATCCAGGCAGACACTGGACAAAAGTGATTGGTCCCCCTCTCTCTGTGACTTTGCTGAAAGTCTCAGCTCTCTGTCTGCTGGGTTTTTATACACCAATGTAGAAGGGGCCCCAAACACTTCCTGTAGGCCCCATAAACAAAACCCCAAACCAACTCACTGCCATAGCATCACAGATGACTGGTAGTGACACTATAGGACAGGGCAGGACTGCCCTGTGAATTTCCAAAACTGTAACTTTTTACGGAAGTAGAAAGCTTCCTCTGGCTTACAAGGAGTGGCTCCTAGTTTCGAACTGCTGATCTTGCCGTGAACAGCCCAACATGTAACTAGGCCACCAGAGCTCCTTGTGGACCCCTAAGAGAAAAACAGATCCCTCCACTTCTGACTTGCGGGCTTGAATTAGAGCAAAGGAATGCTGCTCTGGAAGATCTAACCCATCAAAGGACGGGGGAAAGAAAGAAGGAAAAACTCATTCATCGGGGTTACAAGTCATGAGAAAATGTGGCCAGTGACTGCTTCTGTGTTACAAAGGCCTACCCAGGACCCACGGGTAATTCTCAGAGTCTGGTATTTTGGTTTTTAAAAATAGTTGTCAAAAAATTCAAATAATTGTCAAAAGGAATTTCTTTGACAAGCTCCCGTGACATCCTTACATTGATGTAGGCTGTGTTGCTTTTAACAGGTACTTCTAGACTTAAAGAGTTAAGCAGTTGCTGGTTTGTTTATTTCCCTCCCAATGTATCTTTAACTTCCACTGATTGGAGGAAACAGTCTTAAACGTATCAAGTCTGTCATTTTCAAAGACAGCAGTTCCAGGCCTAGACCTGCAGTGTGTGTAAGCAATTATCTCCTGCACAAGGGTCCTCTACGCCTCTTCTTTAGTCTCTCAGGGATGCTGAAAGGTTGGGATTTTTTTTGATGTGACTTTTCTGCTGTGTTTGTCCGAATGACGACACAGGGCATTTCATTCCTCTGTGGGGACGCTGGCCGGCCACATTTTCTCATGACTTCTAACCCGGTGGATGAGTTCTGCTGCAGCTTTGTTTCTCCCCTTTTTTGATTGGCTGGTCCTGCCAAAGCAACATTCCTTTGCTCTAATTCAAGTGTTGGGCAGCAATCTGTTCACAAACTTGGCTTCTCCTTTGGGGTCTGGCTGCAATTTTTGGCTTATGAAATCTGCCATCTTCCCTTTTGGTGAGGTCATCAAGCACCCTGTAACCCTGCATCTTCCCACACATGTTGTGTATTTCGGGATCATCACAATATCTTTCTGTCATTTAAACCACAGGGTGGGAAGAGGAGCTGACTTCAGGTCTGCAGTGAAATCATACCACTGCACAGTTCAATCGTTCAATCCTACTAAGGGGAATTGTGCAATCAGCACCACATCTTAAAGCCCACCCCCGGGACTGAATCTCCTCTAAACGGAGTTGTGCAATCAGGATCCGTTCTAGTGCTCCCTCCCTGCTCCCAAAATTTACTCCCGAAATCCCCTTTCTCTCCCTATCGCCCACCCTCCACCCCCACATTCCCTGTAATACCGTGTACCAGTTATGATCATGATACATTTACGCTCCCTGTGCTTCACGGCTGGTAACCCCAACAGAAAACAGTGCAAGGTAACTCCCACTAAGGTGATCAGGATAAGAACACATTAGTACGAAGACAAAAAAGTAGTACTGATAACGTGTAAGAGGGAGAAGACCCTCATCAACATTTGAGCAGTCGAGAAACACTAAAGAAAACACTAGACCCCAAAGAGCCCCCTGCTACCATTGGATGGATTCCAACTCATAGTGACCCTCCAGGGTTTCTAAAACTAACTCGCTACTGGAGCAGGCCTCCAGTAGGCTGCCTAGTAGCAATTATAAGAATTCCGGTCAAATCTACTGATAGGTTTTTCACAAGGGAACACTCAGACAGATGAAGTTTATTTCTGTTTATTTCTCCCACCCAATGAACGAACGCCAAAATACCAGAATGCCTCTCGATGAAGGAGTCTGCTGCCAGCTATCGCCCAGAGGTGATATGAGACCCCCCTCACAACCCTGCCCACCAACCAGAAATGAATGTTTTTGAAGCCTAAAAAATGTGTGCTCGGCTTTCTCAAAAAGCGGTCTAAACAGCTTGGGAAGAAAACAGCCTATCATTATTTTCTGTTTTCAGGCGAGGAGAATGATTTCCCAACCCAGGCTGCTGAAAAAGGGAAGTGGTTACGCAGAAAGTAGCTTCAGGTTTGCATTCTCGAAATTTAATGTGCCAAGCCTGTGCACTATCAAAAACACACTGACTTAAAAGGGCTGAGCTCAACCACTCCTACTTTCAGAAGGTTGCCACCCTAGAAATCAGGCAGAGTTTCACTTTGATTCGGCCCAAATAGCATCACAGTGCTGGCCGCAGAGCAGCACTCAGGCTAGCTACACTTAGGGAACCATCTCTGGTATTCTTGTAATGCCTGCTTACTTTTAGTTCCCCCTAAAACACCTTCGAAGAAAGGGATGAAGGTCTTACATTCATTCTCTGCCCCTCGCCCTTCCTCTTTCTCTCACTCATTAGGATATTCCGCAATGATGGAGCACCTATCATGTCCCAAGTGCCATATGTGCTGCCAAAAGAAAACATAGCTGTCTTGGAAGAAGTACAACCAGGACGCTCCTGGAAAGCGAGGCTTCACCTCCCGTCCTTTGGTCATGTTGGCAGAGCCGAGTCCCTGGAAAAGATCATGCTTGGAGAAGCAGAGGGTCATTGGAAAAGCAGATCCTCAGTAAGAAGGAATGACACAGTGGCTTCAGCCATGGGCTCAAACGTAGGCACTGTGAGGATGGTGCCGGACTGCGCAGCGTTTGGTTCTGTTGTGCAAGGCGCCACTCTGCTCTAACCTCAACATCAACGAATGTCCCCAGCATCCCTGGGATGTGCAAAGAGGTCGCGTGCCTGGCCGCTAACCATTCGTTTACAGGTTGGAGTCCACACACAGGCAACTCAGCTAATGACCACTTCTAGAAAAAGTCCAACACTAAAAACCCTGTGGTGCAGTTCTACTCTGAGACACACGGGGTCACCATGAGTGGAGTGGACTTGACAACTGGCTCTGGATCGTGCCCATGGTTCCAGGCACGGGTACCCCTGAGATGATCAGGTCACAGTCTCTGCTGTCAAAGGCTTACAGTCTAGAGGGAAGGAAAGATGGGAAATTTTTTGATACATCTTCCCACAATCCAATCCACTAAGGCCTCAATTGTAAATAGGAATAGAGAATAGGAAGCACAGGTGGGAGACAGGCTAGAGAGGCAAGGGTGGGCCGGTGGGTGGGTAAGAGAGTGATAAACTTTCCAGCTGGGTTCTAAAGTGTGATTTCACCCCAGGAAGAGAAAGAAGAAGGGGACTCTGGACAGGAAATAAGGTGGAGCCTAGACCTATGCAAGGGAAGTTCCCTGTGGCCTGCGGATAGTGGGGCGGCTCAAGGCAAGGGCGGGAGGTCAAACTGTGAAGGGTCTAGGGCTCACATGCCAATGTTGGGCACTCCCCACAAATCTCTGTAGGGTCATTCCTCCATACCCTTCAGGCCCTGTCCCAATACCACTTCCTCGTAGTTCTTGCCCTTCCATCTGCAACCTCTCGTCCCCAACCCACCTCAACCCTGGGATGCTCGATGGCTCATCCCAATCAGGAGTCCAGATGGACCTATCTGTCTGCTGGTTCACTTTCCTCCTCCCCCAGCCGGCCGGAGCCCATCTTCAGCGCTTTATTCCCAACCACATCCCAGCACAGTCGGCCTCGTGGGGGGTGGGGGGTGGGGGGGTGGAGGGGGAGCGCGTTCGTCCCCTGAGTGACGAATACTTTGCCCTACTTCTGAATTGTTACTTCTTCTGTTTCCTTTTTCCCCTTGGCCTAAGTACAAGGCTCCTCTGGCCTGCCTGGTGTGGCCGCACCTTCCATTCATTCCTCTCCAGGCAAGAGGGTCCTTTTCATTTTCCTCCGAAGGGACAACCCTGGTGGGCTGGGCACGCTCAGGGAGCCTTACCACCTACTGCACCCATCACCTCCCTTCTGGAACTCTTCTCACAGTGGTGCCGCCCTACCACGGCTCCAAGGTAGAGAGGACAGAGCTGGTGGAGGCAAGCAGGAGGGAGGGTCCCGCAGGAAGAAAACGTGGGGACCCCCGGAGGCAGGCCCGGTGACTTCAGTCTGTGGAGTTTTCCGGAAGAAGGGAAGGTTCTGTGTGCGTTAGGTGTTGGTTGGGTCAGCAGTTCAAACCCACCAGCTGCCCTACAGGAGGAGGAGGAGGAGGAGGACTTCAGCTCCGGGAAAGATTGACAGACACCCTTCATTGGGTTGCGGGGAGTCGGAATCGACTGGATGGAAGTCGGTCTGTTGGGCGGGAGGCGGGGGGGGCTTTTATTCAACAGATCAGAAGCCCCGGGGCTTGGCTGCTACCCCAGAAGTTGGCAGCTTGGATTCCAGTGGCTCTGCAGACGAGAGGGCCTGGGCATCTGCTCCCATAGAGATCGCAGCCTAGGAAACCCCACGGGCCGTGCCACGCTCGCAGTCATGCCAGGCCGCCGTGCCCCGGAATCGCTGGGACAGCACACAGCAACATTGGCCAGAGAGCAATCCCTCCTGAGGAAGGGAGTCCTTCGGAAGAAGGTTTTTCCTTGGGAGCTTCCGCAGGCTGTGGCTCCCTCAGCGAGGGCTTCCTCACAGACACGCTAGCATTACACATCAAAGAGGACCGAAGAGCAATCCCATGATCTAGGCCAAGGGCATACTCACCAAAAAAAAAAAAAAGCCGAAATAATTTGTTAGCATGAATCTTCGGCCCTGAAACCACAACCACCCATATTCTCTTCTTCTGTGATCAGGAAGTCAGTGACCCTACCTGTATTTGTAGGGCTGACTTTCCCACAAACTCTCGTTTCAAACGTTCATAACGGCGTACTGTGTTTGTATTTCTGGCACTATTAAAAATGGAATCCCAGAGGGATGTCATGCTTGCTTCTACCCAAAGGGCATGCCCACTGCCACAGAGTTGACGCTGCCTCACAGTGGCTCTGTCGCTGCCCTGGGTCGTCCAGGCTGTAATATCTGGACTAGAAGCAGACTACCACACCTCCTCCTACGGAGCGGCTGGCTGGTGAGTTCGAACCACCATTCTTTTCTCGTTTCCCAGCCACACGTCCAATAATTCCAATACTGTCCATCTCTCACGGAGACACCCCCACCCCCCACCCCCGAGAAAGATCATTTTCAATCTGCCCCAAGATGTGCCCACACAGCTTCACCTTGGCCAGGTGGCATTTCAAGCTTCCGTCTGGGGTGGTTAGGCCTTCACTTTCACAATCTTCATGCTGTGGCTGGAAGTCTTCCCAGCACTGGCTTTGAATTTGGCCTTCAGGGCATTCCTGACAGCTTTTGTACAGATCTGCGAGGATGATGGATATAGCTGAGCCCAGCCTGTAGCCAGTATGCTACCAGGGTGTAGCTGATCTGTGATGTAGCTGACCTGCGATAGATGTAGCTGAGCCACTCCTATTGCCAGTACGCCACCAGGATGCTGTGCAGGGGAGCGTGTCAGAGCAGCCTTTTGCTTAACAGACTGTGCCACCAGGGACCTTATGCTTGCCGGTAGTCTTCACAATCTCCCTTAAAAATACAGACTCGCCCTGCGTTATTCGTCTAAACAGAACCCCTCCCCCATCCGTAGAGTGCTAATTCTTGAATGACGCAATTACTTTTGGGGCATAATGCCCAACAACCATCAAAGTAACCCCCTCAAATTCACTGGCATCGAGTCAATTCTGACTTTTGTTGACCCAACAAGCCTCTGTGAGTTTCCAAGGCAATTTTGTTGTTGTTGGTGGTGGTGTTCAAGACTCTTCATGGAGTAGGAAGGCTGTCTTTCTCCTGGAAGCCACTGGCGACTGCAGACTGCTAGCCTCGTGGTCAGCGGCTGGCATGGAATTCACACCACCACCAGGGCTCATCCCAACGACCATCCTCCGTAGTAAAAACTGCTCTAGGAATTGTACCCCGTCTCTAGATGATAACTACATATGGGGACATCCTATGCCCTCTTTGAACCTCTGTGTCTCTATCAGTAAATGAAACAAGATCAGGTGTTTTCTACCATTATTATCAACAAACAATAGGTGCTACATTGATCTCTGCAGAACTGACCTACAAATGGATCACACTCCTTATCCTACTTTGGTTTCTAGCATTGTTCCCAATGAGCAGTTGTTTCCAAAGAATTCACCTTCTCTTTCTCAGGTCATTATTCTGCCTGAACGACTTAATGAGAGAGATTGCATTCTGGGGTAGATGATGAGCCCGGTGCTGGGCTAGGAATTGCCCTGGTCACTTAATTCACATACCTGTGGGAAGTGGATAGTATCATCCCACGGTTTAGAGATGAGACACAGAGGCAAAAGATCACACAAGAAGTAGGTGGGGGGTGGAACTCAGGCTGGTGGGAGCCAAACCTTTGATCTTATCAGGCAGACAATCCTACCTTAAATTAGAGGCATCCTAGGGGTGGAGCCATCTGGAAAGCGCCTGAGGCACAGTTAGTAAGCAGCACTAAGACATCACTGGAAGGAAGCTACACTCTGGTGAGTAGGCCTGAGAGTCTCCCATGGTGCTGTGCAAAGCCGGTGATGTAATCGGGTCTGCTTCTGGAGTCAGTCCCAGCCTTGAGGGGACGCTTCACCCACACAGCTGGTTATTCATCACAAGCAAGTCCAGCATGGCACCTATATCTCCTGCTGGCCCTGGGAGCAGCCACCTAGCTGTGCACGGAACAGACAGTCACAGCTAGCTGAACTCTGAAGCAAATCTATGTAGATCAGGTGCGTGGCTGTTTGTTTTATTAAACTCCTACTGACTTCAGGAGAACGCTGTGAGTGAAAAGGCAACCGAAGAAGAGTACCACGAACTCTGAGAAAGAGAAGCCTCGAACATGGGTCAACAGGGTGCACAACACACAGGCGCATCTCTGTCGCTGCCTCCGAGTGCTACCCACATAGGAGCATCTGAAAACACAGCATGGGAAGCAATTGCAAATGCTTAAGAATGTCGCCTTCATCTGGTGGCTAGGGTTTTGTGAAGGCAGGGGAGGAGTCCAAGTTCGCAATACGGTTACAGCCTGATGACCTCTCCTTGGGGTGTGGCCGTTTAATAAGAGTTGCTATGGAGAACTCTCTCTCTTGCTTGACCCTCTGCGCCCACCTGTTTGCCTGGAGTTGGTGACCCATGTGGTCTGCCGATCCTGGGAGCCGTGGTGCCCGACCATGTGCCCGCTGTGCTCCCAGAAACCAACAGGGCCAATGCCCTGTTTTGGAGGTGCAGCCTGCAGAACTGGGAGACGATCCATTTCTCGTCTTTAAAAGTCGCCGTGTTGCGGTGTTTTGTTGCAGCAGCCCGAGGAAACGGACACTTACACAGAGAGAAGGTACTGCGTGTGCGGCTTGTCATCCCCCCTGAGACGGCAGCACAGGACTAAAGTTCTGTTCTTCCATCTTGTCTCCCCCCCCACACTGTGGGCAGAGCAGCTCACACAGTGTGGCTGGTTCCCGGAACATCTCCAGTTGGCCTGTGATGCAAACCACTGACTTTCAAAGCAGAGCACTGCCTCTGTAGCCATGCGAGAGTCTGCAGGCTCTGACATCCCACAAGGCTCCAGCAGGAAACATCATAGAGGAACCCAACCTTCGGCCCTTACAGATTACAGTGAATCCTCGCCACTTCGCGCTTCGACTTCAGCGGCTTCACTCTATCGCGGTTTTTGCGTAACAGCGCATGCTCTGTCATTACTGCCACTGATTGGCTCATACTGTACACGCTTGATGCCATAAATAATATAATAAATAATAAATGATCATTGTAATGTCCAAAATGTTTTACTGTATTTTCCCTTTTTCGTTTAATAAATTGGGTAATACGAGTGTAATGGTGACTAAGGGTGTTTTTTCATGTCCTCTATGCTCTAACTACGAAAATATTTGATTTACAAATAAGGAATCCTACTTCGCGGAATTTCATTTATCACGGTAGGGTCTAGAACCGGTTAACCGCGATAAACGAGGGTTCACTGTACTCTAAGAAGGTGCTACTAAGGTTTCCCCAGCAAATGCAGCCGAGAACACGAGTGAGGTTTTTCTGAGGTGCTCTCCCAACCCTTCACAGCCACCGAGTCAAGTCTGGCTCACGGGACCCTAGAAGACAGGGTGGAACTGCCCCTGTGAGTTTCTGAAACTGTAATTCTTTAGGGGAGTAGAAAGCCACGTATGTTTCCCTCTGAGCAGCTGGTGGTTTCAAACTGTTGACCTTGTGGGTAGCGCCCAGTACATAATCCCCCACACCACCGGCTAGTGGTACACAAAGGATATCTAATCTAAAGTATTTTTCGTCTATGGGGAGTCTGTAATTAAGTAAAGCTGACTTACTGACCCTTGAAATAATCAGAAAGCCTTACCTGCTTTCTTTCTACCAACACTGAATTTTCCTACCTTCCCTCACCATGAAATCATACCTGCCTTGGGTCAAACAAGGGGGAGGAGGTGGGGAGGATGCAGCCAATGCTTAACATGCTCAGATGCTAACTGAAAGGTTGGAGGGTCAAATCCACCCAGAGATGCCTCAGAAGAAAAGCCTGGCAGCTTACTTTTGAAACGTCAGCCCTGGAAAGCCCTAGAGCACAGTTCCACTCCGACACCGCTGAGGCCACCATGAGCGCGGGCTAGTGTTCGGCAGCAGCAGTGCTGTCCTGGGGACGTGGGCCACCACCAGGACAGGGAAAATACCTTGAATACAGTGTGCAGGCTGATGAGGTCGGGGCGGGTGCCTCTCTGACCTCCACAGTGGCGGTGAAGGAGCATTAGCCTTCCCCCCCGAATCTGAGAGGTTTAGAAAGCATCTTCATCGTTGTTCAAATACTGCACACAAGAAGGAAAGCACGATCTTCCAGGATGAAGCCTAGCCAACTGCCCGATCACTACTCAATCTTGCGTCAGATAGAAATGCGTCCTCTACAAGCTCGTGGAAGCAACGGTGAAGAAATCAAAGGGCACTCTGCACGGGGCAAACCTGCCGCACGGTATCGCTGGAAAGTGTTGATGAGCCAGGGTGCTATGTGGAGGATTAAACTGCACCTGACCCAAGCCGTGGTACTTTCAAGTCTCATACGCATGCAGAAGTTGGAGGCTACTGAAGAACTGATGCATTTGAATGATGGTGTTGGCAATGAATGTGGAAAGGAACGGGGCTTTCAGAAGAACAAACAAATCCGTGTTGGAAAAAGTACAGTCAGAAAACTCCCTAGAAGTGAGGATGGTGAGACCTCATCTCGGGTACTCTGGCATGTTATCAGGAGAGACCAGTCCTCGGAAAAAGACATCAAGCTCGGTAGAGCAGAGGGTCTGCGAAAAAGAGAGAGGCTCTCCGTGAAGTGGACTGACCCGGGGGCTGCAACAGTGAGCTCAAGTACAACGGCCCTGTGAGGCTGGCGAAGGACACACAGCATCTCGCTCCGTTCTACATCGGTCACTATGACGAGCTCAACCCAACAGCGCCTACCAACCACTACGACAAGTGCTCCCTCACTCTTCCACAAAAATGCCAGTTTTGCTTCGGCATGTGTGTTAGGTCCGAGGAAGAACCCAAGATAAGCCAGACTTCAAGCAGCTGATGACCATAACAATACTGTGAATGTGCCAATGCCGCAAGAGAGGCAAAGGAAATGTCCCACTGGACCAGGAGTGTTAGACGGGACTTTGAAGTGTGGGGAGAAGGTGGCCCTGCTGGGCAGAGAGGACGTTTAGAGCAGATGGACGCATGGAGGCACAAGTAGAAACGCAGGGGTTTGTCAGAGGCTGCAATGAGTTCAATTTGGTGGGAGACTTAAAAAAAAAAAGAAGTTTTAGAAAACTCAGTCTGAGGGTGCATTTCAATGTGGGAAATGGGGGCGCACCCCAAGTTCTGCAGCAGGGCAGTAATATGGCTGCACTGGAGTGCTTTCGAGAGACTCTCCGGGCACCTGGTCGGAGGAGAGCCAAACCACAGGTGCAGAGACTGTGAGGACGGGGCATAGCAACGGGGAGGGGAGTCAGGGATGGTGGTGTCAACAGAAAGAAGGGACCAGGCCAGGCTGGAGACATAACCCTGGGCTCCATTTACAAGACTTGAAATTAGCTGGATGTTCTAGTCACCCACCTGCTTGGGGCCACAAGTCTTAAGGGTTTATCTTTGAACCCTTTCTCTCCTCCTCTCCGAATATCCTCCCAGACACCAAATCTTATAGATTTCACTTCCTGTTGAATCCTGTTTGCTTCTCTCCACCTGGCTTCTTAACTCACCCATCTCATTCTACCTGCCACCTGATATTCAGGTTGGTCTTGCAAAAATGCTAAGCTGAAAATGGCACACTCTTGCATGAAAAGGGCTTCTAACAAGGTGGGGAACCCTTCTGTTTAGGGACCCTGTTGGCCCAGTGGTCAGAGTTGGGCTGCTAACCTAGCATTCGAAACGGCTAGGGGCTTCGCAGGAGAAGACAAGGCTTTCTACTCCTGCGAAGAGTTACGCTCTTGGAAACCCACAAGGGCAGTTCTCCTCCATCCTAGAGGATTGCTGGCAGTTGGAATGGGCTTAATGGCCCTGGGTTGAGTTGAGTTGAGTTGACGTTTCATCTTGCTTCCCTTTGCTCTGGTCTTCGGCACCAGCCCCAGCGAGCTCCTCTCCGGCAGCTCTGGCCCTGCCACTCTGGCTTCCTCCCCGATGCTCAGGCACAGTGCTGTGCTTGCCTGCCCCAAAGCCTGCACGCACCAAAGTGCCCCCTCACGTCCTCACCCAGGCCCCCAGGACAGGGAAGCTCCTATGGAGCACTTACCTTGTCATCAGAATAGGAAAGCGCTTAAAATGGAATGAGAAGATCATGACATTTTCCCCACAGACTTCCCGAAGCCCCCTTGTCGCTGGACTATTTTGCCCCAACGCTCTCCCTCAGTTAGCTCCCTCAGTTGGGGCTGGCGGTCCACGGGGAGGAGACCGCACCGTGTCTTATACAGAGAAAACACTCACGGGATGAGGGGCCAAGCAAGGAGTCAAAATGGTTTCCAGCCTAAGTAGCCAAAAAGGGAATATTACCACTGACAGGCAGAGGGTGTCAGAGGGAAGAGGCCATTCAAGTGGAAAAGATACTCAACAGACTATTGACACTGTGGAAATGGAGCTAAAGAGGTATGAATGGACTAAAAAAATGTATATATTTAGAAGTCATTTTCATGGAGCTGAGCATGGATGGCTAAGTCAGAGTGCTTGAAACGATCTCTTTAAATTTCTCTCTCTCGGAGTGGACTACTCGAGCACTGAGCACGTTGTATCTTTGTATCCCGGGCACTTCAAATCCTAAGCAAACACTTGCAGGGAAAGGGAGCCGGCAGTTCCAGCAGTCGGTTCCATAGAAAGCTACCGAAAGGCTCAGGACAACAGAGACCAAACAAAGGCTTGTCTATTTCATGTCTGAAGGCCCTGCCGATCTTGCTCAAAAGACTTCTGTTGTGTCCAGAAACAGGTGAAGAACATGGGCCAGGGATAGAGACTAGATCTTCAATGACTCAAGTATCAACCTCGAGGGCCAATGGGCCAGTCCATTCTGACCCACAGTGACCCTACGGGGCAGACAGAGTAAAACTGCCCCTGTGGGTTTCCAAGGCTATCTTCTTTACAGGAGCACAAAGTCTCATCTTTCTCCCATGGAGCGGCTAGTGGGTTAGAACTGCTGACCTTACAGTTACCGACACAATGTGTAATCCACTACACTACCAGGGCTCCTCTTCAGAGACCCTATACAAGGTCCCTATGAGTCGGAATGGAAGGATGACAGAGGATTCGTGTTGGTGGTTTTTACTATTGTCATGAAGAAAGTCATAAAACTTTAAGAAGCCATGAAAATAAGCTAACCTTAAAAAAAGAAAAGTTAAAATAATATTTACACATTTTATGTTACTGAGGCAGAGAGTCGGGTTTTTTTCTAGGCTTTCACCTAATTGTCTATATACCTTAACACAGCCGTTCTCCACCTGTGGGTTGTGACCCCCCTCAGGGGTCAAACGACCCTTTCACAAGGGTCCTAAGACCATCGGAAAACACATATTTCTGAAGGTCTTAAGAACCAAGACACTGCTCCTCTATGTCTCCAAGCGGTCCGCCCACATGCAGACACGTACCCACATACGAGTACCCGACGTGAACACTGTTACCCAGTTTACACCATGCTTCAAAACAAAATGCCATTTATTTGTCATTAGAAATAAATATTTCACAATATATAATGACACTGTTTTTGTGATTAATCACTATGCTTTCATGATGATCAATTTTTAACAATGAAAATACATCCTGCATATCAGATATTCACATGACATTCATAATGGTAGCAAAATAACAGTGATGAAGTAGCAATGAAAATAATTTTATGGCTGGATGGGTCACCACAACATGAGGAACTGTATTAGGAAGATTGAGAACCACTGCCTTAAAGCCAAGCAAATGTTTAAGTCAGGGCTAAAATGATGTCTTCGTTTCTGAACTCATTTCATTCTTAAGAATACGACCTGTTGCCCCCAAGTCCATCCTGAGACACAGTGACCGTCCACGACAGAGCAGAATGGGCCCCTCAAGCTTCTGAGTCTGTCAATCTGGGCAGAAGCACACAGCCCTGTCTTTCTTCCAGGGAGCAACCGGTGGGTTCGAACAGCCGACCTGGCAGTTAGCAGCAAGCAACCCATAACCAACTACACCAGGCGTCCTCAAACTACAGCCCATGGGCCACATTAGGCCCGCCGAGGACATTTATCCAGCCCACTGGGTGTTTTTGCCCCGTTTTGTTTTTTACTTCAAAATAAGATATGTGCAGTGTACATAGGAATTTGTTCATAGTTTTTTTTTAAACTATAGTCCGGCCCTCCAATGGGTCTGAGGGACAGTGAACTGGCCCCCTGTTTAAAAAGTTTAAGGACCCCTGACCTACACCCAAAAGGTTCCAACCATCAGCAATACATTATGTATAATACAGAGGATTTTTTTTCTTTCAGCAACAGTAAAGTACGCCAAGACTGATACAACGAAGAAATCTACACTAAATATCAAGGCACAGGTCATTTTACATATTCATGAGCTTTCCTAGTTAGTGACAAGCTACAACTAGAGCAAAAGAATCCCTGGAGGCAGCTCTGGGGAAATAGGGGATCAAGGTGATCACGTCGTGGGCTCTTCTACGTTCCCGGAATTCACCGAATGCATTATGTGTGAATTTACGTATGCAACAAAGATTTATGGAGCCCTTGCAACAGGAACATGAGGGGCACAAAAACAATTTTTTTTTAATTGACCCTAACCAAAAACAAAGAACAGGAGCACAGACAGGAAGCTGCAGCAGAAGCAGTGTGAGCAGGGAGAACTGCTCTGGCTGGGAGGCACTGAGGAAGAAGGTTCTTCGCAGCTGCCTGGAAGCTACCAAGGAGTTCCCCCAGGGAGTGAGGGACACGAGTTCCAGGCAGGAAGGAGCACAGCAGAATCCCGATCACTGCTCGTCAACTGTCAGCACAGTGAGAGTGGAGAATGTGCGAGGAGGGGATGGCGATGACAAGGTAAGCGCAGAGGGATGGCGGCCCAGAGCCTGCAGCCCCCTGAGCTGGTTTTATCAGGGAGAAAACGGGCACCCCATCACAGGGCTGGGGAGAGGGGCAGCCGGAGAGGAGGCAGACAGCAGCCAGGCCTCAAGAGAGACGTAGCATCCCACAGCACAGTGCCTGTCTCAAGTCAGGAGTCCCCGGTGAAGTCCCAGGAGAAAACTGCTCATCTGGACACCATGTCCTTCAGCCAGCCCAAGGGCAAAGGGATGGGGGGGGGGGGAGGAGCAGGTCCAGACCACCCCACTGTCCCTGTGCCAACAGAAAGGGCCTCGTGTTTAGGGCAGACACAAGGCCATCCCTGGGTGGTATCCACAGGGGTTAACACGTGTGGAAGTTTCAGGTCCACCCAGAGACTCTTTTACACGGGCTGTTGCCAGGAATTGGAGCCAGCTCCTGGCAGCTGACGGGACCCGGTTGGGCAAGAGTGGGCAGGGTCTCCTAGCCAGCCAGGCTGACTGCCAGTAGTGAAAGAGTCTGCAAGGGTCTTTGTTCACCAAGCCCGCTCCCCTCCCTCCACACTACTGCCGTCGAGCCGGGTGAACTGCCCCTGTGGGTTTCGGAGACTGTAACTGTGTACGGGAGAAGAAAGCCTCGTTTTTCACTCTCAGAGCGGCTGGTGGTTTGGAACTGCCGGGAGCAGCGCAACGTGCAACCACTACGCCACCACGGCTCCTTTGTTCACCAACAAGACACTCTGAAACGGAAGCACGTAGAATGAAACGCTCCGGTCTTGTAAAATTTAAAAACCGGACAGAAAGGCATGCACACACCGCTCCGCTCTGGAACGGAGGGCACCCCGTTTGGAACAAGCGTCTGAAATCGGGAAGGAAACGCTGTGCTGATGGCCGCCTTCCAGCACCGGTGCGGAGGGAGGGAGGGAGGTCTGAGCACGAGCAGACAGAAGCAGCCAGCACTCCTGGCTCTGTCACGGTTAAAACAGGAGCCAGTGTTTCTTCCAAACAGACACGGTACATTTGATAGGGCACTCAGCCAAGCACGGTCCGGCAGTGTTTGCACATGACTCTCAGGTGTTCGTTCTGTGGGCAAAGACAAGGCCATCCACAGACGGCGCCCTAGAGGAGGCAGTGGGGGTGGGACGGTGCACTGGGGAGGGGTCAGGACTGGAAGAAAGTACAAGCAAAACAAAACAGCAAACTCGTGGTTGCGTGTCCAAAGCCGAGTGTGATCACCAAGGGGAAAACACCCTGGGAAACTAAATTAGGGGAAAGTACCTCCTGCTCTCTCTCTCTCTCTCTCTCAACATCAGTATGGGCTGCAGACAACTTCAGGGATCAGCAGGCTGTCCACAGGTGAAACAGGTCCATGAACTGCACGTCCTGTCTCTTCTTGGCCCCAGGAAGCGCCTCTCTCCTTCCCTCTTGGTTAGATGCTATTGCCACCGTGGGGTCCCCTCTGTAAACATAGACCTTCATCGGCTTGCCCTTCACGCAGTGCAAACCCAAACCAAACCCACTGCTGGCAAGTCACTTCTGACTCATTAGAGAAACCCTGGAGGGCAGAGTGGAACTAGCCATTGGGCTAGATGGGGTGTGCACTGCTTGGTTTTCAGCATAAGGCACCAGGTCTTTCCTCCGGAACATATGCTAAACTTATTTCTCATCCTACCATCACACAAGATCCACAGGCAGACAGGTGGCAGCTATCTATGAGGTGCACTGTCGGGAATTGAACCTGGGTCTCCTGCCTGGAAAGCAAGAAATCAACCCCTGAACCATCCTTGTCCTCACGCTAAAAGAAGCTAACAAATCCTGCCTGGTTCCAAAGCCCCCAAGAGGGGATTGCAGATGCATGTTCATTTGTCTACTTTGTCGCTATCAAAATGTACACAGCAACATAAGCATCGTATATTTTATACATTTGTACATAGTGCGTTTCTGCATGGATGGCTCAGTGACACTGACTCTACCCTTAAAGTTGAACGGCCATTCTCACCATCACCCCCACCCCTACCCCACCCCCAACTTTCTGAAAGGTTGTTTCCCCAATGAACACAAACTCACTGTCCCTAAACTTCCCTAAAGTTCTAATCTGTTGTTGGGTTGCTTTGGTCAATTTGATCCCACGTAGAGAATTTTTAAAAGAATATAATGCTCTATGCAAATGTGGTGAAGAAAGTTGATGGGGTCTGGCTATCAAAAGATATAGCGTCTGGGGTCTTAAAGACTTGAAGGTAAACAAGTGGCCATCTAGCTGAGAAGCAACAAAGCCATATGGAAGAAGCACACCAGCCTGTGTGATCATGAGGTGCCAAAGGGATCAGGCATCAGGCATCAAAGAACGAAAAATCAAATCATTGTGAAAGACGGGGAGTGTGGAGTGGGGACCCAAAGCCCATCTGTAGGTCACTGGACGTCCCCTTACAGAAGGGTCATGGGGAGGAGACGAGCTAGTCAGGGTGCAGTGTAGCAACGAAGAAACATACAACTGCCCTCTAGTTCTTAAATGCTTCCTTCCCGCTACTATCATGATCCCAATTCTACCTTACAAATCCAGCTAGACCAGAGGATGTACACTGGTACAGATAGGAACTGGAAACACAGGGAATCCAGGACAGTTGAACCCTTCAGGACCAGTTGTGAGAGTGGCGATACTGGGAGGGTGGAGGGAAGGTGGGGTGGAAAGGGGGAACTGATTACAAGGATCTACTTATAACCCCCTCCCTGGGGGACAGACAACAGAAAAGTGGATGAAAGGAGATGTCAGGCAGTGTAAGACATGACAAAATAATAATAATTTCTAAATTATCAAGGGTTCATGAGGGAGGGGGAGCAGGGAAGGAGGGGGAAAAATGAGGAGCTGATACCAAGGGCTCAAGCAGAAAGCAAATGTTTTGAGAATGATGATGGTAACCAATGTACAAATGTGCTTGACACAATGGATGGACGGATGGATTGTGATAAGAGTTGTATGATCCCCCAATAAATTGATTTTAAAAAAAGAATATAATGCTCAGGGCAGATATCTCTTACTAGTTAAGCTAGACTGTTTGTTTTGTTTTGTTTTGTTTGGTCTGTTTGGTTCAAAGTAAATCATCTCGACTTGTGTGCAAAACAAGACAGCTAAGATGGAATAGTTCAATTACAAGCAGGCCTTTCCCGAAACTGTTGGGTGCCTGCTCCACTCCAGCATTAGCCTGTGTGGCAGCTACATAATCTACTGTCACTTCCACGATTCCGTCTCTCTGCCAGCCAGCCCACCACGCCCTGACAGTGAAGACCTCATTTAACACCCGCTAACCATAGCTTGGAAACTCATTGTCAGATTCCGCCCACTACTGCTTACCTGGCACAAAAAAAGAGAAATCGAATTTACAAAGCAACAATCAATACCAAAGCACATCTAAATGCCCCTTGATAAATCACACATCCGAGAGGCTTTCTGCGCCCAAAGAGTTGCCTCTCTGAAACCTACAGAGGCAGTTCTACTCTGTCCTGTACGGTCACCACGAGCTGGAACCCACTCAGTGGCAGTGAGTTTGGTTTGGTTTTAGAAGACTCCCGGTGACACGGGGTTAAGCGCTGAGCTGCTAACATAAAGGTCGGAAGCTGGCACCACTAGTGGCTCTGAAGGAAAACGGTGTGTCAATCTGCTTCCGCCAAGATTAAAACTCCAACATCAAACCCATTGTGGTCAGGTCAATTCCAGCTCATAGTGACCCGATAAGACAGAGCAGAATAGCCCCATGGACATTGATTGCCCCATCTTACCCCACTGAGCAACAGGTAGGTTTAAACTGGTGACCTTTCAATTAGCAGCCGAGCCCTGACTCAGAGCTCCACCAGGGCTCCACCATAAGGATCTCAGTCCAGGAAATCCTATGGGAGAGTCCTCTTCTGTCCTAAAGGGTCACTCACTACAAGACAAGAGTAGACTCACGGTCTTTGCCTTCCAAGCACTGTACAGAGCACCTGGCCTCCTTCGCTCATTGAATCTCCAAGTTACACTTTCAGAAAACCAAGGATTAGAGGAGACCATAGCATGGGGGTCTACCAGATCCACACTCCAAGTTGGGATGGTTACACTGTAAGTCTTTCTTATTTTCTGATCAGTAGAGATACAAATCCCAATGCAGACATGCTTAGATCAGCCACACTTCCAGAAATCCTAGCTGTACCACAGGTCCCAGAGTGGACACGAATCTTTCTAATATAACATGAGACCATGGGGCTGCAGGGGAAGCTGGGACCCAAGCCAGCCTCACCCCGTCCCGGGCAGCGGTCAGAGAACGATGACATGCACACTTTACAAGCAGGCCCGTACCAATGGTCCCCAGGATAAATTCATTGCTGAGGTAAACCTCTAGTTCACCTTTCAAAACTTGCCCTAGGAAGAACTCAGCAAAGATGTGTCCACCGGGGTGACCTCTGGAGTCGCTTCATCATTTAAAAACGAACATAGCTGGGCACCACTGAGCAGTCTCATTGCCAAGTAGGCCACGGCTGTGGCCCCTGCCAGGCCCAAACTCCCAGGCCCACCTAACCTCACATCCACCACAGTAACAAGCAGAGCGTTGGATGATCTGAGGTTTTGATTTGATTTTCTTTATTCACAAGCTTAACAGTTAATAAGTAGATTTTGTGGTATGAGGTAGTAAGCTATCTGGACTTAAATTTAAAAAAACAGACAAACTGGACAGGTCAAGAGTTATGATTGGGGACACAGGTCATTAAAAAATTTACAGAGCAATGAACATGTCAGTCAATAAGATCTTCCATATTACAGTAGCATTTCAGAGAAAGCCTCATATTAGACCAATATAAGGTTATACTGAACAATTTAAATCTATAATAAACTCCATTGCCATCTAATATCCTCATCCTAAAACGCATAGTTCAAAAACATACAGACTGATAAACCACTCCCCTGGAACTATACACAGAGAGGAATTACTTTTTAAAAGAACATGAATTAATAATACTAAATACATCATGTAAAATCTCTTTGCTAATTTTTTAATCAAAATTCTCATTTTATGTATCAAAACATATTGTTCTCTAAGAAACCAGGGAATAAAGGACAAGTGTATCATCACAATGACCCTTTCAGAAAATATTTTTACTTTCTACACTTAAATTTTAAAGTTTTGGGGAATAAGTAGACAAAAGTCGTTGATGCCTCATGTCTTCTAAAATGACATTCTATAACAAGTATCCATAATTCTGAGAAGAGCAAAGTGACAAGGAAGGAAGGGAATGGAAGCCTTACACGTCCTGATTGCAGAGCTACAGCGCTCTGCACGCTCCTCGCACAATGATCATATTTATCAATGGACTCAAATGGAGACAATAGGAAGGAGCTCACTAATTACGATCAATTAATATTAGACCAGGGTGCCAGTCCATCCAATGGAGAGAAAAAAACCTCTTCGACAATGGTACTGAGATAACTAGATTTCCACGTGCACAAGAACAAATTGAACCCCACTCATGCCATATAAAACAACAACAACTTAGCATACATTAATGACTTTGTGGAAGAGCTAAGTTACAAAACTTTTAAGAGAAAACCTAACTGCAAATCTTTATCACCTTGGATTGGAGAATGGTTTCTTACATATGACATCAAAAGCACAAGCAATAAAATGAAAGATAAATTGGATTTTGTAGAAACTAAAGTCTTTTGTGCTTCAAAGGACACTCACTCTCAAGTAAATGAAAACAACACCAGCAACTCACAAGGTGGGAGAAAATATTTGCGAAATCATCTATCTGATAGGGGCCTTGTGCCCAAAATAATGTTCAAGTGATAGCTTTAGTTGTCTAATGCAGCTATAAAGCAATGCCATAGTGGATGGCTGTAACCAATAAAAACAATGTTCACACTTTAGGAGGCAAGCAGCCCAAATTCAGTGCAGTAGCTCCAGGGGAAGGCATCTCTCTTTGCTGGCTCTGGAGGAAGAGCCTTGTCTTCCTTGAGCACCTGTGAGCCCACCGTTCCTTGGAGATCTCCATGTGTCTTGGTATCAAGCTTCCCTTGGGAGTGGACGGTTCTTAGTACAGGGACCCTGGGTTCAAAGAATGTATTCCTTAGCTCTTCTCTATTGGTGGTCGTTAGGCATCTTTCTTTCTTTTTTTTTTTTTAAGTTTGCAAAGGTATTTATTTTTTAATTTAATTTTTTTTAAACATTTTATTAGGGGCTCATACAACTGTTATCCCAATCCATACACACAAGAATTGTGTAAAGCGCATTTGTACATCGTTTCTCAAAACATTTTCTCTCCACTTAAACCCTCGACATTAGGTCCTCATTTTCCCCCTCCATCCCTGCTCCCCCTCCCTCATGAGCCCTTGATAGTTTATAAATGGGTATTTTGTCATATCTTGCCCTGTCCGACGTCTCCCTTCATCCACTTTTCGGTTGTCTGTCCCCCAGGGAGGAGGTCACACACAGTTCCATGTAATCGGTTCCCTCTTTCCTACCCAGTCTCCCTTTACCCTCCCTGTTTTGCCACTCACACCACTGGTCCTATAGGGCTCATCCGTCCTGGATTCCCTGTATTTTCAGTTCCTATCTGTACCAGTGTACCTCCTCTGGTCTAGCCAGTCTTGCAAGATTGAATTCGAGTCATGGTAGTGGGAGCGGGGAGGAAACATTTAGGAATTAGAGGAAAGTTGTATTTCTCATCATTGTTACATCGCACCCTGACTGGCTCATCTCCTCTCCGAGACCCCTCTGCAAGGGGATCTCCAGTGGCCTACTAATGGGCTTTGGATCTCCACTCCGCACTCCCCCCATCATTCACTATCGTAAGATTTTTTGTTCTGATGATGCCTTACACCTGATCCCTTCGACACCTCGCGTCAGGCATCTTTCTCTCTGCTCAGATCTCTTGTAAGATAAAAGGTGATGGAGGCTATACCACAGGGAAACTTCTCACGTTGGACTGAGGTTATGAAATGGGTCAGGTCCTATTGAGCTGGCTCCAAATCATAGGGGCCCCACATACAACATAACAAAACACTGCCCTGTCCTGTGCCATCCTCACAATTGTTGCTATGTTGGAGTTCGCTGTTGCAACCAGTGTCAATCCACCTTACTGGGTGGCCTCTTTGTCACTGACCTTCCACTTTACCAAGCACGATGTCCCTTTCCAGGGACTGGTTTCTCCAAAGTACAAGGGACAAACATTTGCCATGTTCAGTTCCCAGGAGCAATCTGGCTGTACTTCTTCTAAACCAGATTTGCTTGCTCTTCACAGAGAGGTTCATTCACATACAAGTCAGGTTTACAATCCATTACAAAGGGCGGACAATAGTAGCAGATCACAACATCGGGGTGGGTGTCATTTGTTATTACAGAACTGCTAAACTACCACATTACGTAACAGCTGAACTATATATAGCATGACATAACCGCCAAGCCACTGAGAGTCATGGCCTGGTCAAATTGGCACATACTTTGGAGGTGTGGGGGGGTACACAATTCAATCCATGACTAGGAGCTAAGGGTTTTAATAGAGCAAACCAAAGCAAATGCACTGCCACTGAGTCACTGCTGACTCATGGCAACCCCACAGCACAGAGTGGACCTGCTCCTATGAGTTTCCAAGACTGTAACTTCACCAGAGTAGAAAATTCGTCTTTCTCCCACAGCGCACTCAGTTTCAAAGTAAGTTCAGAAAATAGGAGACACAAATGCTCAATTGGCACAATAATGATCAATATCATCAGTCACTATTGCTAGGTGTTATCAAGTAGGTTCCAACTCATACCCACCCTATAAAAAACCAAACCAAACACTGCCCAGCATTCGTGATGTCCCCACAATTGTTATGTTGAGATCATTGTTGCAACCACTGTGTCAACGCATTTCAATGAGGGTCTTTCACCAACTCTCTACTTTCCAAACATGATGTCCTTCTCCAGAGATTAGTTCCTGCTGTGATAACATGCTTAAAGCTTCTGAGAAGAATTCCAGCTGTGCTTATGATGCAGCTTTGTCTGTTCTGGGAGTCCGTGGTACTTCCAATAGTCTTCGTCAGCACGACAATACAAATACATCCGTCCTTCTCTGATCTTCCCCTTCGTTGTTCAGCTCGCACATGCCCATGAGGCCAGTGAGAATGCGATGCCTTGGGCTAGGCATATCTCAGTCCTCTGACATCTTTGCTCTTTAACACTTTCATCAAATAAAGCTTTTGCAGCAGATTTGCCCAATACAAAGCCATCATTTAATTTCTTGACTGCTGCTCCTGTGAATGTTGATTGCGCATCTAGGTAAAATGAAATCTCTGACAATTTCGATCTTTTCTCCATTTATCATAATGTTATTTATTGTTCCAGTTGTGAGAGTTTTTATTTTGGTTACATTGGTATAATCCATGCTCAAGTCTGAATGTGGTCTTTGATTTTTTAGTGATTAAACTAAAAAAAAACACAACCCTCACTTTCCATCTATGAATCCCAACTCCTAGCAACCCTACTGGAAGGAGAAGTATCACCCCTGTGGGTTTCTGACTGCAACTCTTTACAGGAGTAGAAAGCCTCCTCTTTCTCCCAAGGGGCAGCTGGTGGTTTCCAACTGCTGACCTAGTGGTCAGCAGTCCAATATCTAATCTACCACACCACCAAGGATCCTTGATAAACTCAAACACAAGAAACTCAAACACAACCACAATGAGATACCACTTAATAACCACTTGAATGGACTGTAGTCAAAGGAGGAAAGTAATAAATATTGGTGAGAATGTGTATACATTACAACATTCACACATTTGTTGGTGAGACTTGAAAGTGGGACAGTCACATAGAAAACAAGCGTCCATTCCTCAGAAAGTTAAGCACAGAGTTACCTGCTGGCCCTACAACTCCATTGCTAGGTATACACTCTGGAGACTTTAAAGCATCTGTCTATCCAAGATCTTGTATATAGTTATTTACAGCAGCATTATTAATAACAGCCCCAAAGAGGAAACAACCTATATTCCTATCAACTGGGGTATGTTAAACAGAAATGGTTATGTTCGTAACAGGACAATATTTATCTATAAAAGGAATGAAGTGCTGCATTGGCCTTGAAAACACCGTGCTAAGCTAAACAAGCCAGATACGATAGGCCATCTGTGTACAATTCCATTTATTCATTCTTTTTATTGTGAATTAGGTGAAGGTGTACAGGGCAGCTCATAGTTTCATATTCAACAATGCACACACATTATGATTCAACACATCCATTGCAATCCCCTTTTCCCACTGCTTATCCCGTTTCGTCCCTGGGTTTTCTGTTTCTACTCCTCTGTGTAACCCTCTGAACTTTGTCCTTGTTTGAAGGGCTGGAGTCTTCAGGACCATAGTATAGCCTGGTCTCTCATGGCTTTGAGTTCTGTTCTACATTTCTCTCCCGTCTATTCAGGCCCTTCTAAGGTGCTCATTTTGAGAGCAGGTGACAGTCATCACTGGGCACTGTCTAGTTCTTCTGGTCTCATGGGTGGAGGGTCTGGTGTTTGTATGGCCCATTGAAATGACTGTTTCCTTATGATTTTCCATTTTGATCATTCTTCTTTCCTCCGGACACAGAGAGACCACCAGTTGCACCTTAGATGGCTGGCCCACTCTATGATTCCATTTATTTAAATGTCCAGAATAGGCATATTAACAGGGATGGAAAGCAGATGGATGGTTGCCAGAGGCGGAGTAGAGGGGCAGATAGAGAGTGACCCCTCAGGGGATAGTTCTCTTTTGAGGTGATGAAAATATTCTGGAATCAAATAATGGTAAGTTACACAGTTTTGTGAATCTACTAAAAACTAACAAAGATGACCCACCCAAGGGGCGGGTATTGTTTGTGTCTCCACAGGGAAAGAGGGACCAGGCTTAAATCCAGTGTTCCGGGACGTGATTGCAGCGAGCCAGCAGGGAGAGGGGAGCCGGTGGAGGGGCCTGAGGGCTCGGCCCCAATCCCAGCTATGTGGACAACTGCCCCTCCCCCCAGAAGAATTTACTTTAAAAATGGCACAGAAGCTGCAGCTCCGGGCGAGGGACATGTCTGATCAGAGCTCACGGGAGCAAATGATGGGGGAGGAAGAAGAGAGTGGAGCACATCCTGGCCCACCAGGCCTGGAGGACGATATCCCCACTCCGAACAGCCAATGCACAGAGTGGACCATATGGCTGATCCCACTATAAGACATGGCGCCCCTCACTGACCCATGGCCCTACAGGGGACAACACTGGAGACTCAGTGTCGGGATTGGCCTGGACTGACCCTGTGACACTGAGGCAAAACCCTAAAGGCATGTGGCAGAGCAATGGGGGAGCAGGGCAATGGGGGAGCTCCTGAGGGAGTGCAAACAATAGACTCGGGGCCAGAGCGTGGCACCCCATCAGACTTGACTGGAGGACGTGCCCAGAGGTCAAAAATCGGACCTTGATCTATTTCCAGGGTTTTCTTTCTTTTTAATTTTTTTATTAATTTATTCTTTTCTGGGTCATTAGTTTTCTTTTTTGTTGTCATCATTGTGTTCTCTTTTGTCGCTTTGTCTTGCTGTGCCTTGTTTTTTGGTGCATATTATTATCTCTACAGATC
>NW_022107431.1:33526980-33529336 GCF_000313985.2 Echinops telfairi | reverse complement strand
ATGGGTTGTGATAAGAATTGTTTGAGCCCCCAATAAAATGATTTTTTTAAAACTAACAAAGACTACACTTTTAGAGGTCAAGTTTTATGGAATTCTAGCTCAATTTTAAAAATAAGTTTTGAAACTATTTTCAACTGAAATTCTAAGATAGTAGGAGTCTTTTAAAAAGATGTTATTCTTTTTTATTGGTAACTAGTATTTTATTAGTTGTTTTGAGGATCAGTACAGAAAATTATAGACAATTTGGGGGGGGGCGTCATTCAGGGTCACACTGGCTGTATTTCTGATGTTTGGGATTGGTAGGGGATGCAAGGCTGGTCAGTTTGACCACGTGGCTGCCATTGGCTGAGGATGTTCTTAGAAACTGACTTCGCTTGGTATCCACAGCCAAGGGAAGACAAGAGCTCTGTTCCGGAACTCCAGCGTGCTCATGGATCTCCAGCCTGCTACGGCTCTCTGGCCAGCTCACGGATCTCCGGTCTGCTGGTGAATCTCCCGCCTGATAAGGATCTCCAGCTAGCAGCCACATTCTCATCAGGTTGGCAGGGTAACAGGGTTGGGGGGAACAGAACAGCTACAGGTAGTAATTCAGGGTCTTACACGATAGTGTATATTTCTTGCTAATTGAAGTGGAGGAATTCAGAGATGTCTCGGAAGAGTCAAGATCTTCTTTAGAGAGCAAGGAGGGGGAAGAGGAGGGGAGTTAACTCGATGGCATTTTCCCAGAAGTCCCTCAGAAAGATGTTTTCCTTAATATGTACACAAATCAAGAGGAACACGCAAGGGCACCCACAAGCCACTCACGATTATTTTAGAGGAATCTAGAACAGGTTGCTGGTTTTGAAATCTGCGAGTGATTTGGTGCGCTGTTAGGAACTGGAGGAGCATTTCTGCAGGGAAACCAGTGTCAGGTCCCATGAGCCAGCCAGATGGCGAGTACAGCAGGAGATGTACCCACAGGTCTGAGAGGGAGGCGTCGGGACCACAAACTCCTTTTCTAAATGATCTGATTTTCAAAAAAGCATGATGACTCCAATTTCACAGACACACAAGGAAGGAAACCGCGGCGCTTCGCACAGATTGCCACTAGAAAATTGCGCAACTAGATTGCTATCCTAATCTTCTCACTAGTGCTTATTGATGAGATTAGAACTATATCAAAGAAAAATCCCCTATTATCCTGACAAGCCCACACTCAAGTATCTGCTCTCTTTAAAAACGCTCTTTTAGAAGATTCAAGATTCACCGAGACAGCTGATTGCCAAAACAGTTTAAACTATTGCTGTTGTCGTCGTCGTCGTAGTCAATGTTGCTGTTAAGTAAATTCAGATTCACAGAGCCTCCACGGTTGTCGTCCTTACCAGGGCAGAGCCCCAGGTCTCCTTCCCATGGAGTGGGCTCGAACCAACAGCCGTTCAGTTGGCAGCCAAGCACTTACCTATTGTACTACTAGGGCTCTGTAATGGTCTATAATCCCCACTACGGGGCTGGGAGGAAAAACCTCATAGTTCTTAGTAAACTCCACTCTGCCATTGAGTTGATTACGGTTCACAGTGACCCTGGGGGGCAGAGCAGACCTGCTGCTGTGGGTTTCTCAGCATGTTCTCCCACACAGTACCTGGTGGTTTCAAACCGGTGATCCTGCGATCAGCAGCCCAAGAAACCCGTAATGTCTTACTTAAAAAAAAAGTCCGTCCGCAAATGTATGTCTTCCCTTCGCTGTCGTGGGAGAGATGACAAAAGTTAGACACCTCTCCCCCTCCATTTGGAGTGGCACCAGGAAAACCAGACCCAAACCCAAATTCACGCCATCGGGTGGATGCGGACTCGCCGTGACTCTTGCAGGCCAGGGTAGCACCGCCCCTGTCTCTGAGACTGTACCGCTTTACCGGAGTAGAAAGCCTCATCGTTCGCCCAAGGAGCAGTTTGTAGTTTCAAGCTGCCAACCTGGCAGCTAGCAAGCCAATAAGTCAACACTTGAGAGGCGACTCTTTGAAGTACTTCTAACATACAGCTGGTGCACGAGATAAGAGAGCCAAGTCGAAGACACGCGGTGAAGCAAGTGAGTCTCTCAGGAGATGGTTTTACTCATTTATTCTTTTTCTCCTTTGCAAACGGACAGGCAGGACAAATAAATGAGCTTGCATGGAAATGAGAGACTCTTCAGAGCGTCTGGGCTACTTTGTGTGTGATTTCCAGGAATCTAGCCCAGCCCCTGTCTGCCGTGGTCTGGAAGATAAAATGAAGGACGTGTCAACAGCAAACAGACCCCTGTGTGTGGGGATAACAAACTGTGTGCCATTCTAAGTTTATAAAGTAAAGCTGAGCCACACACACAAAATCTTCTTTTTCTCTC
>NW_022107431.1:33524689-33526423 GCF_000313985.2 Echinops telfairi | reverse complement strand
CCCCCAATTTTTTTCGGTATAGAAAGGGCCCGGGCATTTGTGTTCCACGTTCCCACCGAAACCATCTTAAATAAAACCTGAACCCACAAGGCCTCTGACCTTAGCACAACACTGCAGGGCCTGGCGACGGGTGGCTCCTGGCTGGAGGCTGCCTTTTCTTCTTTCTCTCCCCAACACTCGTCCTGAAGTTAGACTCCTCAGGCCGTGCCTCCTGGCTTACCAGCACCCTCTCAAGCGCCTGTCCCCTGAGATCACCACTGCACATCTGGACCGCGTGCTGGCAAAGATGCCAAGACACCAAGGAACAACCAGCCCCGTTGCCAGGCTGTGGATTCCGACTCCTGGGAGGATCTCATGTGCATCAAAGGTTTCCAAGGGTCGATTTCCAGAAGTAGATCCCCAAGATTTCCTTCCAAGGCACCTTCTTCTGGGTAGACCCACACCTCCAGGTGTTCCACAGATCCCCGGAGCTGAACAGTCTGCCCCACCAGGGGCTCCAAAGGTATGCTTTCTCGGGCTTTCTAATTTCCACATCCACTGATTTCTCTGCAACACTCAACCTGGCTGGCTCTGGGACAAGCAGGGCTTTCAGAACCCATTTCACCTCCTCTCGTGCTTTCCCCCAAGTCCATCCCCATCCCACTCAATGTCCCACCCTCAGTGTCCTCTCTTGTCCTCACTAGTTTCCTCTGTCCACCTTTAAATGTTGTTACTTGTCAGTGCTCCATCATTAAGTCCCCTCTGAAGTCCACTCCCTTCCTGTGGCAGGTCTTCTCGATTCCCGTGATGTTCCATGCCTGGCACCTAATAAGTGCTCATTAATGTTAGCTATCACTATGATCAGGACCACCGGTGGTACAGTGGGTTAAGTGTCGGGCTGACAAACAAAAGATCAGCAGTTCAAACCTACCAGCTGCTCCTCGGGAGAAAGATGAGGCTTCCTGCTCCCGAAAAGATTTAGAGCAGTTTACCTTGATCCTATTGGGTCACTCTTGAGGCAAACTGACCGAAATAACTCCATTTTGTTGACTGCTAGATGCCCTGCCCACTTGCCCCTTCTATCTCAGAAAGCCCCGCTGGTGATTGTTTTTAAAATGTATTCATGCATGCCGGGGATCAAGATGTTATCATTAATCTTGTTATTCTTTAATATTGTTCTTTTTTCAGAATGTTATAATTAATCTTACTATTCTTATTTTGTTAACCAGGATGTTATAATCAATCCTGTTATTATGTTTTATTTTGTTGTGTTTTTCTTTGGGGGGGAACAGATGTACCCTGCTATGATCTAAAGAACATTAACATAAATTTTGCTAATCTTTCTGTCACCACTTTGCTTCATAGGAAAGCTCCTGATAAATTATCTTTATGGTCTTTGCCTTTATAAGCTCTCTTGTAATTTCTCTGGCCACTGAAGCCTGAGAAACACTGTCAGTGTTTTGCAGCTCAGTTAGCTGAGTAAAAGACTCTTCTAAATTTCAAGACATTGTAGCGGCTGTCATTTATTTGGGCCCGCAACACTACGAACCAGAATCGATGGCAGTGAGTTTGGTTTGATCAAAGCCCAATTCAAATGTTACCACCTTTCGAACCTCATCCACACTCCCTTCTCACCTGGAAGAATCTCCCATCATCTGGGTCCTCAGAGCACTTTATATTAGGGATTCAAAAATGGAATTAAAATATCAGCTTCCTCATACAGATGTCTATTAAAACAACTGGTGTCCTTGAATG
>NW_022107431.1:33522499-33523992 GCF_000313985.2 Echinops telfairi | reverse complement strand
CTGGTTTGGGTATTAGAGAGATTAAGAACTCATTCTCATGCTGGTTCCGGTTTTCATTTCTTTTTGCCTGAGGTTAGACTCTGTTGTCTAGTCATTGTTGTTGGGGTTTTGCTTGTTGGTTTGCTTCCTGTGTTTTGTATGATTTTCTGTACATGAACTCCAGGATAGGTAGCTCTATAAAGCTAGTAACTGGTTTTCCTATGGTTTATCTAGTCATTATGATTAGGTCTATCTAGTCATTATGATTAGGTTTGTTTGTTTGTTTGTTTGTTTGTTTGTTTGTTTGCTGTCTCCTTGTGTTTTCTATGATTTCATGTAGATGAACTCCAGGATAGGTAGCTCTATAGAGAGAGTAACTGGATTGATAATTGCCTAGGGGCCTAGCAGAGGAGGAGGGGGGAAGGGGGAACCATTAACAATGAATAAGGGAAGAGAATAACAATAACAATGAATAAGGAAAGAGAATGTTCTGAAATGGATTGCAGTGGTGACTGCACAGATCTTCCTTATCCGGTTGAACGATTAAACTGTATGGTATGTGAAGTACATGCCAATGAAACCACTTTTCAAAAAGCCAAAGGAAAAAAGAGATGTGGAATTATATTTAATGAGCCTTTCAAGGACCTGAAACTGCTTTCTATGTCACGCCTTTCTTAGAAAGGATTTCTCATAACCCGGTAGCATTTGTCTGACTTTTTCAGTTGCTCTTTCTTAGTCAGACCAAATATGATGCAATCCTTTCGGAACAACTTCTGTGTGTGTGTGTGTGTGTGTGTGTGTGTGTGTGTGTGTGTGTGTAACCACCAAGTCAAGTATGCCTTGGATACTGACTCTTCAAAGAAAATCAAGATCAATTTAATAGGGTTTAAGCGGTTGTAAGAGGCAGAAGAGAGCAACTGCAGAGCTCTGAAAGAAACAACAGATATATGTCCCTGGCTATGCTTCGCTTCAATGCTGAAGCTCCTGCAGTATGTTGGACTCCGGACGAAATTTCCGTGGTGACCACGTGTTAGGCACATATAATGGCTGAGACTTGGGTAATGCAGTCTTCTGTGGCTAAATGGGGCGTAATGATAGGCTTTGAAAAGGTAATTCTCAGAGTCTAAATATAAAGCTGGCAACCAAGTTCAAGTTTCAAATTGAGCCTCTTGCACTTAGGGCAGGTAGCCAAAAACCGACAGCAGATTAGGGCCTGGACTTCCGGTCAACGCCAAGTTCACCTTTTATGATCTCAGGACATCTTCTCAAATTAAGTGTGACTTACACTCCCAACTCTCTTTAGGTAGCATGGTCTTGAATACCCCAGCAAATAAGTCCAGGAGAGCAAACCAAAGACCATGGGAATTTGTAGTCAGGAAAACCAGGATGGCTGCATGCATCTGCCCCTGCAAACTTACTGCAACATACTGCAAGGCATCCCCAAGGAGAAGCCACATGGACCCATCCCAGTATGTTGAGGCGTACTTTCAGTGGAAAGCACAAATCTACTAAAA
>NW_022107431.1:33506375-33520304 GCF_000313985.2 Echinops telfairi | reverse complement strand
CTCATGGTTGCTACTATATATGCTTGACAGTTAAATTGCTTGAAGGCTGTCTGCCAACAAGAGCAATCAGACCCTATTGTCTGTCCCACCCTAAGTAGGGCCCACTCCCTTCTGATAAGACTAATAGTTCCCCTGGAGAAGAGCTCAGGGACACCCAAGGTCAAGCCAGCTCAGACATGACCAAGGTGAGGCCATCATCTTAACTTTAGCCTTCCTGCCCATCTTATGTGCCTTCCTGTCACAGGTATGCCCCTAGTACCTCCCCTTCCTGTTGCACATATAGCCCTAGCTCATCCCCTCCTGTTACGTGTATGCCTTGAATACAACCCTTTCCGGGTATGTATGTGCTTGCTGTGGCTTGCATATAAGTCTGTGAGAGATACATTACTTCCTCACTCTGGTTCCGGTCACCATGGGGGAGGTGAGCCCTTGTATGTCTTGTCTGTTATTCCTTTAATTTATCCCTCAATTAGACAAACACCCCTTGGACTTAATCAGTTGTAGAGCCTGATCGCCCTCACCTCTCACTGCCATTGAGTCGATGCTGACTCAGAGTAGCCAACCCTCTAAGACAAGGCAGAACGGCACCTATAGGTTTCCGAGATGGTAACCTTTTTTTTTTTTAAGTTAAAATTCCTTAATTTTTATTCCTGGTACCACTACCATCATCTCCAGGGCAATATACCTGATAAGATGGAAAGACACAGCTACAACAGATAGACCTCAGGAATGTAATCGACTTGACACTACATTGCATTCGTGCAAAACCCTTCGACAGGAAGGGTTTCCTGTTGAAGCTCCAGTAACTTTTCTGAGATGGATCAGCACTCCTTGGGGGCAGACTCTTACAGTTCCTCTCCTGCATTTGGGACGACTGTCTCAGAGCAACCTGCGGCTTTCCTGACCACTCCTGCGCTCTCGCTTCTGCTAAGCACTGTAGCTCTTCCTGCTGAATTTTTAGAACCTTGTGCTATCAGATTCACTACTTCCACCACCCGATCGATAACCACCACCCTAAGGACTGCTTGAGCTTCTTTCACCAAAAGTAACCCTTTCCTGGGTTAGAACGTGATTGCTGTTGTTCATTGTAATTTCCAAAAACATAACCGTTCCCACCACAACCATAGTTTCCACCGCCAAGGGTTCCTCTTTCCTTAGAACCAGCATATCCTGTCACCACGACCACACCCACCATCCTGTTTTCCATACCCTGGTCCACCACCACCATAGCCCCTCTACGACTGTAACAAGGACCATCACCATAGTTGCCACCATCACTCCAGATCCATAAGTCCACCGTCACTCCCTCCCTAACTTCCCCTGCTGCCACCACCTCCACCACCACAGCCTCTTCTTCCACCAGCTCCCTCCACGGCCCCCAGGGTGCAAAGATCTACCTCCACGGGCTCTCTGCGATCCAGCAGACTGTAGCTCTTATTTTGAAAGGGTCCTTTTCAAAAGTATGCCCATTAACAGTGTGAGATTTCTGAACATTCATTTTGCCAACTGTATGGTATGGTGATCATCAAAAGTTACAAAAGTGAATCCTCTCTGTTCGCCATCCTGCCTGTCCGCCATGACTTCTATGGTGTCAATGGTGCCATCTTTTTCATGCCACCAACAAAAATTTTCTTCCCTGTTAACTGAGCACCAGCTTGACAGAATCCTCTCTTGGAACAGCTCTCTTTGGTTCCACGACACGTCCATCAACCTTGTGCGGCCGGGCACACGTGGCTTTACCCACCTCTTCAACTCAAGAGTAAGTCACAAAACCAAAGCCCCTGGCCCACCTTGCTTGGGTCTCCATCACCGCGCAATCTGAGTGTGCGCCACTGCTCCAAATGTCCTCTTAGACTATCAGCTGTAGTTTCAGAGCTCAGACCACTAAGAAACAGTTTTCACAACTGCTCAGGTTGCTTTGGACCAGGACCCTTTATTTTGAGACAGGACTCTCCTCTTCCAACAAGTTCAATATCAGGACTGTAACTTTTTACAGGAGTGGAAACCCTGTTTTTCTCCTGGGAGTGGCTAGGGGTGTCGAACTGCTAACCTTGCAGATTGCAGTTCAATGTATAACCACAATGCCACCAGGGCACCTTAATTAAGGTGACCAGACGTCCTGCTTCTGGCGGGACAGTCCAGATTTTTAACAATTTTTCTCACGTCCCACGGCATTTTTTAAAAGTCCCAATTTTTGGAAAGAATGCACGACAAGCTAGGGTATACAGCTTTCGGCTGCCATGTGGCTATTTCGCCAGGATATGAGTTTATCAATGGTGTCCTCTTTACCAATGTTAAAATCTGGTCACCTTATCCTTAATCTACATTACGGAGATATATACATATATGATTCCAAATTAAAGAGAAGTGCTATATAAAGGACACATTCTAGGATGGAACGGGGGAACCAATTACAAGGACCTACATATAACCTCCTCCCTGGGGGACAGACAACAGAAAAGTGGGTGAAGGGAGACGTCAGACAGTGCAAGATATGACAAAATAATAATTTATAAATTATCAAGGGTTCATTAGGGAAGGGGGGAACGGGGAGAGAGGGGAAAAAATGAGGAGCTGATGCCAGGGGCTTAAATGGAGAACAAATGTTTTGAGAATGATGAGGACAATGAATGTACAGATGTGCATGACACAATGGATGGATGAATGGATTGTGATAAGAGTTGTATGAGCCCCTAATAAAGTGATTAAAAAAATTAAGTACACATTCATAAATGTTATTTACAGCCATCAGAGACAGTCCAACTTCCACCTCATTCCATTTTTATATATACCATAGGGTCCATACCAACAGTATCTCCGATACAGCTATTGGATTTATCAACTAGGTGGAATTTTTTTTATGTTTACTATTTTCATTGTGGCCCAACCCTTCAATAACTTGGTATTTGGAACCAACAAAGAAGCAACACAAGTGTATGATAGACAATAGGCCTGAAGAAATCTACATTGAAATGGTATTGCTGGCATACTGTGATGATCTAAATTGGCCTATATATTTTTTATAAGTGAAAAGATAAATATAAGAGAATTTAAATTCAGGACAAATTAATCTATCAATCAATCAATCTATCTATTTATTTATTTAAAAGTTCCAAATTTCAGGCAGTAACTACATTTTCCATAAGAGTTACTATGCTAGATTTTTCATTAATTAAAAAATTATAATACATTTTTGAAAGTCACTACAATGAGATCCTATCAGCATTTGTAGAAGATTTTAAACTTTTTCTCATAAACGTGGCAGGTTATTTGAGATAGTTTTCAATAGGTGTGATAGTAATTTCATATAAAAATTGGGTAACTGACCCATCTGAGGGGGCACCAAAAACGCTCTGGAAAAATGGAACCCCACGATAATGGCGTTTATCCACAAACATTTTGAAGCCCTCCTCAGAGTTTATAATGTTTACTCCTAATTTTAACTTTTTGAAAATTATAACTTAACTCGCATTGTAAAGAACAAGAAATAAACTTGATAAAGTAGAAAGGAGCCTTAAGTTGTACCCGAAGCATATCTTGTCTTTAAGGAGAGGCAACACAAATGCATCAAAATTTCTTAACACCTCTCTCATATTTGGGAGGGATAGCCAAGTGTCGATTTTGCATTACTGTCTGTACTTTCTAACAAAGGATTAAGCTGTGCTAGGACTTGCAGCTTTTAAAAGATGTTTTTTAAAAAGGAATGAGCTGGCACGAGGAGTCCAGCGGATGCCCCCTGACTTCATCCAGGAAGATCCACGGAAACAGATGTAAGTCAGAAACCACCAGCCTCCTACAGATCCACACTTTCCTTCCCTCCGTTCTCCAGAGCATCTGCTGCGCAGTTACTAAGTGAACTGGCCAACATGAACAGAACTCCACTAGTCTGATTCTGCTCTCCCATCAAGGGAAAGCGAGTCAGATTCAGAAGACAGAACTTTCCAGAAGAGCCAATGGAAAGAACTGCCCCCAAATGCAACACCAGCTCTCTCTCTCACTCTGAGAGAGGGCTGTGTAAGTCTCTGACTTGGCACTTGCTCTCACTACTCTACTGAGCAAATGGCCAAAGACTTGTTTGGAGAAAACCCCATCTTTCTCCAGGCCCAGAGCCTGGCAAGCAGGGCTTGGCTGGGCCACTGAGCTCCTTCATTGATACTGATGCAGAAATAGCCAAGTCAGCTTTCTGATCATTCATGTTACAGGTTAACAAGAAGGCACTGAAACTCGTTAGCAAGAGGCGACCCTGGCTCTCTCATGGCCCAAAGGCATAGAATTGATCCTCTTCTGCAGAACACGTGCTCTGACACGGCCACACGGGCAATGGGACAGTGCTACAAGGGAGCCCACTTGGAGGACCGGGAAGCTGGGCCCAGAGTTAGATTCTTCATCAACCATTTGACTGGTGAATTGTGGCCAAAACATGCACTCGCTCTCCAAGGAGGCGTTTCACATTTCCTCAACCGTCAAGTACAAGTAATGACACAGCCACCTCTATTTATTTTATGCAGTTAGCAAGGTTATCAAAGGAGGAGGGTGAGATAGCACTGAGGCTGCTTGGGTGGTGCAGCCAGTTAAGAGCTTGACTACGAGCTGAAAGTCTGGTAGGTCACACACACACCACACACACATACACACACACTCACACCTGCTCCACAAAGGCTGCTCTACACATGTGGAGCCTTGAAGATCCTATGGGATCGTCTACTCTGCACACCTGGGGTCACCACAAACCAACCGCAACAGAATAATGACGACTGACAGACATCGATGCCACCGTTCAGTGCCTCAGTGCCATTCTGACCAACTCAGTTGGAAAGCATCCAGCTGGAGGGAGAAGCAGTGGCCCATGGGCATCCGGAGCCACACTCCCAGCTCTGGCTGCCAGGCCTCCAAGTTAATATTTGGCGCAATAAACAGATCAGAGGCTGTGAGTAAAAAACCAAAAAACTGTATGATGCAAGTGTTTACTTACGCTTGTTGGTGTGTGTGTGTGTGTGTGTGTGTGTGTGTGTGTGTGTTTAAAATAAGAAATGGGTAAATCAAGATTCCTAAATTGGGCGAATCCTCTGGCTTAGAAAACACTTGGGTATATATGGTGTGAGGGTCAATGGGCAGGTGGCCTGACAGCCACACTCACTAGGGGAGGTGTCTCTTGTGCTTCTGCATTTTCAGAGGAAGAGAGGCCACTACAAGTGTTGGAGATGCTGATATAACTGGTTACAAACTACTCTGAGAGACTTCCTGTACTAAGGAATATAACTCCTTCCGGAAAGAAATTTCCTTCCTCATTGTTGATGAACTAGTGCCACAGGGATGCCTGCTTGGAAGGGAATGTTTACTGTGGCACTGTGTCACTCCTGTGGCGTTGATGTGGCACAGATCTCAGCTAGGATGTCATTAAGTAGGAGATGGTTTTTAACGTCAATTCTCTCTCCTTCCTTCTGGGTCCCCTAAGAAAATGATCAGTGTAGCTTGAGCTATGCAGCTTTTCAGTTTTGCTTTCTATAAACTATCCTAAAATATAAGCATTCGTTCGTAAAAAACACTTTTAAAAAAATAATTACATCCCACTTTAAAATCACATCCCACTTTAAAGTCTCCTATCCTTCTTCCTCCTGTAATCACTTGGTATGTCCTTGGACCCACTTCTCCAGTTAGCACCCCGAGCCTGAGAGAAAAGTTGACTAACACAAATCAACAAATGAATGTGCCAAATTGGTGCATGTTCCACTGTGCATATCCTCAACAACAAAAATTAACTTTGGGAATTTTAAATCGTTTATCGTTTTGCCTTGACTTCTTTTTGCTGTTTTCGTTTATGAAACACTGAACCCCTGGTTATGTGTTGGGCCGCTAAGTGCAAGAATGGCAGTTCAAAACCACCAGCTGCTTCTCAGGAGAAATATGAGGCTTTCTACTCCCTCAGTGTTTGAGTGAGTTAATAGCTCAGTGAACATCACCACTAATACATTTTTTGCCCGATGGAACTTGGCGCCCAGAAGATAAAGGTTATCTTTCTTAAATACAGGTAGCTTCCCCAACTTACCTATGTGCAAATTACAAGCAAGTGAGGCTGCTTTCTTGAAGCTGTAGGTTCCCCATATCTCCCCAACAGTCATATACTGGGGGTTCCTGCAACGGTGCCCACTGCCAGCACATCTCCAACTCTCGTCTTGCTCAGGGCAGAGCGGAGATGTGGCTGGCATATCTCGCAGGCCCGGTAAAAAAACGCGGAGGCTGATAAGGTACCCTGCAACTGCTCCTCTGTGGCGCCAGCCTTTCTCAGGCCTGCAGTCCCTGTGGCCACATGCTTTCTCCCATGACGGGTTTCCAGGTTGCGAGTGGTGCTTGAAGGGTCAACTAGGGACCACACGTCCTTGGGAGGCAGAAACAGTTTGACAGGTGCCCTGGAAGGGTTTGCACATTCATCTGGCTTTGTGCTTGTCAATCTCACACAGCTCCGCAAAGGGGCTGCAAGCCAACTCGATCCTGCAAACCAGAAACAGGAACTGAACAGGCCCCTAACCAGGCCTCAGAAACAGGAAGCAGGAGGCAATGTCTGCAGCCACCAGAGGGGAACTGTATGTAGCAAGAACTCCCAGCAGGCTGGCACCAGTCACAATGCCAACCCAGAAACAAGCTTCCCCTAGAGGTGGGACCACCAAGAACGGATGCCTCATGTCAGCCAAAGATGGACAAGCCGAACAAACAAGGCACGAGGAGCCGGGAAGCGGGCCAGCCAGCACCATCTGTAGTTGACTGTTTGGGGTAAGAGATGGGCACTCGGAAAACCAGAGTCTGTTTTGGACAGGTCCCGATTGGGCTTCGACTGACAACTTATCCAAGAAAACAAGGGGCAGCCCAGAGCACTGGCTTCAAGTGGGGTGGCCCACAGCTGCCATGTGGAGGACTGGGAGCTTTCTCTTTTTAACCTCTTCCTCTCCAGAGGTTTTGCACTCTAGTGCTTACACACTTTTGCTCTTTTGAAACTATAAGTAGAGCTTGCTTCTTGGGGGACAGAAGAAGGAACAAAAGAATGAAGTTAGGGGGGACGTTGTGTGCTAGCTTCAAACACTGCCAGGTTGACTGGCATGACCTGTGACATTTCCTGTATGCAAAAGAAGGGCTGGGAGGCTTAGGGGTGGGGGGCACAGCCCGGATGCTCCCCCCACCTCAAGCATGTCAGCAGGGATTCCACTAATAGTTTCACCTCCTTCAACCATGACCTTGCCTTTCTCTTCCTAACCCAAACTTACTACCCTCTGAGTGTAATCAAATGCTAACCCTTTAGGTTAGGGCTAAGAGCATATACTATTTATACCGCCCAGGGACTGCTTTTCTAAGGTCATGTCCTCTCCATTTTTCTTAGCATAAGACTGTTGGTTTTTTTTAAAGAAACGGTGGCAATAGATGGCTAAAAACCCAATCCACTGCCCTCTGGACAATTCCAACTCATAGCAACCCTATGGGGCAGAGTCCAACTGCACCCTGGGGTTTCCGCAGTTGTAAATCTTTACAGGAGCAGAAAGCCTCATCTGTCTCCCACTGAGCAGTGGAGAGGTTTGAACTGCTGACCTTGCCTTTAACAACTCAATGCCCACTACACCACCCAGGAACCTGGGAGTCAGGAACGGCTGGCAGGTGCCCTAGAAGGGCTTGCACATTTGTTGGCTATGTGCTTGTCCATCTCACCAGGGCTTATATACCACCAGGGCTCCTGCACAGATGATTAGCTAAGGAATTTTTCTTTCTCTATATCTGTACTTGGAACAATGAAAAGATTGACAAACATATGTTAGTCCTCCCATTTGTCTTTTTTCACTTTATTTTACAGGCCCACGGAAAACACTAGCTGGGAAACAGACTTCATTCTCCCCCTGGAAGCATTTGAGGCAATACAAACGCCTCCATGGATTTGAAAGCAGGAAACGCAGGAGTGGGAAGGAAGACCTTCAAGAACTTCACAGTTTGGGGGGAATACAGTATCAGGGCTTTTTGTTACCAAATAAGATGTGAAGGCCTAGGTGCTTTGCTGGGGGCAAGTGGAGCCAAAGTCCAAGTGAGGGTCTCATACACCTCTACCCGACCCCAGGCCCACCCCATGACATCAGTGGGCCACTTCTATGCTGAACCTAAGAGGAAAATAACTGTCATGACAATGTCAAAGTCAAGGTCTTAACATTTCAGCCAGCCTGTGTTTCCTTCCTGTCCACTGGTGCTAGAGTGCAGGCGACAGAGTGTGGGATTAAAGTTTACAGAGAGCAGGGCTAAGGAAGGATGTGATGGGGCTGGACTGGCTGGTGACAGTCTCATGGAATCCATGTGCCCACTGAGAGGGAGGGAGGTGACCTTGAGCGAAGCAGTGATCCTGGATCACCCACCTGTCCCCACCCCATCAGCAGGAAGGCTTAATCATTTGTAGGTTAGGAGCGGAAAGGGCAGCAGTGACAAGGAGCTGGTCCAAGGGGGTGGTCCAGGTCCCTCAATGGAACTCACGCTGGCATCTCGTCCACCTGCATCCTCCCCAGCACTCTTTTCCCCATGCAGCCTCAGCTCTCCTGGGCTTTCTTTGTTCGCTGCCTCACCACCATCAATCGAACCTCCTGCTCCTGCGTCGTACCAACGTGCTTCCGATAGCAAATCAAAGCAAGAGCTACTGATTCCTCCACAGGAAAGGGTGCATTCAAAGTTGGGCTCCAGGAATACAAGTTTCCATAGTAACAAAGTTTAAAACAGTGAATGGGTCCCAGAATTGGAGTACATCGAGTTAACAAAGCTTCCCATTGGTCCTCCCAGACTCCACAATCTGCCATCAATAATACAATTCCTGAGGACAAATGTGCCCCAGGCTCCAGCTATCAACCTTAACTGGTTTCACAAGAATGAATGAATGACTACAGCCCTTTGTGCTTCAATTTTTCTCATCATTTTTCTCATGGGAGAATAATAAAGGCAATTCTAGCTTGAGCGTCCAGTGGACTGCCCTAAGAACAAGCACGTCTCTCTTCAAGAAGTACAGCCAGAATGCCCCTTGGAAGTGAGGACGGCGAGACAGCCCTCCTGCACTTTGGACAGGGTGGCAGGGGGCGCCAGCCCCAGAGAAGAACAGCATGGCAGTAACGAAGGGGCTCAGTGAAAAAGGAAGTCCCCCCAGGAGATGGACTGGCACAGGGGCTGCAGCAAGGGGCTCACACGTCCCTGTGAGGGCCGTGCCGGACTGGGACTCGTGCTGTCAGACACGGGCTCACCGAGTGGACACCAACTCAACAACAGCATCCTCGCTATCCCTCACAAGAAGGGAGACTCTGGATGAAAAGAGATTGTTTTTGACCTTGTCAGCTGGGGTCTACCTACCGGTAACAAGATCGGCCCCCTCTTAGCTGGGCACTAGGAAGAGGTGTTGCTGTCCTGGCGTTTGCCATCCGAGTCAGAGTTTCTCACATATGTAAAGAAGAACGTCCATAGAAGCATCAACAAAGCAGAAGTGTTTTCTCAGAATGGCGATGAAAGAGACGGTCAAGTAATTAGGAACAGAGTTCAGTAAAAATCAAATGGGGAAGAAGCAGTGAAAATCATTAAAGAAGGTAGTTTATTCTTAGTAAAATACATCAGTCTACAAAGATAAGAGCCGCCCTGGTGGCGAAAGGATCAAGTGCCCAGCTGCTAACCAAAAGGTTAGTAGTTCAGGCTTCACACCCACCAGCTGATCTATGTGAAGATTAGTCTGGAAGGCCTTGGGGGGAGGGGAAAGGCAACGTCCATGCTGTCTCATAGGGTCACTATGACTCAATCAACCAGATGTCAGCAGCTTTGGGGTTTTCGGGTTGATACAAAAATAGGGTATATTTTCGTGTGAAGCATTTCATTTTGTGAAAATGTAGCCAAGACTCGTGTTCTTATTAGTTGCTTTGAGTTATTTCAGCACCAGTTTCCCTTCTAAATCCAGGGTTCAAGTATGTCTTGCGTTTGTCCCCTGCAAACTCGCTTCAGAGGTCACTTCTGGGGTGGCACCCTCAAACTCACTCCACCTTCGATCTTATTCTAGAAGTTCAAGGACCTCGGACCTCCACTCACTCTGTATGGACCCTCATAAGGACCCTACCACATACAGCCTGCCTTCCCAGCCACTGAGAGCTTGTAGGGGAGTGGGCAGGGCGCAGAGAGTCCTCTCAGCAATATGAATGATGTTGTAATTTTCAAGTACAGGCTTTCAGAGATAGAGAGAACGTCACAGACCCTCCACTACTTCCTGCAATTCTAGTGACTTGCTCCACAAGAAAGACGATCCAGGAAACTCCTGTTGCTATGCTCAGTCCCAGCACTGTGGCGCCTTCCATGCCTTTGTACAGTGCCAGGCCTACGTGAAGCAAGCTTGTAAACTGAGGGCAATTCCCCACGGACCTCCACCCCCTGTCAATTTTACAGGCAAAGAACCACCATTTGAGAAGATGAAGGGCCTTACTCAACTGTCAGCGTGAATTGAGCAACATTCAGAGGCTCCATCTCCCACCATATCATAATGATTCAGCTTGCAAGGAGGAGGCGGTGAAGAGCAAAGGCCACCAGGCTGCGTGCTCCCACCTCCACCCCCCACCCCCTCCTACCCCCACCCCAGCCGGGCTCAACCCAGCAGGTGACACATTTTGGCATGACCTATAAACTAAGAATGACTTTTACATTTTCAAATGGTTGGGGATCAAAAGAAGAGTCATATTTTATCACCCATGAAAATTTAAGTTCCAAATGTTTGACTCAAACATAGCACTGGCCTTTTTTTTTTTTTTTTTTGGTCTTATTTACGGCGCCTCTCAGAACAGCCGAGTTGAGTAGCTGTGAGGAATACCTTATGAAGTACAAAAGCTAACATATGTACTCTCTGGGTCTTGACAAAGGAGCCCTGCTGCAGTGGTTACACGCTTGACAGTTAACCAAAAGATTGGTGGTTCAAACCCACCAGCTCACTCCGTGGGAGAAAGATGAGGCAGTCTGTTTGCTTCACAGCTTTGGGAGCCGACGGGACAGTTCCACTCTGTCCTATAAGGTCACAGTGCGTCACAATCGGCTCACTGTCAGTGGGTTTGCTGTTCAGTTTGAGCCTCCAGAGATAAAAAGCCTGTCCACCCCTGGCAGAGAGCACCAAGCCTTGTCTGAGAAGGCAGAAGGGGATCGGTTCTATTATCACACTCTGCAGCCCTCAGTTTAGAAAAACAAAGAGTATGGATGAAAACACACACCCGATCACAAACACCTGGCTGTCACATCTTCATGCTGAACAAAGGCCGCGGCGCTCCTGTCACCCAGACCAGCTGAGGCCAAAATGGGGCCTTTGTAGATTACCGGAAGCAATGGGACAGAAGAGGCCCAGTCACCAGGGTCTTGTCCAGGGACGCCCTCCCTACTGCTCCCTACTGCACCTCAATGGCTCAGAAGGTCCTGCCACATGAGTCACTTCCCAGGATTCTTGGAATACAGGAGCCCACCTCAGTGCAGGCAACATGGCCCAACCGTAATCTTAGGGTACGACACCTGTGGTGGAATCCTACTCCATCTGACCGGACGGCAGATGTCGTTTAAACCTTGGGGCTGTCGAATTGATTCTGCATCATAGTGACCCTACAGGACAGAGTAAAACTGCCCCATATGGTTTCCAGCTGGAATCTTTAGGGAAACAAATTGCTCCGCTTTCTCCCATGGAGCGGCTGGTGGGTTCAAACTGCCCGTCTGTTATAGGTCAGCAGGCAAGCCCTTGACCACTGTACCCCTAGGATTCTTACTGTGCCCTCAAACTGGTGTGTCCCTCATTTTTCTCACCTAACAAGCGTAACAAGTATTCCCTTCACAGGCTGCTTTGGGGAATTAAATAAAATACAACTGAAATGTCAGGACCTTTGGAATCTTCCTCCCTCCTTGTCCCAGAGGCAGTCTCTGGAGGATAAACAGTAAGTGAATCTTGTTAGGAAACTTGCTTTAATTAGCTTAAGGTTTAAGATTGGCTGTAGAGGCCTATTTAAAAAGAAAGAGGAGGGGGTAGCAATCACCACCACTTCTCACTGCAATGAAAATAGGCTCAAGTACACCCATCACTTTTCGCCCACATCTTTGATATGCTTCCTTTGTGTTTCCAAATGAGAACCTCGAAATAAGGGTGCTCTAACTTTTAGGAAAGTTATGTTTATATAACTTTTATAGCAAACCACCCCAAGAAGCAAGATATAATATATTACACTCATGTTCAGTTATGAAGTCTAAGGCTGTACAAAATAAACCCGGTCCAGAAAGCCTGGGTTTATTTAGTCTGGCTTCCTTACATGAAGCTTCTCTTGTTCTTAAAATAGTCAGCTTTGGCTGAATTCCAAAACTGGCATAAGCCAACTTCAGGTGCTTCAAAGAGACTGCAGAGGAAAAGACTGAAAGCAGGTTTGGAAAAGAAAGTCCTTTTTTGGCACAGGACCTTAATTCTTCAAAACCACGATTAAATCAACTTTCCCACCTGCAATTCTAAAACTAGATCCGAAATGCTCTCCATATTGATTGTAAGGGTACTGAAGGTTCTTTGCAATAACATGTTATTCTTCCTGACATTTGCTAACGGGCCATTCATTGCTTCAGACCCCAGCACTTGGCCTTACCATTTCCAGACATCTGGCACAGGTTGAAAGGGGCATTTTTTAATAGATAGTACTAGCAATCATTTTAATGGGCAATCCAATTTTAGTTATCAAGATAGCTTAGCAGCATTTGCAACAAAGTTGCAAATATTCCCAGGCCAAGAAACACACATCTTGGTATCTTGGAGAATGAAAAAGCAGGTCTTGATTCTCCCTTCAGACGCCCAACACAAATTTGTGAATGAAACCCGTGGGGAAGTAGTAAGCGATGGCAGATTCAAACCATGAGAACTGGCTGAAGGTAAAATGAGTTGGGAAGGTCATGACATGACATGACATGAAAATGTGAATGACTTGGTTCGGTAGAGATGACGGGAACGCTGGCTAAAGCAGCCAGAGTAAAACAGGTTGAAGGAAAACCTGGGGCAAACCTAACGGAAGCGAAACCGAGTCACCGAATAGACCGGGACTGTACGGGACCAACGTCTAGTACTGGGGAGGAATTGGAGCCTCCAGGACGGACACGGGACCGCAGGGCCCCTGCACCCGGCGCTGGCCGGCTCAACAGGTCTCTCGCACAAACACGCACAAGCTCTTGCACAAGCACATACACTCTCTCTCTCTTCCAGCTGCGGCCAGCGCCACGAGGAGCGTCACGAAACGTCCCTCCTCGCTGTCCCCAAGGTGGGGCAAGAAGTAAATAAGTAGCAAGCCAGTGTGCTTCCTGCTTGGGGCGGTCGGGAGGAAGGATTCCAAAGGGCAACAGGGGAAAATGTGGCCACCGGTCACAAAAAAGATGGCCAGGGGTTTCCTACGCACCTGCGTTGTAAAAGCGGTCCAGCACCGTGGTTTCCCCGAAGTCCAGTTTCCCGAAATGCAGGGTCTCCAGCGCGGCGCCCACGGCCTCGCACGCCTCCCGCAGGCTCTGCAGGGCCTCGCTCTCGGCCACCACCAGCTGCCCCTGGCTCGCTTCGTTGATCACATATGCCACGGTGGTGCGTCGGCCACCCCCGCCACCAGAGTTGCCCCGGCTCCGAATGGCGCTGCCCGCGGAGCTGGCAGCTGGACAGCTGGTGCCAGGGCCGGCGGCGTTCTCCACGTTCCAGAAGCTGCCCGGCGGCGGCGGTGCCAGCTGCTGCTCTTCGCCCTCCGCGGTCACGGTCGCCGCCGCCGCTCCTCCCCTCCGGCTGCCGCTGCCCTCGGCGAAGGTGCACAAGCCCAAGGGGCCGAAGGGTGGCACGGAGAAAGTGATGCCCTCGCTCGCCTCCCCGCTCATCGCTCCGGGCGGCGCGGCGGCGGGCTCCCCCGGCGCGCCAGCCCG
>NW_022107431.1:33500824-33505966 GCF_000313985.2 Echinops telfairi | reverse complement strand
CCTGGCGAGCACCTTACGGGCAGCCGGCTCCGGGAGGCACCCAAAGGAGCCGCCTCCTCCCTCGGCGGCAGCCCCCTCTCCGGCTCCAGTTCCCCCTCTTCCTCCTCCTCCTCCTCCTCGCCGCCCTCGTTCGCTTCCGATCGTCGCGGCCGCGGGGTCCAGCGCAGCCTCGCCGCTTGCCTTCTGGGCCACCCACGCCCTCCTGCCGCCCACTCGTCCGGCTCCCAGAGGCAGGCCGGCCCCGGGGGAGGGCGCTGCTGCCAGGCGCCAGCCCCGGGGAAACCACCGCGCCGCCGCGTTCCGGGACTTGGGCTCCGCCGCGGGCACCGACCGAGAAGACCCGGAGCAGGCAAAACGCGGAGCGCACCCGACTGCACGGTGGCGGAAAAAAAGAAAGAAAAAAAAAAGTCTTTCTGGCGAATTCTCGGGTTTCCCAAGCTCGTTTGGGCGGCACTTGCACGTTTCCCGCGCCTACGCCGCCCCCTGCCGACTGCGCTCCGCAGTGTCAACCGGGACCGGAGGGAGCGGCAGGGGAGGGGGGGCCTGGGAGGACGGCATCTCAAGGGGCAGGAAGATGTCCGTGAGTGCCCTGGAGCCAGGGGCTGAATTGGAGACTGATTTATTACTCACTGTGAGTCCTGGTTGCATAGTAGTTATGTGCTGGGTTGCTAACCACAAGGTCAGCAGTTCAAAACCACTGGCTATCCTGTGGGGAAAAGAGGAGGCTTTACTCCCATAAAGAGTTCTAGTCATGGAAAGTCACAGGGGCAGTTTTACATTGTCCTATAGTCCATGAGTCAGCGTTGACTGGATGGCAGGGAATGTGGTTTTGGTTTGCTGGAATGCGCGAGGGGTAGAAGACTAAATGTTTTAGGGAGTATTGAGTAGAGGTCCAATGTCCATCTGCTTCTTTAATACTAAACCTATAAGTATACACGAACATAGATCTATTTCCCGATTGTCATATACAAATATATTTACATATGTACATGCCTGTATTTAGACCTTTATAAATGCCCTTTGCCTCCTAGTTCTTTTCCCCAAATCCTTTTACTTTCCTCTTGTCCCACTACCATGTTTAGCCTTCGTTTGAGTTTCAGTAATTCCTCTCAGTTACATTGCCCTTGATCAAACCCTATCAGGCCTCCTACACCCTTCTCAATTGGTCCAGTCTGATGGGTGCCACACCCTGGGCCTACAGCCTAGGTTTGGTATTTCCCGGGGACTTCATTGCTCTGCTCCTTCCCCCTTCGTTTGCACCTGTGTTTTCTGATCAGAGGTGTCCCTCTCCCTGAGCTGTAGCTTCAGTGCTATCCCCTGAAGTGAATTCTTCTGCGGGGAGGGGGAGTTGTCCACTTGATTGGGATTGGGGCCGGCCCCTCAGACCTCTCTATTGGTTCCCTGCTTCATGCCGGTATGTTGCATTCACGTCTTGCACACTGGGTCCAAGTCTGGTCCCTCTTTCCCTGTGGAGATATAAACAACACCCTTCCCTTGGATGGGTTAGTGCCCCGATCCCCTGCTACCCAAGTCTTTTTTATTTTCCCTTCCTTTTTAGTTGGCCACCATATGTATACCTGGATTTGGTCTGGCCTCTGCCATACTACCTGGACCTCACTCCAGGAATGTATGTATACAGTAGCTTTTTCCCTATGCCCCTTTTGCATTTTTAAGCTTACCTCAGCAGACTCATGTTGTACTTGTCCTTTTGTGCTTGGTTTACTTCACTTACATAATTTCCTCCAGTTCTTCCCATGTGGCAATGTGTTTCATGTGTTCATCACTCCTTTTTTAGAGATGTGTAGTACTCCATTGTATGTATGTACCACGGTTTTTAATCCATTCATCTGTTGATGGAAATGTGGGTTGTTTCCAACTCCTTGCAATTGTGAACTGTGCCACGATGAACATTGGAGCACAGATGTCTGGCCATGGTTTGTTTCTTGCCTCTTCTGGATATATGTTCAGTAGGGGGATTACTGGTTGACGATAACTCTTTATGGGAGTAAAAAGCCTCATCTTTCTCCCACAGAATGGCTGGTGGTTTGGAACCAGGAGCCTTACAGTTAGCAGCCCCAGCTCCTGGTACTCTTAAAAGTTCTAATACCTCGTGTTTGTTATCATTACTTGGTTAGCACCAACTGCTGGACAGTTTAGTTTTCTCAATTACGACCTTGACATCGCTCATCATACAAGTCATCCTGATTAAAATAGAACATCCAGTTGGCCTGCAAAGCACCCGACGTCCACAAGATGAAGGAAGGAAATTGGCTCATGGTGATTTTAAAATTGCACCACAGGAAAAATACTGGGGTGACTCAAGAGCTCTCAGAAAGCACCTACTTATTCGGGGAGCAAAATGGGGTGTGCAAGACAAGGGCTATGTTGTCAGAGAATGTCTCCAGCATGCTGGCGCTGACAGGAAGGGCTGTGAAGGTCGTGCTGAAATTAAGTACTAAGTTTGGTAAAGCTTATTTCCAAGAACTGAGATTAAGAAGGCATAATGCCCTCTGAAAAGGGCATTTAAAAAAGTGTGGATTACAGTTCAACCCTGGAGACAAAACAAAAAACTATTCAACAGTTGAGTTGTCCAACATTAAAATAAATATATAAATAAATAACTCCAGGGGGGGGCCCCCCCGATTGAACTTTCTATCCCCGTCATCAGTTACTCTTGGAAACCCACGGGGGCGGGTAGCTATGAGTCAGCATTAATTCGATGGTAGGGAGTTTGGTTTGAGAGTGGATTTCAACTCACAGCGACCCTGTCGGCCAGCATAGAACTGCTCCCTGTGGGTTTCTGAAACTGTGACTCTTCGTGGGAGTAGAAAGTCCTGTCATTCTGTCGAGCACAGGTAGTTTTGAACAGCTGACCTTGCAGTTAGCAGCCCAACTGAAATTTAATCCATCACCCAGTCCCCTGTCCAGCATTAAAGGAGGGAAGGAAACAATATAGAATGAAACACAGACACACACACCTAGCGGTCTAGCAGATAAAGGATTGTATTCTCCATGAAGCAAGGTGTCAGTTTTTACTAAAACCGCACACAAATACACAAATTCAAATGCCATTATGCCCATTCCTATTGGACAGAATAAAACTGACCCTTTGGATTTCAGAATCTGTAAGTCTTTGCAGGGAGCCCAAAGTCTCATTGTTCTCCCCTTGCGCGAATGATAGCTTCAAACTGCTGACCTTGCAGTTAGCAGCCCAGCTAGCAGCTCCTTGCTTTTACTGAAAGTTTGTAAAAGAATAGAAGTGAGTTTATATGAAAGGATCCTTTTCATCAGTGGTGTCCCTGTGGTAGGAGTAACTCACGGTGCTCCCACTTCTTCCCCCTCCCTACCAGACACGACAGAAAGAATCCTTAGTAGTGTTCACTATCCATTGAGCCACAGCATCGTCTTGTGACAAACGCTATTCTAAATTGTTTAAATGTAATATTTTTAGATTATGTGAATATGAACAAGCTGTAAAATCTGTCTACCTTGAGTTACATTAATAATTACAGTGTTATTAGTAATATGCAGAAATCTTACTTTTTTTTTCTTTTCACTTAATTACTACTTCATTCTCAAAACATTTACTGATATAGGTTCATAAATACTAATTCAAAACCACATTGTAGCCAGAGAAACAACTGGGTACATCCATTGCACATGCCAAGGAGACCCTAGGCTTCCAAGCATCGTGGTAATTAGGAAATCATGAGTGCTCTGACCACAGCAGTTACACATTAAAAAGAAAGAAAAGAAAATGGAATAACTGATGGTATATTTAGGGATTGCAACGATGAGATGAAACAAAACATGTGTGGATTATGGAAAAACTAATGATCTGTTCTGGAAACCTTCACCCAAAACATTAAGCTTGAATCTTGAAGATCACATGTCAGTTTGATATCAAGCTCTGGGGATTAGTAAGTCATTTAATTGCTCAACTTACCTCTGTTCTTTGGGGCTATCAAAATGCAAAGAACACATGTATTCATAATTCGTAAAATTGCATGAAGTTTCATACAAAGGGTCCACATTTTCCTGACAATGCAATCTAAAGGACTGTTACATTAACTTGGACATTGAGGATATTGAGCATATGATTATTTATAAAAATTCACGTGAGCCTCAGAATTCATGTTTAATATTTTAAACAACAAGAATATAATATTAAACTAGCGAAGGCATTTCAGAAGGAATTTAAAATAATCAGATTAAATGCTCTCTGCTCATAGTACCTTAATAAATGGGCAGAATCTAAGGAGAAATGGCATTCCTCATTGAAAACAAAGTTTGGCATCCCACCCCGGGGGTATAAAGGACCCCAAGGGATTTAATAGGAAAAAGACACCTGTGCGCAGGGAAAGGCTTCTTGCAGGGACAAGGCAGCCCACTGACTGGATAGGATTTTTAGGAATGACACATCACACAAGGCTCATTACTAAAATCGACAACATCCTCTTGGCCTGTAAAAAGAGGAAAACAGTTAACCCCCTAAGGAAGTGGGCAAAAGAACAGAAAAGAGCCTTCACTAGGGTGGAGACCCATATGACCAACAAGCATATGAGAAAGTGTTCCCGTTCATCAGCCATAAGAGAAATGCAAATCAAAACAACCATGAGATACCATCTAAGACCCCTGAGGTTAGCCCAAATCAAAAAACCAGAGAGCAACAAATGTTGGAGGGGCTGTGGTGAAATAGGAACCCTCCTCCACCTCTGGTGGTCGTGTAGATTTGTACAGCCACTGTGGAAAGCAATTTGGCGATTCTTAAAGAAAATGGAAATTGATCTACCTTATGACCCCGTCATCCCTCTACTGGGTATATACCCAGAGGAGGTAAGAAATAAAACACCACCAGTCATCTGTGCTCCAGTGTTTATTGCAGTGCAATTCACAATCACAAAGTTGGAAACAACCTAAATTTCCATCAATAGACGAGTGGATGAGTAAACTCTGGCACATACACAGAGTGGAGTACTATGCAGCATTAAAAAGCATGGGCGATCACATGAAACATGTCGTTTCATGGGAAGAGTTGGAAGAAATTATGTTAAGCAAAGTAATCCAATCTCAAAAAGACAAGTATAACATGAGTCCCCAGAGCTAAGTACAATCAGCACAGCAGGAATAGAAGAAAAGACA
>NW_022107431.1:33498900-33500724 GCF_000313985.2 Echinops telfairi | reverse complement strand
GGGGGGAGGGGGAGGGAGAATGAGGGTGGGGAGAAACTGAGGTTATGACAATGGGGGAACAGGGCACTAACCCAGCCTGGGGGAGAGGATTGGCCGTGTCGCCACAGAATTGGAATGTGCATACAGACCCCACCATGACTCGTGAAACCAGGAGGGCAACAGTAACACGCAGAGGAACGCATGACTGGACTTCAGGGCCGGCCCCAACCAGAACCATCCTGACCCCGCCCTGGAAGTGTGTGCCACAGAGAACAACGCTAGACCTTCAGGTGGGGGAAAGGAACTGATCTACCATGTCCAGACAGAAGCAAACCAAGAAGGAAAAAGAGAAAGGGGCAGTCGGCCAAGACTCCATATGGGCACACCATGCCCAGAGGATGAGGTCCCTGCATGGAGCTGCTGGGGCACAGAGAGGACTGTGGGACTACCAACAGCTAAAGACATGCTGTCCCCTAAGGAGCATACGGAGACAGGGGACAATAATGGGGACACACGGCAGGGAGACAGTGTTGGAATGGAGCATAATGGATCAGCAATTGGAGTAAAGCCAAGCCACAGAGCCCTTGAGGAGCCCCAAGAATGGACTTTGGGCGAGCCCGGGCAGCCCCCAGACCTGGATCTCCCTTAGGACCAGAGGGGAGGGACTCATGGGGACCAGTAAACAGACCTGGGCCTTTTTAAGGTTTTTCTTTCTTTCTTTCTCGTTTTTTTTCTCCTTTTCTTTTCTTTTTTTTTTCCTTTTCCTTTTTCAACCGTATGTTTTCGTATTGTTCAGACCAGGACATCGCTGGTTTGCCTAATTATATGGGTTGGACATGGGAGGGAAGCCCCGGGAGAAGGCCATGGGGCCAATGGCCCTGGAAGGTAGAGGGGGAAGAAGGAGGTGGGGAGAAGGCTGTGGTGAGTGGATGGCGTCATGGACAGAGAACAACTAGGGAAGTGGAACCCGCATCTAGGAGAGGGTAGAGCTCCTGTGAGTATCAGCAACACCAAGCTGGTGGAGAGGAAGCACTGAGAGGTGGAAGAAAGGGGAAAGTGAGGGCGGGCAGGAGGAGGCAGAAGGAAACAGAGGCAAGCTCTAGGAAGCAAAGGCATAGATCGAGTGATTAACAGAGGTGTGCACTTATGTAAATACATTCATCCATAACAATAGAGGTATTGGCCTATGTAATAAATTTATAAGGCAATACACTGAGGCTACAGATGGGCCTTGGGCCTCGGCTCATACCTTCCCTCAATACAAGAACACTTTGTTCTAACAAACTGGCATTCTGTGGTGCTCACCCCCACCCACCACCCCCAACATGATTGCTGAAGACAAGATGTGTGCATAAGCAGATGTGGGGAAGACAGAGGATGGTGCCTGGCTATTAAAGATGCAGTCTCTGGGGTCTTAAAGGCTTGAAGTTAAACAAGCGGCCATCCAACAGTGAAGCAACAAGCCCACATGGAAGAAACACCAGCCAGTGTGATCAGAGGTGTCATTGAGACCGGGCAACGGGCATCAGAAGACTCACAACAAACAGTAAACAAACAAATAAAAATGCACTGGTGAGAAGGGAGGGGGGTTGGAGCGGAGACCCGAAGCCCATCTGTGGACAATGGAACATCCCCCCACAGAGGGGTCGCAGGGAGGGGGTGAACCAATCGGGGTGCAGCAGAGCACTAATGGATCATGAAATATACCTCTGATCCCTTGGGGCCTCCTCATCCCTCACCATCATGACCCCAGTGCCGCGTCCCACTCTGGACTAGACGGGAGCATAGATATAGGCAAGAAATAAAACTCCAACACATGGAACCCAGGAACAGAAATGGGAATAG
>NW_022107431.1:33495337-33498368 GCF_000313985.2 Echinops telfairi | reverse complement strand
ACATCTTTACACATTTGAAAGATGTGGCGGCAGCCCTGAAATTTTCTGAATAGAATTGTGGTCTTGCTCAGAGGCCAACCCACTTCTAGTTGGTGGTGAATGCTGGGACACCTTTGAGCAGACCTGCAGGTAGGGAAAGGATAGCGTTCTGCTTCTGATTATGATTATTCTGACCGACTCGCACTGAAGAACAATGAGAAAGCTAGTGCGGTGGGGAATCTGTGCATACATGCGGCAAAGAGGTGATGAGGACATATCTGGCCATGCTGGCAGTGAGGCTAGGACCCCGAGGGTAAGCCCACTTCCACCTTGGGTATTTCTGTGGCTCTGGATTAGGCTGTTGAGGGGCTGAACTGCACTGTTTACAGCATCTGGAAGAGCAAGCATGAGTGTGTTATACCCAGAAAACAGTGAACAAGAAGACAATTGCATGGACAGAAAACATGCTTCCAGCCAAAGGGAGAGGAGGAAATCTCAAACCTTGATATTGCTTTAAGATATTTTCAGGAATTGAAAGCAAAATTCCCTAGAGGAAGGGAATATCATTCAGGGCCACATTTATTTCTCCAAACTTGAGTTGTGAGAGAACCAAACGTTTGAACGCATGGTAGCACAGTGGCAGAATAGGAGCCAGAAGAGAAATTCAAGCCACTCGCCTGAGTTTTCCCCTCCAGATCTACATGCCACCATATTTTCTGCCTCAGCTGGTAATCTTTCTGGATTAATCAATGGGCCCCTTGGTTTCTGTCTACCAGTTGGGTTTAGTAACTGGGAGTCCAGGCAGGGGATTTAAGCTGGGGGCAGGTTATGCCATGCCCTGACCCCTTCTCGATGGGTCACTAACAAACCATTGCTCTTCTCATAGGGTAGACTCCACAAGAGCTGCCTCTTTTACAGGGGTCTCAGAACCACCCCTCCCCTGGTCTATTTGGACCTAGAAATGGTGCTAGCTCATCACCTGGGAGCCTCCAATTCTGTGCCCTGCCCTGCTTTTGTGGTTACTCTTTGAATCCTCCTGTTTCCTATAGTGCTCTACATGATAAGTACCAAAGAGCTCTTAGAAATGAGACAGCTAATGGAAGCCCCTTTACGGGTGTCGGGTCACCCATAAAGCTGGGAGTTGAATTACATGAGATCACAAGTCCTTTGAAGCTCGAATGCATAGTGTGAAAGTAACTAGTTGAGATAGCACTACTTTTACTAAAGTGAAATGTGTAAAGAATAAAAATACCACTGAGTAACCAATGGCAAACTTTATAGAACTATTGCAACTAATAGAGATAGAAGGTCTGAGTAGTTAGAATATCGCCAGTTTGCAACTTGGTCATCGATTTGGATCCAGGCATCATCATCATCACTACCATCAGTATCTGTATTCGCCAGCATCACTAAAAGTGAGTATGTACCTCCTGATAGAAGAATGTAAAACCTCCGGTGCGGTAGTTGTACCAAAAGGCATGGATCCAACTATCCTTTTCAAGAAATAATGTAGAATTGAGGACAGGTTACAGTACTCTGGAGAATATAGTAGCAGAATTTCAAGTTGATCTCAGATATCACTCATCCTCTTAGATAGTGGACGAATGGTATCTAAGATCAACTTTAAATGTAGCATGACAGGAGGTAAGAGAAATATATAAAGTTATAGATTAAAAAAAGAGTGGGCATGGGTGAATGTTTTTCTTAAAATGAGTTTATTACACTATGCTCCCTACTTTTGTATGTGTCTAAATTTTTTCACAACAAAAAAATAAAATAAAATCATGGGGACAAAAAAGTATATAATGTTTTGGTCGAGCCCCACTCTGGACCTCTGCCCTGAAGACTTTAATGTGTTTGCCTACCACCACCCCCACCACCACCCCCCGGCTCTGACCCAAACGGGATCCAGAATTGCATACAGACCAATTTCTGCATGAGTGTTCTCTCCACCAGAGCTAACTCAGCCTGGAGAAGGTTCAGCAGTGTTTACTGGGCCCAGGCCGGTGTGTCTCCACTAATCCGAAGGGAGTTTCAGACCAGTGCAGCCAGCAGAGACCTTGATACTGCTGCCAAGTTTGACTGGTGCCGGTGATGCAACAGTAGGAGGGGCTGGTTCTGGTGCTGGTATTGGAACCGTCTTTGGCAGCCTCACCCTTCGTGACGCCAGAAACCCTTTGCGGAAGCAGCAGCTGTTCTCCTACGCCTCCCATCCTGGAATTTGCCATGTCTGAAGCTGTGGGTCTCTTCTGTTCGATGGCTGCTTTCTTGGTGTTGTTTGCCATGTAACACAAATGAACGGCTAGAGATGTTGGCATTCATGTTAATTATGGAATGGATATAATTCTGTCTCTCTAACTGTGACTCTGAAAAGTTCAGTATTGATGTGATGGAAATGTACATTATTTCCAAAGTCAGTTCATTAAAGATGAAAATGTTAACTACACACACACACATATATTGGTTTGTAAAAAAATGTTTTTCCATTCTGACTGCAGAAAGGACATTGATAAAATCTCATGTGGGTGGGGGGGACACAGAGTGGAGACCCAAAGCCCATCTGTAGACAATTGGACATCCCCTTATAGAAGTGTCACAAGGAAGAGACGGGCCAGTCAAGGTGCTGTATAGCATCGATGAAACATACAACTTCCCTCTGGTTCTTTAATGCTTCCTCCCTCCACTAGCATGACCTCAACTCTACCTTACAAATCAGACAAGACCAGAACATGCACACTGCTACAGATAAGAGGCCAAAACACAGGGAATCCAGGACAGATAAACCCCTCAGGGCCAACAAGGAGAATAGAGATACCAGGAGGATAAGGGGAAGTTGGGGGAAGAAAGGGGGAATTGATCACAACAGAACCCCTCCCAGGGGGACGAACAACAGAAAAGTGGGTGAAGGGTGACAGAGGACGATGTAAGATATGAAAATAAGAATCTATAATTTAGCAAGGGTTCATGAGGGAGGGAGAGGGAGGGAGATGGGGGGGAAATGAGATGATACCAAGGCCTCAAGTAGAAAGAAAATGCTTAGAAAATTATGATG
>NW_022107431.1:33449372-33494767 GCF_000313985.2 Echinops telfairi | reverse complement strand
ACTTCCAGTGTCCATCGAGTCAACGCTGACCCCTGGCAATGCCCTGCGTCCCTGAGTAGAACTGTGCTTCATAGTGACTGGTGTTCTTAGAAGCGGAGAACTGGTTTCCACTGGTTTGAGAAGTAGATAACCAGGACTGTCTTCTGCTTTGGGGTTCAACAGAGACCCTCAATCTCAAATGCAAGTTCAGGAGAACATTTGTTAAGTCTTACACAAGAAAATACAAGACAAATAGACATCATCTGGACCGGGGGAGAATATTAGTACCAGGTTGTAATGGTGTCCAACGGTTGACAGAAAATCAGAAACTTAAATCGGACATGGGAGGGCAGAGGAAACTGCCACAAAAGCGTGACTGACAGCAGATCAATACAGGACAGTAGCATGCAGGGTCATGGTTGGGACATGTGCATTATGCTGGACAGAAGAGATTACAAGATTAGCCCAGGGCCTTCTGACAAGGCAGATAGGATGTGACTCATGATCAGGGGACCTTGGTACCCCAAAGTTCCATCAGGGCACTCCTAGAGAAGTCCCTAAGGAGAGATTGCTGCCCATACCTCTCCATCACCCCCCTCCCCGCCCCCGCCCCATGGCACTTCCAACCTTTCAGCAGCCAAGTCTCTCAGCAGCTGAGCACCTGACCTAGGTATTCTCTGCCCAAGCAGTTTCAAACCCATTTGCAGAGCCTACTTATGGGAGCTCTCGTTGATTTTTGACTGAGGTGTAACAGCCATGTCTATATGACAGCAACAGAGCAGGGAGGGGAGGGCAAGAGAAGGGCCCTTTCTCTGGGTCACCACGTTTGAGAATGAAATTCTTCAAGAAGCTCAATACGTCTCTGTTCAAACCTTGTCTCCCAGGTTTTCATGCAAGTACGTTTGTCAAGTATACTCTCCGTGCAAAACACCTACTTATCTCAGAGTATGCGTATCTTCGTTTTAAAATAGTTGCATACACTTCTATGGTCTGAAGGCCCCCATCCGAACTCTTGCCTTAAGCCCTGCAATGGCTCTCTGCAGACCTGTGTTGTCCTCCCCTCACTTCCCCATCTCTTAGTGCAAACCCTTCCCCAGCCCTCACCCATTCTCAGACTTGCATCAGAGTCTTGGGGAAAGGAAGTTAGTAAGTAAAGCAAAACAAGAATGCTTTCTTCATAAAACAGGAATGAAAACATAGGCCAACGAGCTTTGTGAGTCCCACAAGAGGTGAGAGATAGTTTTCTTCTTCAGCAAAGAACAGCCAACGCACAATAAGCACAGGGCAGAAGTTCCCTGGGAAGGAAGGCAGGAAGTGGGATCTGTCTGGACCTGCTGACAGCCAGTGAGTGGAGAGGAGCCGAGGAGGGGACAGCTGCTGCTGGGTTTCTGTCAAAGACGGTGATTCTTCATTAGAACACGCAGCCTTTCCCCACAAAATGTCAAATTGTTATACACTTCTATTGATCATTCCCTTTAAGATGAATGATTCTCTACAACTTCCCTCATAGGCCACAGCAGTAGGATCCAGTTGGGAACTCGCACTAAATGAACTGGACTTTACCTTAAACACATCGGTGGAGATCAAAGAAACGGAAAGGCTCCCATGGGCCTAAGAATAGGATGGCTCAGTGTGGGAAGAAGCGGATGACTTCTATCCTGAGGATATGGCTGTGGAAGCCGTTGGATTTGGGTTTAAAATAAGTGACGAATCAAGACTACCATGTGTATGCTATACACCCTTTCCCTTCTTAGTGGTATGCATAGCCTAGTTCTGCCTTTGTGAGTGAGCATTATTAAAAGTTTCATCCTATCTATAATCTTCATTGTTGGTGAAAATAGTGTCCAGTCACCTGAATTCTTATCTGTATAAATCCACAATCCATGTATTTTGGTCTAAAAAACTGTCCTGTACATGTATACTTTATTTCTATTGACAGTGTTTAAATTATATACCCCTGGTTAGATTAATGGTAATGTCAATACAACTACCATGTGGCCCCTGGGGACAATTTATGATGCTCTTCAATAAAATTAAAATATCTTGAGAGTGAACCAGGGACATATATAAACTATAGGTATGTGAATGGATTTTTGAGTTCGCATTCAATGATAGCCCTAATCACAACCATAATTAGTCCTTATGACATGACCCTGTTTAATATCTGACCCCATGAATTGATCACTGAAGATATGATCACTAATCTGACAGCGCTACAGAAAAGTGTGGTGAAGAAAGCAGATGGTGCCCAGATATCAGCAAGAATATCATTTGGGGTTTCTTAAAGACTTGTATTAAAAAGAAGCAGCCATTGACATGAGATGTTGGCTAAGTCCACATGGAAGAAGCATACCAGTCCATGTGATCCAAGAACTATAAATTATAAAATCCAAATCTAAAAGAGGAAATGGTATCAGAGTGCAAACCAGGCTTCAGAAGACAGTGAAAGTCCTAAACCCAGTCACAGGGTCCCCAATGTAGATTAAGTCTCTGGTGAGTTCCCTTGGAGTATGGACAAATGGGAAAGGCCTGGTTATCAGAAAGAACACATTATTGGGTGGATTACTGCAATTGTGGTTATGACACTATGTGACACTCTGTCATTGATCTCCCTCTTCAGCCAGTGTATAATTGTTCCAGCTTTTAACCTTTCTGCTTTATTTTCTACTGAGGTTTTTCTCCGCTTCATTGCCATTGTTGTGCTGTTTGTTTGTACCTTGTCTAGGTTTTGTGTGATTGTCTGTATATGAAACCCATGTTAAGTAAACCTATAGAGACGACACCAGGATGGCAGGACATGGAGACCTAACAGCAATGAGAGGGAGGAAGAAAAGCCCTGAAATGGACCGAGGTGATGACTGCAAAATTCTTGTGAATGTGATTGAACTTTTGAAATGTACGAAATATCAATTTTATGTCGGTGAGACAGTTAAAAATAAACAAACTAATTAAAATAAAATAAAAAGATTAATGTTTCTCTTTTCATGACCTGATTGTCCTATAATCATGACCTGATTGTCCCTATAATCAATGCCTGAAGAAACACAAAGTATAAACCCAAGAGAGTCTATCAGTCATGTTGGCTTTTCCTACCACTGCAACTAGTGCCAAGTTCATTGTGTAATAATGACATGGTTAAGTGTGTCATAGGGCTATTTCTAGTAAGAAAATCGCTTAATAAATATCCATCACTCTGCTACTTATTTCACATACAAATCCCACATGTCGCTTCTCCCTAGGTAAGGAAGCCCAGAGGCAAACATAAGACAATGTCACATAGAGAGTAGCACAGATTCCAAGGCAGAGCCTGTGTAATTATCTGCTGCATCTTAGGACAATAACAGGCGACAATCCTCTGACCAGAAAATAGCAAACCCTTACCTTTTGGTCCTGCTGTAAGGGCACTCACTCAGGTCATCTGAGCACTTCATAAAGTTACCTTAAATGTTAGTTTGGAAGTGGGATGATGGGAAGTCAGGAAAAGCCTGTTCTTCTAAATCTGGAATTAAAATGCCATGTTTCAACACTGTTCTTCCTTCTTCTGGAAGCTGTGGTTCCAAGCTCTTCCACAGAAGCTAGTAAGAGCTGATGACTGAGGCTAAAGACAATGAGTCTCTGTTTGATGCTTCTCTTTGTCTTTAAGTTTGCCATCGACTTAATAATTCATATTCATATTTATATGGCTGGATAGAAAAGTGATGCCTTGGATTTCTTCACTCTCAAGGGAAATGCTATGGTCTTGAAGGATGCACCTGGTGGCCCGCTATCTTCAGAAGTTTCCAACACATTTTCCACCCACTTTAGCAAGCCCAGGCCAGCAGTTCACAGCCAGGGTACCGATCAGATTTCCCAGAGGTGTTACACTCTGAGATACCCTGCCAGACCCCAACCACAGAAAGGGGACTTAATGATTCAAATACCCGTAGATCTCATGAAGTCATTTTGTAACCAAGAGCGCTCATTCTTGGGAGTAAAAAAAAAAAAAAAAAAATCGGTCGTTCAATAAATGCTTTAAAATAGGGTCAACTACAGAAGTGCTAGGGACGATAATGTGAGGAAATGGCATGGGGCCACATCTGATCTCCTCTATCTTCAGAAGAGAGACTGTAACTCCATACCAGCCCACGGCCGATTGTCACAAGCAGAGAGGCCGGACATGCCCCAATCCTCCACTCTTCTTTATCCTATTCTGACACCCATCATCCTTCCCAGGACCCTCTACTTCTCTGCTGGGGTCAACAGTTCATTGTGATGACCACTCATAGACAAAATCCATGATGATGGGATTTATTAGGAAGGCGAGCAGGTTATCAAACGGTAAGATACAGTTCTTTTGCCCTCACTGCCTCTTCTCAGCCATGCTGGCAGATAGGCCTCTCTCTGCTTCTTGGCCTCTCAGCCACATAGTCACTGGGCCCAAGCCTTGTTCCAGGGGCTGGGAAGCCCACCATTGGCCACTTCAGAGCGGGATCTCAAGTGCTCAGTTGGTGACTCTTCTTTCTTCATGGCCACAGGATTCTCTCTCTTCCTGAGTCTGAGATGGTTCACTGTTATACGCCATGGAACTGATACAGGGAAAAGAGGGATTGCCTGTCCCTGTTTCAGCCAAAGACAGGGACCAGGTTTATGGGAGAAACTCTACGTTTATTCTGCAGGGTGAAACAGAGGGAAACAATGGGGTTTTCTACCTCCAAACTGCTTCAAAATTCCAGGGAAATTTAAGCAGGTTATAGACCCTAAAGCTATGGTTCTCAACCTATGGGTCGTGACCCCTTTGGGGGTCGCACGACCCTTTCACGGGGGTTGCCTAAGACCACCGTAAAACACATAATTCTGAAGGTCTGAGGAACAAGACACCACTCCTCTATCCATCTCCAGGCGGGTCGGCCCAAATGCAGATATGCCCACATATGAGAACCCAGCGTGAAGACTGTTGTTACCCAGGCAACACCATGCTTCAAGACAAAATTTCATTTATTTGGCATTAGAAATAAATATTTCACAATATAGAACTATATATTGTGTTTGTGATTAAGCACTGTGCTTTAATTATGTTCAATTTGTAACAATGAAAATACATCCTGCGTCTCTCTCCTACTCTCTCCCCTGCCCTCTAGGCCCACGCTGTGCGTGGACCTGGCTGGTAAGATCACAGCCACCCAGCAGTCAACCCAGACTAACACAGCTGGCAAGCCACTCTGAGCGCTGCCAAAGCCACCACCATTGGGCCTACGTGACTGCACCCACCAGCCTGTGATCTTCCTGAATTCTGCATCATTGCATGTGGCTTATGACTTGAGGACTTGGGGCGGACTTTGTGATAGTTAGGCTTTCTGTGCCAACATGGCTCCCTTAGGAACGTGTGTGGAGTTTAGCCTGTCAATCAGGTCACAGCTGGATTGGAGGTCAACCGAGATAAATGGCTCACTGGAGGTAGGCCACACTCTCTTTCTGCTTCACCTTCCTGTTGAAGAGCCACCTGAAGCCACGCTGATGGCAGCCAGTGCCCTAAAGATATGTCCACCGCCATTGGATCTATAAGACTTTGCACCCACTGGCCTGTGATCTTCCTGCATTCTGCATCATTGCGTGTGGCTGCGTGAGTCTGAAGAGGAATTTATGCGCTAGTATCAGACTTATGGAATAGTATTGGACTTATGAACTTGAGCTGGTCTGATCTGGGATGTTTTCTTGATATAAAGGTGAGATAGTTAGTTTATTGTGCCAGCCTGGCCGATAAACACATGTGGGATTAATTGAAGGGCAGAGAGATAAATGGCTCGGCGAGCCTCGCGTTTCTTGTCTCTCGCTCTTTGCTCATCAGACCAGTGTGCGGCTGCCTTGCTTATTCTGTGCCTCAATTTGCAAGCTACACTACCTGTGGGACACTTAACTTGTGAACTGTGTCGCTGTAATTTGAGGTCCCTTTAAGACTTGCCTTGCCAGAGAATTGGAATGTACATCTCTGGAGCTGGGGACTGACAGTTGGTGACCTGGCTGATGGTTGGTGACCTGCCTTGCTGTTTGCTGCCTGTGCTGGGATAGCCTAGCTCTCTCTACAGAGGACTACCTGGCGGCCCTCAAGACTTGAAGGACAGCCAGTGTCTCACAACTCTCTCACGGGAGTGAGTTGCGCTGAGCCACTTATAGTGCTTTATAATTTAACTGTTCATTTCAGGTGTTATATATCTATCTATCTTTATAAAATTATTAGCAATCTGGTTTTTTCTCTCTAGAGAACCCTGTCTAACACAAAAGGTCTTTCTTAGACATACATGAGTGTCAGTGGATTTGTTTCTCCAGTCAACCTGGACTAATACAGACTTGGCTGGGATGTTTTCTTGATATATAATTATGTCTTGCTATAAAGCGCTTTCTTATACAAAAAAAAATAAAAGAAAATACATCCTGCATATCAGATATTTCCATGACAACTCATAACAGTAGCAAAATTACAGTTATGAAGTAGCAATGAAAATAATTTTATGGTTGGGAGTCACCATAACATGAGGAAGTGTATTAAAGGGTTGCGGCATTAGGAAGGTTGAGAACCACTGCCCTTAAAGTATGTGACAAAAAGCAGGGTTTGCAATGATAGCAGTTTTAGCAAAGATCACAGGACATGAAACCATGTGACAGAAGACGCAGACCACCATCCCAGACCATCCTCCCCTGAGGTCTCATGCCCCATTGTTCATCTAAATGGCCTCCCCTCTCATTTAGAATGTCCATAATGACTAGGCTGAAAAGGAATTTTTACTGCAAGCCAGTGACCACTACATTTTGGATTTTTAACAAATTAAATCTTAAATTATCTCATATTTCTAGGATTTTGATTAACAATAGTCGGACTCTTTCACCCCCCTCTATCAGAATGGCAAATGTGACCAATCCCCTGTGTTCATGTTTCAATCTAATCATTTGGTGTGGTTTACAAAGACATGCATAGAAGAGGCATACAAAGGAATCTCACTGCGCCATAACATGCAATTCTTGATGCTACTGAGTCAATCCTTGGGGACCTATAGCGACCCTGAAGGACAGAGTCAAACTGCCCCATCATGTTCCCTAAGCCCAAATCTTCACAGGAGCAGATCGGCAGGTCATTTCCCCCGGAGCTGGGGATGGGTTTGAACCCCACCTTTCACTTAGCAGCTAAATGCTTAACCTCGTTCCCCCAGGACTCCCAGAACATGTAAATACTGGTCATAAACTCTAAACTTAGATAGATTACCCCGCTGGTTGCACCACTTGACTGTGGGGTATGAGGATCACACCTAGTGACATTGTCAGAGAGAGTCATTCCAAAATGACCCTCTATAGAATGTGTGTGTAGTGTTTCAACAGTAACGTTTGTTGACTTTCAATAAAAATGTATAGCAACAATCACTTCTATAATCCCAGTTTACATGACTCAATATGCCAAAAAGGCTAAAACTCTATGCTAATTTAAGTTTGAAACTTCTAATGTGCTGTGTCAGAGTTGCCCTTACCATCCAACTACAGTGAAGCATCGGGGAACGTGCTTTCCTCACTGCGCTACGGGCACATGCTACTTGTTGCTGCTGATGTTTTGTTGTTGTTCTTGCTATTTTTTATCATTCTATTGGGGGCTCTTACAGCTCTTATCACAATTCATACGTCCATCCATTGTGTCAAGCACATTTGTACATGTGTTGCGCTGATGGTGTTTTTACGGTCCCTAATTTTGTCAAACGTTTGGGTGTTTCAGCTGCAATATTGTGGCAGTTCATGTTTCTGAGCCTCTGTCGATAACTTTTGAGACTGAAATAACAATGCAAAGGAGGAGAAACATTAAAAATCTAAAAAGCACAGTTACTAATGCTTACTTCAATATAGGAAGACTTTACTAAACCATTTTCTATATAACTTAAATATTCCTATCATGTAAGACATACTATATTGAAGACCTTTATAATGATATTTGTCATATGTTATTCTATAATTAACAATGATAACAAACATTACTGAAGACCCTCTGCCACTCCTTGTCTGTCTGTCAATGTGTCATCCTGTGGTGGTTTCATGATGCTGTGATGTTGGAAGCTATGTCACTAGTTTTTCAAATCCCATCAGGGTCACTGATTGTGAACAGATTTCAGCAGAACTTCCAGGCTAAGAACAGGATACAAATAAGAAATAGGTCTCCGCTTTGGAGGACTGAGACTGAAATGACCATTGTCAGATGCTGAACACCTCATAAAATGCAGCAGCACGTGGTCAGATTTAGTGCAAGAACATGAACCCTACGGATCAGAATGCATACAAAGTATGACTGAGAAAGAGCTGCTTTCTCAAACAGAGTCAACCACAATGACTAGGATCAAGTAAAGCCTTCAAGGTTAAGTCTTCAGGACCTTCATTTGCCATTTGGACATGACTCAAAGTGAGAAGAAAGGGTTACAAACATCTGTTAATAATTGGAACTGGTATGTATGCAGTATGAAGCTAGGAAAATTGAAAGTTGTCAAAAATGAAATGGAATGCATAAAGATTGATATCCTAGGCATTAGTGTGCTGAAATGGACTACATTGTCCATTTTAATTCAGAACATCATATGGTTTACTACGCTGGGAATGACCGATTCAAGAGAAATATGTCACATTCATTGTCAAAAAGGATATTTCAAGATCTCTCCTGAAGTATTATCAAAGATTGTTAATAAGCCTTACTCTAATCCTGATGCCACATTGTTCTTAATATAATCCAGCTTCTCTGATGATTTGCTCAGTATATAGATTGAATGATATATTGTGAGAGGATACGACCCTTTCACACACTTTTCTGATATTAAATCATGCAATAACTGCCTCTTGATCCATGTATAAGTTCCTCATGAGCACAATGATGCGTTCCTATTCTTATTAAGGCTGTCCATAGTTTGTTCTGACCTACACAAGCAAAGGCCTTTGCACAGTCTATAAAACACAAGTAAGCATCTTACTGGTATTCTCTGCTTTCAGTCAAGACCCATTTGACACCAACCATGGTATCCTTTGTTTCATATCCTCTTCTGAATTTGGCTCGAGCCTCTGGAAGTTCCCTATCCATGTACTGCTGCAAACGTTGTTGAATGATCTTCAGCAAAATTTTACTGTGATATTGTTCTACTGTTTGAGCATTTTGTTAGGCCACCTTTCTTTGGAATGGGTAAAAATATGGTTATCTTCTAGTCAGTTGGCCAAGTATCTGTCTTTCAAATTTCCTGGGATAGATGGGTAAATGCTCCCAGTGCTTCATCAGCTTGTTGAAACATTTCAATTGGTATTCTATCAATTCCTGGAGGCTTGCTTTTGCTTAATGCTTTCAGTGCAGCTTGAGTTTCATCATTCAGTATCACTGGTTTCTGCTCATTTACTGCCTCCTGAAATGGTGGCATCTCAACTAGTTCTTTTTGATACAGTGACTCTGAGAATTCCTTCTATCTTCTCTTGATGCTTCCTGCATTGTTCAATATTTTGCCCATAGAATCTTTCACTATAGCAACTCCAAGCTTGAGTTTTTTTCTTCAACTCTTTCAGTCTAAGGTGTGCAGAGCATGTTCTTCCTTTTTGTTTTCCTAATTCTAGGCCTTTGCATATTTCATCATAATATGTTACTTTGTCTTCTCCAGCTGCCTTTTGACATATTCTCTTCAGCTCTGACTCCATCATTTCTTCCATTTGTCTTAACTACTTTATGATTAGACGCAAGTTTCAGAGTCTCTTCTGACAGCCACTTTGATCTTTCCTTTCCTTTTTGTCTTTTTAATTACCTTTTGTTTTTTTCATGAATAATGTTCTTCATGTCCTCCCACAGCTCATTTGTCATTTGTGTTCAATGCAGCAAATCTCTTCTTGAGATGGTCTCAAAATTCAGGTGGGATATATGCAAGGTCATATATTGGTGCGCTTGGATTTGTTTTACTTTTCTTCAGCTTCAACACAAACTCACATAAGAGCAATTGATGATCTTTCACGCAATCAGCCCCTGGCCTGGTTTTAGCTGCTGATATTGAACTTCTCCATGATCTCTTTCCACAGATGTAGCCCATTTTATTTCAATATGTTCTATCTGGAGAAATCCTGTTAGTTTTGTTGAAAAGGGTATTTGCTATAAACACATCTTGGTCTTTCAAAATTTTGTCATGAGATCTCTAGCTTTATTTCTGTCACCAACACCATTTTCCAACTATAGCTCCTTCCTCTTTGTTTCCAACTTTTGCACCCCAATGGTCAATAATTATCAATGCCACTGCTTGCATGTTGGATCAATTTCAGACTGTAGAAGTTGGTAGAATTCCCATTTCTTCATTACCAGCTTTTATGGTGGGGGGATCAATTTGATTAACAGTTGTATTGACTGGATTTCCTTAAAGGGGGGTAGCTATAATCCTATCACAGACTGCAGTGCGCTTCAAAATACATATTGAAATGTCCTTTGTGACTGTGAATGTAACATTATTTCTTTTGACTGTGTCATTCCCAACATCGTGAACCAGATGATTTTCTGACTGGAAATGGCCAATACTGGTACATTTCAGCTCATGAACACCTAGGGTATTGTTCTTCAGGCATTCCATTTAATTTTTGATGACTTCAAAGTTTCATAGTTCGGACTTTACAAATTCGGACTATGAGATTTTGGCAGCAGTTTGTTTTTACTGGGAGTTGTGCCCCATCACCAAATGAAAATCCCGAAGGCTCCACTCCCACAAGTTGTGCCTTTCTCATGTCACCATGAGTCGACTTTGAAGATGCAGCTCCTCTTCATCCACAGTTCAAGTACTCTCCCACCCGAAGGGCCCACCCTCTGGCACTTACTCTGAGGACGGTCTGCTTCCGTGTATTAGGGCTTCAGTGTCTTTGTCCAGGTGGAAGACAATGGACATGGACCAGCCCTGACGAGTGTGGCTCGAGTCACATGCAGCCACGTGCAGTGGGACGACATTGTCCATGGATGAGACACATGAGGACCTCCGTCCTGGACTTCACCATATCTGTGCCCCGAGGAGCAAAGGTCTACTCAGAGAGGAAGCAAGGCAGGCTGGATTGGCAGGTATTTAAAGTTGCTAGTTAGAGTCTGAAGGAGTCCTGGTGGTACAAAGGGTTATGTATTGGGCTGCTTAACCAAAAGGTTGGTGGTTCAAACCCAGCAGCCAACTGCTTCCCTGGGGAAAATGAGGCTGTCTGCTTCTGTAGTGATTTACAATCTCAGAAACCCCATGGAGCAGTTCTATTCTGTCCTGCAGGGTCACTGTGAGTTGTAGTGGATTCCATAGCAGTTCCTATCTGAAAGGAATTACCCAGTTGTGGTAGTTACATAATTGCATGTCAACGTGATAAATAAGTATAGGGGTGGAGTCTAGCCTGTCAATCAGGTCAGTCTGACAATATTTCAGACTTGTGGGCATTGCCTTCTCATGAGGATTCTGGGAACTTCCTCTCTTTCTCCCTGGAGGCAGCCTCCACATGCTCCCTTTTTGTTTCACCTTCCTGTTGGTGAGCCATGCCACTGAGACCTGTCAGAGCCTTGTGATGCTTCCAGCGCCACTGGATCCACCATTCTCTGCACCCACCAGCCTGTGATCTTCCTGCATTCTGCATCATTGCATGTGACTTCATGAGTCTGAAGAGGGACTGATGGACTAGCATCAGACTTACGGACTTGAAGTTGCACTGGGCTGGGATCTTTTCCTAATGTACAATTACTTCTTGATATTAAGCTCTCTCTTACACATATCTGAGTGTCCCTGGATTTGTTTCTCTAGTCAACCTGGCCTAACACACCAGTATAACTGCTTTTGCGTGAATTCCATAGCATTACCCCACCATTTTTTTCCTGAATCCCCAGCCTTTCGGACAACATAAGTGCTCAAGCTTTGAAGGCACACAAGAGACTCTTGTGTTCCTGCCAACAGTCAAGCCACTTAACATGAAGCGGATTAGATACAAAAAATAGCTGGTGGTCATTGAAAAATAAATATATCCTATGCTAATGTTCCAATGTTTTGAGACATCTTTATCACCCTAATACGTCATGCACAACCAAATTCTCTGCCACCATGTGAACCTGATACTGATGGTGTCACTTCCAAGGACTTGAGAATGTGTCACTCTGCCAAATGGAGCTCCTCTTCCATTGATCCAAAGCACGCAGCTTCAGCACAAAGGAACCCTCAGAACAGTGCACTTGGCATTGGTCTTGAGCATTCCCACTCCTCCTGGTTTTCACACATCTGTGCCCTAGAAAGAGCAGCCCGGGGATGTGGCTTTCCTCCACCTCCCAGTTTCCTCTTCTGGGCCCAATACAAAAGCACCTTGGAGTGGGTGGGAAGATTTTCAGAGTTTAGGCATTGTATGAAGCTGCGTTCTCTCGATATCACATACTGAATGACTAAATGTGCCAAGTCCTTGGCATATAGCAGTGACTGAAACAGACACAGATCTAGGTGTTAATACAGCATGTATGCTAGCGATTCCATCAAAAGTTCAGCCTCAGAAACCCTGGGGAGAGGAGAGCAGGGTGGGTGGGTGGGTGGGGGTTCCACTCTGTCCTATGCGGTTGCTGAGAATCTACTCCATGGCCATGCATATATTTATTTATCTTTTCGATATTTACTTCTTCAGGACCACAGGCGGCAACAAGAGTCCTTAATAACAACACTGACTGCACCCCTGTTTCTTTCTATGGTGGGCAGCTGTCAACTTTTTCAAGTCAGGTATCCGAACCAAAAAACCAAGAGGAATCCAGACTACACCGAGGCTTCCTTATGTGTTCCGCACACTAACAGGCTCTTTGCACAATTTAGCTCATTACGTCCTTCCACTAGCCCCAGAGATGATTATTATACTCAGCGGATAAGGGAGTGGAAGTGAAATAATTTGTTCAAGGTTACACTTATACTAAGTTCCAAAGCCAGTTCCCAGCAATACAACTTCGGGTAAAACTAAACACATGTCATTTGAGGTAGATTAAGAACTTCCTTTACAGTTTAAAAGCATAAGCTAGAACTCTGTGTGAATACGGGATGGTCTTCAGGAAACATGTTGTTGTTATTTTAAACTGTTAGGATATGCATATTACATACATTTTTAAAGTTAAAAAAAAAAAAAGACCCAAAGCCCATTTGTAGACAATGGGACATTGCCTCACAGAAGGGTCACAAGGAAGGGATGAGTTAACCAGGGCGCAGTATAGCACCAATGAAACACACAATATTTTTCTGGTTCCTTGAGGCTTCCTCACCCCCCACTATCATGACCCCAGTCCTGCCTTTTTCACTGTGGGCTAGACTGGAGTATATACACAGGTACAGATATGAGCTCTCAACACACAGAATTCAGCTCAGATAAGCCCCTCAGGTACAGAAGGTGGGGAGAGAAGGGTGGGAGGAAGGGGGAACAGGTCTCAATGATTGATACATAACCACACCACACCCCAGGGGGATGAACAACAGAAACCATGGGGGAAGGGAGATAGCAGTCAGTGTAAGATATGAAAATAATAATAATTTATAATTTATCAAGGGGTCACGAGGGGAAGAAGGAGGGGGGAAAGGAGGAAAAAACGAGGAGCTGATACCAAGGGCTCAAAAAGAAAGTAAATGTTTAGAAAATAATGATGGCGACATAGGTACAAATATGCTCAATACAGTTGATGTGTGGACTGTACTAAGGGCTGTAAGAGCCCCCAATAAAATGCTCTTTAAAAAAAGAAAGAAATCTCATATAGCACTTTTACCCAATGTAATACATTATTGTGTTATTGACTGCTGCTTCCATGAATATTGAATGTGGACCCAAGCAAAAGGAGCTCTTAGCAAATAAAAAATATTTTCCATGTATCAAAACCAAAGCAAAAGCAGCATGCAGGGACCAGCAAGGTGTCATTCCATCTTCTCAGAACGTCCCCCTTTGCCTTGCCAGAAGCAACCGAAACAAGCAGTTTCCCTGGGATTCTTTCAGAGCTATCTATGGATATGCAAGTAGCACACAGGGCTTCAAAACGTTCACAGGAAAATGGAATTTAAAAGATAACAGAATTTCCTCATGAATTTCTGGTTCTGCACATGGCTTTTTTTCATCAAGCAGAGCACTTTTCCCTAAGCAGGGGACTGAGTCTAGAATTAGAGAGAGACGGACTATGCACTATATATACCTTTGCATCTTGGTTCAAACCATGTGTACGCATTCCTTTTTCCCACTGGAAAACACAACACACCAAGACACGCCCGCATACTCTGGATGAAGAGTTTTAAAAACAAGCAACAAGATTTTTAAAAAATTGCTTTAAGGTCAATTTTTCTTCTCGTTTAATGGTGTGGCATAAAGGTTACTCACTGGGTTACTAAATGCCAGATCATCAGTTCAAAACTAAAAGCCACTCCATGGGAGAAAATGAGGCTTTCTACTTCCTTAAAGAGCTGCAGTTTCAGAAATCCGCAGCAGCAGTTCTACCCTGTCCTGCAGGGGCTCGGAGCAGACTCAGCACTCAGTGGCAGTTAGTTTGGATTGGGTTTCAATGGTGGGTAGTTGTTAGATGCCCATATCGGCCCGAGGCACAGCAGAACAAAACACTGCCTGATCCTTCACCTGCCTCCCAATTGTTCCGAGATCTAGGCCCACTGTTGCAGCCATGGCATCAGCCCACCTCCTTGAGGGCCTTCCTCTTTTTACTCCCCTCTATTTTACTGGTCTCTCCTGACAACATGTGCAAAGGATATCAGACAAAGTTTCACCATCCTGGCCTCTAAGGAGCACCCTGGCCATACTCCTTCCAAGAAGGATGTAGTAGTACTTCATTAGCTTTTCACTTTAAAGACAAAAACTTTACTGCGACTTGGGTAAAGTCCTACACAGCAGATCATCAGTTTTACATTCAGCAATTCATACATGTTTGGCTCCGTCTCATTCGTCGCTGCAATGCCTTCAATGCAGCATTGCTCATCCCACCTCCTCCCTGTGTGTCCTGCCTTCCTGACTCCTCTTTCCCTCGTGGTCCTTCTGGGCTCTGTTCTAGATCTCAGATGGTTGAAGGTGTGCTTACTTAGTGTGGGAGTTTCATAAACTAGTGTCAATTTGAGGATTCAGAGTGAAGGGGTGGAGTTTAACCTGTCAATCAGGTCCGAGCTTGATGACCTCATTTGGGGGTGCACGGAGATAAATAGCTTGCTGGAGGCGGGGCACACACTCACTCCCTGGGAGACATTGCTGTTGACAAGTCACATGGAGACAGGCTGAGAAGCCACGTGGAGACCCCTGCCAGCACTGAGATGTTTACACCGCCACTGGATCTACAAGACTTTCCACCCACTGTCCTGTGATCTTCCTGCATTTGGCATAATTGCATGTGTTCATGAGTCTGAAGAGGAATTTATAGATTGGTATCAGACATATGGGCTAATACCGGACTTATGGACTTGATCTGGACTGAGCTGGGATGTTTTATCTATAGTCAATTGCTCTTGTATATAAAGCTCTTTCTTATACACATGTGAGTGTCTATGAATTTGTTTCTCTAGTCTACCCACTAACTACTAACACATTCAGTGCATGAATGCTATTTCCCCTTTTTGACCTGTCTGCTGTGAAAGTGCTAAAAGTGAGTCACACTCGTGCATTTAGTTCCAGACCTTGGGGTGCCACCTCTCTATAGCCAACCAGTAAGATTGTTTTCTTTCATGATCTTGAGTTTTAATCCACATCTACCACTCCTTCCCGGACACCCCACCCCCACCCCCACCCCCCACCTCCCTGCCCACTCTATCCAAGATGAGGATCCTTTCCAGAGCAGTTGATAGTGGTACCTGGGCACCATCTACTTCTTCTGGTCTCAGGGGTGGGAAGATTAATGATTGCATGGTGTGTTTATTTATTAGACAGTTCAGTGTGCCTCCAATTTTCATTTCTCTTCTTTCCTCCTGACACCAGACTAATATTTAAATCGTCCATGGCTGCTCATGAGCCTTTAAGAGCTCACGTGCTACTCACCAAAGTAGGATATTGGACTGTGTTATACCAACTGACCTTGATGTGCCATGAAGCGATATTTCTGAGCTCCCAGGACCAAGGACTTGTTTGGTTTAGTTATGGCTAAGAAGTGTCCATAACTTTGCCTCCTGTATGCTCCACCACATCCATAAGTGTCGTTGCAGCAAAGGTAACGACGTCTGTACAAATATGTTCTTTCAAACCTTTATGTACACGTGGGTATACTCCCACTCTCCCTTGCACTCATTCAGCCTGTGTGTCTGTCCAGGCATCTACTTGTAGATCAGCATTGTTGCAGGATTGTGTATCAAACAGTATTTTCCTCTACTGCCTTTAACTCCTGCACTTCTCCCAGTGTCTTCCCCGCCCTGTCATTTTCTGCCAGGTTCCCTCCTACTATATATGACCTTTCTACATTTGGAGGAGCATGATTCTCAGCATGCAATTCTTTCTAAATTACACTGTGGGCTGTGGTAAGCTGCCTGTGTTAGCTTGGGTTGACTAAAGACACAAATCCAAGGAGACTCATATGTGTAAGAAAGAACTTTATATAAGAGAGCAAATGTATATTGAGAAACCAACCTAGCCCAGTCCAGGTCAAGTCCATAAATTCAATATTAGCCCATATGTCTGATACCAATCTATAAATTCCTCTTCGGACTCATGCAACACATGCAATGTCGTCAAATGCAGGAAGATCACAGGCCAGTGGGTGGAAGTCTTGTGGATCCAGCGGCAGTGGAAGCATCTCAGTGCTGGCAGGGATCTCCACGTGGTTTCTCCTACTCCTGGACTCTAGCATAACTCCACGTGTCTTGTCAGCAGAAAGTCAAAGCAGAGAGTCTCTCTGTATCTGGCCTGCAGTGAGCTACTTATCTCTGTGGCGCCTCCAAATGAGGTCATCAAGACTCTATCCCTTGGCAATTTGATACCAAGTTATGTAACTACCACACTACCTAAAATCATCTGACCACTAACAGAAAATCTCTACTGTCTATGGAGGAGTTCCCAAGGCATCCAAGTGAATAATTGGTTAGCTGCTAACCGAGAGGTTGTTTGGAGCCCACCCAGAGGCTCACATCCACATGGGAGACCCTTGGGTCTTTTGGTTTGATTGTTTATGAAATGTGGAATTCAAGTGTTGGGATAATGCTTGGCTCCCACCTGTTGGTCCTGGTATGAATAAAAACAAAACTGGTTGTTGTCAAGCAGATTCCAACTCACAGCAAGCTGACATGTGTCAGGGGAGAATTGTGCCCTGTTGTGTTACCAGTGGCTGACTTCTCAGAAGTAGATGGCTTGTGCTTTCTTTCCGTGTGTCTCTGGGTGGACTTGAATATCCAACCTTCAGCGAGTAGTCAAGTATGGTAACTGTCCCCAGCTATCCAGAGATTTTGAATAAGGAGAAAATTCTATTGATATAAATTTTCTCTAGTGAAACTCTTGGAATCAAAGACTATTAAAAGGCAGAGAGGGCCAGAAATGATTATGCTTATTTATTTTAGATGAGAAAACAGTACCAAAATGGTAAATAAACTTGCCCCCAAATCCAAAGGAGGGACTTCTAATACACAGTCCACTATCATTGCCAGTAAAACAAAATCAAAAGCTTGATAACAGCTACAATATAAATATTTTATTCATTAAAATTTCCATTAAAGATATATTGTAACCCTCCCTGCAAAAGGAGGAAATAAGGAAAGTGACTATAATGATTATGGCCGTTAGTAGATGCATCCTCTTTTCAAATTTATTAAGTGAGATTTGAGAGATGGTTAGAATTTCTGGAATAATTCAGCCTTGATGGAAAATTTGAAAGAGAACAGCGTTGGCTTGTGGGGTAAGAAGGGCAGCATTACAAAGCAGTTGAGATCAGGTGGGTGTAGCGAACAAAAGGGTCCTTCACAAGAAATCTGTAGGCAAACACATGTTAGTAAGATAGGGAGAGGCAGTTTTACTAAATTTTTTAGCTTCTTGGAAGTTTTCTCTCTGAAGGGTATTGAAGGATAGGAGCCAATGTTATTGAACAGCATACATTTGCATGATTCTTCAATTTACTTAAGAACATTAATTACTTAAGAACACTAACAAAACTTAATTGTGTTTATAATGCACAAGACTTTTCTTTGTAGCTTTTAATTTGAAATTGATCTAGGTCTACAGAAAAGTTGTGAACATAGTTCAAAGAAGTACCATGCATCCTGACACAGATTGCTGAAAGTTCACACTTGATAGCACTTGCTTTTCATCTACTTATCGATGTACATTTAAAAAAAAATGTTTGCAGTAAATTGCAAACATGGAATCCTTGACCTCTAATGACACGTGTAGATTTCCTCAAAACAAGAGCACTCTCTTACATAACCAAAGTACGACTAAAATCAGAAGATAAACATGGATATAAAACCATCAACTAGTCTACAGACCTTACTCAACTTTTTCCAATTGTCCTTCCATACCTGTGCCAGTTACATAATCTCCTGTTAACTTGCATGAGGGGGTGGAGTCTAGTCTGTCAATCAGGTCATAGCCAATGATGCCTCTGGGTGGGCATGGCCTTCTCCTGAGGGTTATGGGAACTCCTGTCTTCCTCCCTGGGGAGGCAAGACACACAGTCTCTCTGCTTGACATTCCTGTTGACAAGCCACATGGAGCCATGCTGATGGCATCCAGAGACCTAGAGCTGGAGGAGTCACAAGAAGACCCACACATGGGCTGAGATGCTTCCACCACCACTGGATCCACCACTGGCCTGTGATCTTCCTGCATTCAGCATCATTGCATGTGCTGTGTGAGTCTAAAGAGGAATTTACGGACTAGTATCAGACATATGGACTACTATCAGACTTGCGGGCTTGATCTGGACTGGGCTGGGATATTTTCTAATATACAATAGCTCTTCAATATAAAGCTCTCTTACACACATATGAGTGTCACTGGATTTGTTTCTCTAGTCAACCCAGTTTAACACAATGCCTTTTATAGCAAAGAGCCCTGGTGGCACTGTGGGTTAGATATTCATCTGCTAACCCCACAAGGTTGGTGGTTCAAACCTACGACCTGCTCTCCAAGAGGAAAATTGGGCAGTCTCCTCGCGAAAAGACAGGTCTCAGAAACTGTATAGAGGGTGCATCTGAGTCGGAGTAGACTTGATGGTACTGGATCTTGGTGGTGGTGTTCTTTTGTAGTTAATAAAAGAAAGATTCAGATCCAGGATCCAACTCAGGATCCCACGTTGCAGGTTTTTAGCAAGTAACTTGGAGTCTCTTTAGTCTTCTTTAACTGTCAGCATTTCTTCACTCTTCCTTGTCTGCATTACCTTGATATTGTTCGATGCGTACAGGTCAGTTGTTCTTTAGAATGTTCCTAAATTTCTGTCCCTCCAATCTGCATTTCTCAGGTTATCAGAGAGTGCATGACATTGATTTGACCTTTTGATTTTGATGGTGTTTAATCACTGGCTGGAAGTGGTAGTGTCTAGGCTACCTTACTGAAAATCCAACATTCACCCTTATAACACCTTTGTGGGTGTTGGTTCAGTGATAGAATTTTCACCTTCCTTGAAGGAGACCCAATGTCAATGGCCCGTCCTTGTACCTCAGGTGCAACCAATACCAGGCAGTAGAGGCTTGCACGTTGCTAGGATGCTGAACAGGCTTCCTGTTGAGGAGCCTCTGGGCTAGGATGGACTAGGAAATAAGCCCACTAGGTGATCTCTTTCTGAAAACCCACCAGTGCAAGCTGATGGATCGCGATGGTTCAGTCGCCAACTGGTCTTGGGGATGCCGCAGTCTCCTTCACTTGAGTGTGGGTTCCCGTGAGTTATGGCTGATTGACCAGCAGCTAACAGCAACTGTAACTAATAGAGGGGTCTTGTAGGGAGCCACTTTAAGATGGTATAATTATATCCCGCTTTTCTTTATTCTTTCTCTTGCTAGCTTTAATGGCTAAGAAGGAATTGTGCCTAAAATAAGTATTAATGTGGCAACTGTCCAGCACTCATCATTACCTCCGCCTTTACTAACAGGAAGCCTTTACCCAAACCAAGTACCGCCATGGAGCTGATTCCTAATCATAACGACCCTACAGGACACAGCAGAACGGCCTCAGTGGGCTTCCGAGACTGTAACTCTTATGGGAGTAGAAAGCCTTGACTTTCTCCCTTGGAGTATCTGGTGGCTTTGAACAGCTGACCTTGCCATTAGCAGCCCAACAAGTAACCACGATGCACCAGGGATCCCACGACAAGGAAAAACTTTGTCGTTGCTCCCATTCTTTATTTATTCATATGGTTCCATTACTTTGTATTGTATTCAATGGGTTATAATCTCTGTTAATATTTTTATGGGCTCATATTTGACCCTGGGCAGTTCCCGCCAGCAGGCTCCCAGCCCTTTAGACACCTTGTTTTATCCTTGTTTTTATGCCCCCACTCCCTGACGTTCTGGTAGGGCAAGATGTCTCAGCCTTTGCCATTTACACTTTAATGTCCTGAAGTGAAATCAAACCTCTTAGGATTTCAACCAATGTTGAAGGTCGTGTTCAGATTAAAGCATTACACAGTCTATTCCCATGAAGTGCCTCCTCCCCAAACGTTCGTGTATGGAGGCAACATAGAGTAGTAACTTTCTGGACCAGTCAACTAGATTCTTGCCATTTGCAGGTAACAGGCATTCATGGCTGGTCATCTGTCTGGCTTGGGGTGGTCTTTGGCTGTCATGGTGAGTCTAAAGACCCTGCGTGTTCCTGTCCTGTCATCGGTCAGCCAGTACAATGTTGTTCAGACCGGAATCCAACCACTCTATGTGTGAAAAACCAAGCGGCGGCAGCCTGTGTGTGAACTGTGATGTAGGAGCCTACAAATCAGTCATTTTGTGCCACTACTGGACGGTGGTGGTGTTTTGCTCTCTTGGTGACGTCAATAACGCAAGTGGGTGGATTAAATGCACAGGACTCTGTAGTCACCATTTAGGAGGCGGAAAGTCCGAATTCAGGGCACGAGTTCTGGGCAAAGGCATTTGTCTCTTCTCCCCGTCCACTCCTTGGTTGCCTGGTCCCTTGGTTCCATTCCTTGATCCCTGTGGTCCAGTGCCCATCAGTGTCGGCCCGAGCTTCCTGGCTTCTGGGCCTCATCTGCCCTCTCCTCTCTCCTCACCTGCTGGTGAGTGGTTGATGAAAATTGATCTAACAGATTGGTTTCTTACTCAACAGTGATGCCCAAGTCTTTTTGGTGACACTGGTTGCTGTCCCTACAATGTGTCATCACACTCCCCAGATCCCTGCATATGGAACATCTAAGTTCCAAGAAGACAGCTTGGACACCAGAGGAGTGTCAGAGGAGACACAGAACCGTAGCCGAACTGGGAGCCAGAGCATGAGAGAGGGAGGTGGACTTCTCAGCCCAGAGAACCAGGAAAGCTGAGTGCTTTGGGGCTGGAGGCTGGCTTATGGAGTGGCGTGCTTCCTAGTGTGGGGAGCTGGGTTTGCTGACCCACAGAGCTGAGTGCCTTCCACCCGAGGATTGTAGCAGAGTGGCATGCCCTTTGGGCATTTATTAGCAGCCCTAAAAGAACTTCATGATGTGTCCTGAGCATTTCTCATCTGAATTGTCACCTGTTAACTCGCAGCAAACCCAGCTTCCTCAATCAAGTGCCCACAGGCACCCAGTCCACAAGCCAGCCCCTCACTCCAAATCATTCAGCTCTTACTTGTTTCAGTACAAAAACAGGCAGGGCTCTGAGATGACCAACAACACAGAGATGAGGGCCACACTCCTTAGAACGACCACCCCTACATGACCAAAAGAACAGCATTTGCTCAGGAGAAAGCTCAGAGGGGAGGAAGGCATACGAGATACGGATAAATGGAAAGAAATGTTAACTGTGCTATTGCATTGTAGAGATTGGAATCAATGTTATGAATCAAAATGTATGGATTGTTGGATGGAGCACCAGTTTTCTCTGTAAAAGTTCATTCAAGCCCCAATAAAATGTTTAAAAATGGAGGCTGTAACAGAAATCGAATTCTCAGACATATCTTTATAGAATTGATGGTCAGAAGCCAGCCTGTATCTCATTCCAGAGTGTCCACGCTTCACCACTGTCCTGCGTGGTAACAGACCTGGAGCTCTGTTTTGGGCTCAAGATCGTCAGGGTAAACCAGCCCCTGACGATATCATGGGCGCAATTGTACAGCGATAATATATAAAGATTATAGTGAAGTCATGGAGAATAAGAGAGATAGGAGAGAGAGTAAAATAAAGGAGTCAGCCACATTTTATGATAGCATGCTCACCTCCTGGACGGCCATGATCTCAGCAGCCAGGTCCATGCAGAGGGGAGGAGAGAGAGATTTATTTCTAACCAAGGCTTATATATACTTGGGGCATGCAAGGCCCCTGATTACAGGTAACAACATGCATCACAGGAAGGGATAGTACCATAGGCAATACAATGGGAGGGGGATGATCTAGGGGTGTAAACGCAATAGGAAGAGGAGGGATTAGGGGTACATGTGACAAGATGGGTGATCCTAGATTCAGTATGGCAGCCTAACCTTGATCGTCCTTGAGCTGCTGGCCTGACTTTTCTGAGCTCTCCAGAGGAACAATCACTATCCATATTAGTAGGGTGTGAGCCCCACCACATTGTCTGGTTGCTCTGGATGGCTGATGCCTTCAGGGAGATCACTTCTACCCAGCTTGCTTCCAAGTGCGCTACCATTATTTACGAAATGCTGCAAGCAGTGTCCTAGGTCTGACATATATTTGGGAGAGAAAGCTGGGGAAAAGGCTTTTTATATCCCACCCAGGATGAAGATGCTACACATCAGGCTTCCATGTAGCATGAGTGATAGTGTTACTTGCTGTCCAGTGGGCCTGACTCATGCCAAACAGGATGAAACACTGTCTGGTCCTATGCCACCTTCAGGATGACTGGTGAATTGGGCTGTTGTGGTCCATAGGGCTTTCATTGGCTGATTTTTCAAAAGTCAATCACCAAGTCTTTCTTTCTTGTCTCTGTTTGGAAGCATCACTGATTGAAACCCGGTCAGTGTCATAAACCTCACCTACTGCCATCAGGTTAATTCTGACTCATAGTGATCCTGTAAGATAGAACAGAACTGCTAATCATGATTTCCAAGACTATAAATCTGTAATGGAGCAGACAGCCTCATCTTTCTCCTGTGGGTAGAGGGGGTAGAGGGAAGCCTGGACTCTTGTGAGTTAGAGGAGTCACAATCACATGCCAGCCCCCACAACCGAATGGGCCCAAGGGGGATGGTTGTGTAATTGAAGGGTACATTAAAGAGACATCAGACAAGTTAAAGCATGCAAGGGCTCACCTCAGCCATGACTTCAGGAGCCAGGTCTGTGCAGAGAGAGAGAGAGAGAGAGAGAGAGAGAGAGAGAGAGAGAGATTATATTTCCAACAACACCTTATATACTCTCGGGGCATGCAAACGCCCCTAATTACAGGTAACCACACATGTAATAAAGTGGGCTGTACCCTAACCCTAAAGGTCCCTGAGTTCATTGAAGGAGTAACCTAACATCAGTGCTGGGGGCAGGTAAGGAGGCGGGGCTGTCTTCAGAGCCAAGGGAGCAATAGCCACATGCCTGCTCCTATAGTTAGAGCTGCCGGCTAGATAGCAATCAACCATGTGCTTGTAAGAGGTAACTTTAAGGCAGGACTATTATGGGAGGATAGAGCGAGGAGCAATATTAATTATAAGAATGTGATTGTGACTCCTCTAACTCACAAGGGTGAAGGCTTCCCTCTACGCCCAGAAGCCCAGCTGCCAGGCTTCTTAAAATATGACAATGAAGAATTTATCTGCATATATTTTCTCCCCGTTCCTCAGTTTCCCACATTCTCCCTCAGAGCAGTTACTGGGTTTGAACAGCTGACCTCGCAGTTACTAGCCCAACCCAAAACACACAGTGCCACCAGGGCTCCTTTTGGCATTAGAGCAGCACAACAACCTCCACTGAGACAGGCAGAAGCTGGTCTTGAAGTGCGTCGGCCAGGAATGTAACTGGAGTGTCCCATGGAAGTTGAATATTCTACCTGTGTGCCACCCATGCCCTGCCCTGCCGGAACAATACTGCTTTTTAAACTCTGAGGAATTCCATCATTCTCTTCCTGAAGCATAGTCTCCCTTTAGCCACCAGTATTAGCTTCCTGTTGCCCAGAGTTCCCGTCAGTACTAAGCAGTTCTCCCCAAACGTGTTTTTCTGCTTGGTGATGAAGTAGGCGAGAACTTCTCCGACTTCCAGCGAGTGAGACTTACCCACAGGCGCCTCTTAAACCCACATTTCCCAGCCCACCGTGGACCATGAAACTCTGGATCATACAGCTTCCCCAAGGAGATTCTGATTCACAGGTCTGAACAAGGTTGAAGAGTGCCTGGGTGGGGAGGCTCCCGAGTCTCATCTCATGCTTCCAGGGGTTGGTGTGAGTTTTGGGTTTGTGTGTAGTGTGGGTGGGGTAGGGTAGAAAGAAAGTACATGTCCCACTTTGTTTCTACATGTCTATGTTATTATCATTTGTTCTTAAGGATTGTTGAAGCCTAATTTGATTTTGCTCAATAACAGTAAGGCAGGATAATTTACTAAGGTAGTCATTTGGGTTCTCTTTCTGTCTTCCCTTCTGCCCATTCCAATTAGGTAGCGAGACCCTGGACTCGGGCATTTAAAGGGCTAGCGCAGAAGTTACTCACAATCTCTGGTGAAAGCCTAAAGCCATTAAACAACTTCAATGTGTCTTTAAGGGAGAGATGAACGTGTAATGACAACTGGGGAGAGGAGAGAGGCGACATTCTCCAGTATGGAGAAGTGAGGGAGGTCTACCCTGCTTCCTGCTGGTTAGGGTTTTACAGGATAGCACAAAGCAGGGGTGTTTTTTTGGTGACACGGAGGTTAAGCATTTGGTTGCTAACTGAAAGGTCAGCAGTTCGATCCTTCTGATGAAGAAGTGGCAGCTTGCTTTCATGTAAAAAAACAAACGAAAGGGCAGTTGGCAACCCTGTTGTGAATCCTACTCACTCTTAAGTTGTAGTGGTTGTTAGGTGCCATCAAATCAGTTCTAGGTATTCTACTTGCAGCTGAACAAATCTACGTAACTGCAATGGGGCTGGGATACTTGTTTTGAGCAGGTCATGCAAGGAAAAGCACCGGCCCAAGAATGGCATGGAAATGCACACGCCCAGGCCGTCAGGCTTGCACAGGGGCCTGGAGTGTGTGTGTGTGTGTGACCCGTGACAACTGAGTGCACAAAACCAGGATGCCACCCGACTGGCCTTTATATTTCCTTCTCTCTCAAGCATTTCCTGCCCTTTCCCGCCTTCTAGAACGGGTAACTTGGGTAACCTCCTCTTGAAAATCACGTTCATATGGATGGCATAGCCCTAGTGTTGTGACTGCACTTACCTAATTCCATGTTTTCTCTTCTCTGACTCTAGTCCACTTGAGGCCACGAGTCCCACCTTAACTGCTCTTGAATCCCAACATGCTTATAACTGGGCATAGTTGATTGTAACAGTGCTTACACATCTTTTTTTTTTTTTTTTTGGCTTTTGACCTAATTACACACCACACACCCTTTTCTCACTCTCAAGACTGTCTTGGTTTGGCAGGTGAATTACACAGGATTATCCTACCCAGGCTAGGGCACCATGAATTGGTTCTGACCGATTTCGGCGCTGTGTCCAACTGCCAGCCTCACACATGTTCTTATGGTGGAGGCCACTGTGTCAATCCATCTTGTCCAAGGTCTGCTTCTTTTTTGCCACCCCTCTATTTGACCAAGCACGATGTCCTTCTCCAGGGACGGTTCTCTCCTGGCCACATGTCCAAAGCACCTGAGGAGGATCTCCATTGTTGCCTCTAAGGAATGTTCTAGCTGTACTTCTTTCAAGACAGATTTGTGCGTTCTTTGAGCAGTCCGTGGTACTTTCAGTATACTTCATTCTTTTTTGCGCAATGTCCACCTTTCACATGCATAATAGGCCAATGAAAAACCATGGCTTAGGTCAGGTCCACCTTAGTTGAATGAGCCCCAGCATCGGAGTTCTTAACATTATTAAAGTAGCTACTTGTAGGGACGACGTTTTAAGATTGGTTGCTTATGGCGATTTATTTTTTCCTTAATTCTACTGTCACTTGACGTAAGGTCACATTCCTTCAAACTGCCTTGGCTAACGCAGCATTCGATTTCTTTTTGGACTTGCTACACAGTTTTACGAATTTGTAATCTTCAAGAACATCCTCTGACCTGTTGTCTTTCAGAAGTCAGTGAATAAATAAAAACCACATACACCCCGCGGTGGAGGCTGATAGACAACCTCCCAGCCCCGCTGGATCCCCCTCCAGCCCGAAACTCCAGCCCCGTGAAGTTCCAAAGGTCGCAGCGCGCGCAACTCGGTTCGTTCTGCCCTCAACCAAAATGGGCTCCGCCGGAGTCGACGCCCTTAATGCCGCCGACCAATCGGAATCCAGGATCCCGGGCGCCGCGCCTCTCACTTCCGCCTTCTCTTCCGGGGACCCGTAACTTTGCGCCGAGCGTGAGCCGGCCGCCTCCGACTGGACGGTGCTCCGGCGGCCCGGGACGGCGAGGCCGGGGCGGCGGGCGGCATGAGCGCGGCGCGGACGCTGCGGGTGCCCGGCCGCCACGGCTACGCGGCCGAGTTCTCCCCGTACCTGCCGGCCCGCCTGGCCTGCGCCGCCGCCCAGCACTACGGCATCGCGGGTGAGGCCGGGCGCGGAGGGCCGGCCGCGCGCCGGTCCCGAGCCGCGAGCGCCGCAGCCAAGGCCAGCGGGAGGCCGCGGCCGCCGCGTCCTTTCCCCAGCTGCCCCGGGTGGGCAGTTGGTAGCGATCTCCCTCTGCCATCGAGTCCCCACAGGATAGGACCGCAGGCCTCCGGGGGTTTCGAGACCGTAACCCTGTACGGGAGTAGAAAGCCGCCTCTTTCTCTCGCGGAACACCTGGGAGTTTCGAAGCGCTGACCTTGCAGTTGGCCACCGATGCGTAGCCACTAGGACTCGCCCGTACACTCCGGTTGTGGTGTGGGCGTGGGATCGAGAAGGGGCTTAGCAGCCCCTATCTACCTTCCCTTTGACCGAGCTCCCCGGACGGACCCGTGCAACAGGACGGACAGGATGGAAAGCGTGACACCGGGCCACGCCAGTGTCAGCTGCACGCACCCCTCTACCTGCTCCCTGTGGCGCGTGGAGGTGGCCCCACAGTGCCCTCGTGACATTTAAGCAGTTCTGGCCCGGTGACGGCGTGGGTACGCGTTGTACTTTTAACACTAAGGTTGGCAGTTCGAAACCGCTAGCCGCTCCACGAGAGAGATGGGCTTTCTACTCTCGTCCACAGTTACTGTCTTTGACACTCACAGGAGGAGTTCTGCCCCGTACTACAGGGTCGCTGTGAGTCGGCATTGCCTTTGGGCTTTGATTGGAGGAATACACAGATTCTCCCAGGTAGTTGTTAGAGATGCAAATTTTACGACTGGGGGCTAGATGGAAATTCCCGGGTCCATTCTCGATTTTGCATTTAGGAAGTTCATATCCTTGTTGACCTGCTGGGGTTGTGTGGTTGCAGAAGGCTTGCTGTCAGTATTTTTTTGTTTGGCCTCAGAGCAGGGGAAAATGTATTCGCCATTACCCCCATTAACTTAATATTTGTACATTGATTTCAATAGATATCCATCAATTGGGTTGAATTTTTAAGACCCTTGGGTTTGTAATGACACTTTAAATCCTTAAGACTCAACAAAAAGAATTGGTATTCAAAAACTACTGTTGTTAGGGGCCATCGAGTCAGTCCTGACCCGTAGTGACCCCATCTGGAATAGAGTGAAACACTGCCCGGTCCTGCGCCATCCTCACAATTGTTCCCATGCTTGAGCTCATTGACGCAGCCACCGTGCCCATCCATCCCTTTCACTGCCCTTCTGCTTTACCAAGCATGATGTCCTTCTCCGGGGTCTGGGCCCTCCTGACAGCGTGTCCAAAGTAACAAGATGAAATCTCGCCACCCTTACCTCTAAAGGAGCATTCGGACCATACCTCTTCTGAGACAGATTTGTTTACCTGTTTGGCGGTCTGTGGTATGAAAGCCTGATACATAGCAGGGAAACATTGTCAGATTAAAATAATAGTCATGTTTTCATAGAAAAGTTTTCACATTCACACCCTACACTATAAAGTTAAATGTAATTTAGGAAAAAAGTGTTGGTCATTTTAGGAAAACAAATTGTGTTTGGTAGACGATTGTCAGCACTTTCTCATCAAGTATGTGGTCAATTTCACCAGATCTTTCTGCTCATTGTTTTTTTGCAAGCTGGACGCAGAGATGTATTTCAGGTGGATTGGCAAGGCCATGGGGTGATGAAGGAGCACAGTCCCTGGGGTCCGTGAGGCTCAGGTTTCTCATTTGTAAATAAGGATGAAAAACACCTGTTTGGGAGGCGTATGCGCCTGACGGGTTCCCTGCCATAGAGTAAAAGAAGGCAAACCGAACACCACACAGTTGCCATCAAGTCTCTTCTGACTTGCACCCAGTGTGTGAGAGTAAAACTGCTCCCCCAGGTTTCAGTGCCTGGTTTTGGGGGAAGTAGATTGCCAGGCCTTTCCTTCTAGGCACCACTGGGTGGATTGGAACTGCCAACTTTTGTTTCTGTTTTTAATTATTTTATTGGGAGCTCTTACAGATAGTATAGCAATCCATAATTCAGTTAGATCACACATACTTTTACAATTGCCACCATCAGTTTCAAAACATTTTCTCTCGAACTCTTTGATAAGAGCTCTCCTTTATCCCTTCCTTCCCCACCCTACCCCCAGGAAACATGATTACTTATTATTTTGCCTTATCTTACACCATCCAGTATATCTATTCATCTGCAATTCTGTTATTCATTCCCCTCAAGTTCGATTACTCCCGTTACTGTTTCTGAATAACAGCCCACTGTGTTGATCATTTGTATCAGCCAGGAACGTGAGCTGCAGAATAAGAACCTCACTGCTATCTAGTCGATTCCAACTTAAGAGTTGAGACTTCTTAGTAACTCTAGGTGGCAGCCCAATGCCTAACTTACTAGCCCGCTAGGGCTCCTAGCTATAGGCTTGGTACTCAGATACCTCTTAGAGCTGTGTGTCTGGATGCTATTCACAGTTGAGATGGTGTATTGACTCATGATTGAAGCACAGGAGAGGCAGAAATGGAGAATACAGCCCTGATCTTTTTTCTACATTCTCCCATACCTTTGAGAAGAAACTTGTAGTAAAATTTAAGTGCTCAGTGCCCCCTTGATGTTAGGTGGCCCCTAGGTGGGTTTGTGTTCAATGACATGACCTTGATGCGTGTCCTTTGCTCTCTAGGCTGTGGAACCCTGCTCATTGTGGATCAAACTGAATCGGGGCTTAGGCTTTTTAGAAGGTAAGGTGGCTCTGATTACTACACTTCTGTGTGTCCTCTGAGGCTGGTTATGTCCCTGTAAAATCCGGTTTTAAATAAAGTGTATTAATTGGCAATAATAAACAAGTGGGCATTTGCATAGTATAGAACTTATTTTTGCCATTTTGACACCAAAAATCGTGTCATTTTTCTAAAAGCTTTGTCTCTTGGTGTCCTTTCGCTGCCATTGAGTCAATTCTGACTCAGAGTGACCTGATGGGTGAAGTAGAGTAGCCCTTTGGGTTTCAGAGACAGCAGATCTTTAGGGGAGCAGAAAGCCTCATCTGTCACCTTTGGAGCAGCTTGTGGGTTTGAACTATTGACCTTGCTTGTGGTTGGCAGTCTAGCACATACACCCCTAAACTCAAGGTTTTATGCTTTCTTGCTGCGCACTTATACACTATACAATTTACACCTCATAAAAATGTGAGCTAGTTCATGTACTGTGTACATTTTCTTTGCTTGCTTGCTTTTTTTTTTCTCTTTGCTTCCTTTTCGATGTAGTTTTGCTCCACTCATTCAGGAACAAGCTGACCTTTTTGCGGCCTCTCCAGCCCCTCGTCGTGCCCTTTTGATCTGCGCCTGAGGAGCCCTGGTGGCGTAGTGGGTTAGTCAGTGGTTCGAAACCACGAGCTATTCCTCAAGAGAAAGATGAGGCTTTCTGTGCCCATCAACGAGTGACCGTCTCGCCCACAGGGGCAGTTCTACCCTGTCCTGTGGGGTCGCTGAGTCAGAATCAACCATTTAGAGAGTTAGAGAATTTTGTTTCTAGGACAGTTGGACTTATTAATGCCTCCGTCAGCTTTAGTTAAAAATAGAACCTGGAAAGGTTAGTACTTGCTCATGGTGCAGATGACAGATTTATGGGAAAAGTTGAAATGATTGGTCTCAATTAGTGTTTCCAAGTCCTTGCCTGCCCATCCTATAAACCACGCCAACTGGTCAACGCCCAGGTTCGGCAGCAAATCCTCCTGTAGCTCATGGTCACATAAGTGGGAGAGCGGATTGTAATCTGGCTCTGCAGCTTTCTTATTGTGTGACCTGGGACTGTAGCTGCCACTTCTCTGACCTGGTTCCCTCATCCCCCAAGCACTTGCTTCTTGTTAGCATCCTGGTAGTGAGAATCATGCGACCACGTGGGAGAATATTTGATAAACTATGTATTTTTAAAACTCTCCCTCATGTAGCTTTGACTGGAATGATGGCCTGTTTGACGTCACGTGGAGTGAGAACAATGAACATGTCCTTGTCACCTGCAGCGGCGATGGCTCGCTGCAGCTCTGGGACACCGCCAAAGCCACGGGGCCACTGCAGGTCTACAGAGAACACACCCAGGAGGTAGGAGAGGAAGCGGGCACTTTTTCACCTTCTGTTTTACTGGAATTCACTTGGAGATGGTGACATGTCTTCAAGAGACAGGAATTTAAGTTTCAGTTAGTTTCTTAAGGGTGTTACACATGTTCTGTGTCACTTAGCATTTGGTTATTCAGACAAAATACTTCTGGCCTAAGGAGCCAGGAAAGAAGAGAAAAGGTCAGGCTTCTCATTAGTCAGCAGGAGCAGCTCCCGCTGAGCATCGCTGGGTGTCCTCCAGAGAGACCTGTCACTTTCTCGGTGCTGTTCAGGCTATGTCTACCACGCAGTGCCTTAAGACAGAAGTAGGCGGACATTTCAAAAGAACAGCTCAAGATTGTCTTGCGGGCTTCTGCAGACTCCTGAGGATTTCCAGAATACATTGGAGCAAGAGTATGAAGTTCAGGAAGAGGCAGTGCTTCTGAAGAGGTTTCAAATCTCAATCGAGTTTCTCTAGATAATTTTTGTGTGTCTGTGTGTTGCTTCAAGAGTAGCCTGGCTTGATATTATATTAAAACACCACTCACTCACTCTCCCACTGCCATCGAGTCAATCAATTCCAACTCACAGCAGCTCTCCAGGGCAGGGTAGAGCTGCCTCTATGAGTTTCCTAGACTGTAACTCTTTGATGAGAGTAGAAAGCCTCATCTTTCTCGTTGCTGCTGGTGGTTTCAAACTACTGATCCTTTGGGTAGCAGCCTAATGCGTAACCACTCCCCGTATAGGACTATGTTTTGATACAGGAGCCCTGATGCCGCAGTGGTCACGCCATTAGGCTGCTACCTAATGAAATCCTTCCAATGAAAACATGCTGATTGGCTCCCAGATTTGTGCTGCTCTGTTTCACACAAGCACTGCCTTCTTTTCTTACTGTTTCCCAGAGCACTGCCCACTTCGTTCGGCTGGGCCACACAGAACTTCTAGACAGTGCTCATGAGTAATGCTCATGATTTTTGTTTTTTAAATCATTTTATTGAGGGCTCATACAGCCCTTATCACAATCCACACATCCATCCATCGTGTCAAGCACATTTGTATATATTTGTCATCATCATTGTCAAAACATTTTCTTTCTACGTGAGCCCTTGGCATCAACTCATTACCTGCCCCCCCACCATGAACCCTTGATAATTTATAAAAAAGTTTTCTCATGCCTTACTGATTGATATCTCCACCCACTTTTCTGTTGTCTGTCCTCCTGGGAGGGAGTTATATCTGATTGTGATCAGTTATATATCATTGTGATCAGTTCCCCCTTTCTCCCCCAACTTCCGCTCTCATGATCTATTAAGGAAGCTAACAGCTTGCAATTCAGATGAGAAAAAATGCAGTTCTCTAAGGACTGCTAATCAAGGCCCCAAAGGCATGCAACGCTGCAGTAACTGTGGGTCCATGGCACGCAGTTCCTCGTTTTAAGTGCTCAGAGGCCCCCACTGCAGTAAGCCTCAGCTCCAACTCTGTGAGCCAGCAAGTAAGCACACTTACCCCCTGAAGTAAGCACTCTTATTCTCAAGCCGGCCTCCTGCCCTGAAACACTTGCTCTCTGGGCTGAGAAGTCCACTGCTGAATGCCAGGCTCCAATTTGGCTGCTCCTCGGGTGTCACAGCTGTCCTGGAGGTTCACCAGGCAGGCATCTCGGGATCCAGAGAATCCCTTCACTCCTGACTCTTGCTGGTAGGGAGGCCCCCTCCTGCTTCAAAATGATGATTCATTTGAACGTAGCAGGTTGGCAATCCTAGCGAATCGTGTTACAAGCACTCACAACTGAATCCTGTCAGTATCTTCCCTCACCTCCCCCCAGACCCAGCAGCAGAAGAGCGTCACAGACCAGCCCTAGAAAAGCCACATTAAAGAATTCAAAGACCTGCAGTGTCCACTGGCGTAGAATGACCTCAGGAAGTGCTAATACTTGCAAGAGAAGGAGCCCCGGTGCTGCTCCCTTGAAGCTTGGCAGCCGGTCCTGCCAGCTGGTTCCACAGGAGCAAAGGTCTGGCCCCTGGCTCTGACCAAGAGCAGTCTTAGGAACCCTCTGCACAGTTCTCCTCTGGCCTGCAGGGTGCTACCCATTGACATCGATGTGACACTCACCACCTTGCAAGAACATTCTCTTGTTGGTGATGGAAGATTAAGTGCATGATTGTTCCTGACGTATCAGCATTGGTAAGGCTGTTACTGAGAGAAATGAACCCTTTTTCTTCCCCTCTTTTATTGTGGAAGCTCTTTGAATAAATGCAATTACAACTTACCATATTTTCAGCGAATCTCGGACTAGTAAGACAACCTTGAAAAGGAGGAGCTTCCGTTTTTAGCATGTTCAGTGGGAGAAACTCCACAGAAGCAGCATGGCCAAAAGTCGTATGGTTTTGTAGCATCTTTATGGCTTTTTTTTCCTTTGCTTTTTCCTTACACTGTTTGTGTCGTGATTAGCTTTATGTTTTTTTCTAAATCAGCGTGGAGATTTTATCCATACGAAGGCCCTTGCAGAAAGCGATTTGGCCTTAGGTTCTTGATTCATTCAAGCTGTACCAACACCTGGGGTTAAGGAATGGGGCTGAGTGACCCAGAGGGACCACCTGGGGGCTCATTACAGCCTCTGCTTCAGGAGGCATGATGGAATCTATCATGATCACATGGTGAGGCCATGGAGACTTGAGCCCTGAAGTTCAGATGAGCTTCCTAGTTGGTGACCATGAACACAAGAGTATAGCATGTCCCTCTTTAGGTCATGGAAGTACCATCCTGCGACCCTTCCCAGATTCTACTCCGAGTGTTTCTCCATTTGCGTTCCTTTTGGCTGTACTGAAAGTGTAGCTGTAAACATGGTCGACGCTGTGTGAGCCTTTGTGAGTCATTTTAGCAAGTCCGTGAGCCCACAGGGCCAGTGAGAGTCAGCAGACTGGTGCTTGACTGTTTGGCAGTCTAAAGACAGGTGGCCTTCTGGTCACGTGTGAGCTGGATCCATTTCACACTTGGAGAATTGGACTCGTGCTGCTCTTACCAGGCAGTTAGCAGTGAGGGTGGGATGTGCCCACCATATCCCTCGCTTAGTGCAACCATAAAAGAGCAATACACCCCTTCCTCACTTAGTGACCCCTGTTCAAAGAGGAAGTTGTCATTTGAAAGTGGTATTCGAAAACAGGATAGATAACCACATTAGATCACAAAATAGAGAATGACTACTTCATCACGTAACTGCCAAACCACAGAGAATCCTGACCTAGCCAAATTGACACAACCCTAACTATCCCAGCTAAGGTTATTCTTGCCTCAGCATTCCTGACTGCCACACACGTGCCCATTCATGCACAAAATAGATTCACTGCTGTTACAAATGTGATCTCTCAGTTAATGAGTAAGGAATGGATGCATTCATGAACCCACAGGCTTAATGGCTATTAAATACGTACACTTTTATTTACATCACGTGCATATATAAATATATGTACACATTAGTACAGATATAACGTAGTGCATGTATAAAATAAATGTCATATAATTGCATATGTAAATAGCTGCGTGCACCACTCCAAATCACCTCAGATACATCCAGCATTTTGTGTGTGTTACTTGTTGGCTGCTGTCAAGCTGACCTCCGATTCGTGGTGACCCAGTGCACGCAGAACAGAGTGCTGCTGGGTCTTGTGTCCCGCCCAGGATCAGCAGCCAGGACTGTGCGTGCTATAGCGATGCCATTGGCTAAATGCTCAGAAGCCAATCACCAGGCCTTTTCGAGTCTTGCCTTAGCTCGGCAGCTCTGCTGAAACCCGTTGAGCACCACAGCCACACAAGCATCCACTGGCAGATGGCATTGGCTGCACATGGGGGACACTGGCCAGGCATCAAACCCATGTCTGCATGGAAGGCCAGACTTCTCTGAGTGAACTGCCTGACCTCCTGGAAGTACGCCTCACTTTCTGGGGAAAATGACCCTGGAGGATGGCCTCTCAGCCTTTATTTCATCCCAGTGAAAGTGAGCTTTTCTTTTTTTACATATATGGAACGCTTCACAAATTTGCATGTCGTCCTTGTGCAGGGGCCATGCTAATCTTCTGTGTATCGTTCCAATTTTTTTTGGTATATGTGCTGCCAAAGCGAGCACGAAAGTGAGCTTTTCTGTTTAACTTTCAAATTGCTTTATTGTTTAGAAAATTGTGTGTTTAGAGTTGACATCTAATTTTTATAACAACCATCTATTCCTTGAAATGCCTTTTTCTGAAGCAGAGAGGCTCTTTTCTAGAAGAGCTCTTGGCAGTAGTCCCCACGCTCGGATTAGTCTCACCTTTGCCAGACTGGGTCGGCACGTCCTTCAGCCTGTCCTTACAAGCGTTCTCTATCTTGGCGCTCTCTCCCCTCTGAGCCCCACTCGCTGCCATCAAGTCTATTCTGCATTGGGTTTCTACTCTTTGCAGGAGTAGACAGCCTCACCTTTTTCTTAGGTAGCGACTGGTGGGTTTGAACTGCAGACTGTGTGCTTAGCAGCCCAGTGCTAACTCAGTGCCACCATGATGCCTGTCTCTTTTGAATACTCTCCTACTTCTCAGTGTCCCTCTTAATGTGATATGCCTAATTTCTTCTGGAAATGTGATGATGCATACTAAGCTTTTTTCCCCCAACAGTTTTATTGGCACATAATGTACATATCATACAAATCAATAGTTCAATCGTTCAATTATATCAAGGAGAATTGCACAATCATAGGCACATCAATTTTTGAACATTCCCTTACCCATGGTTAAATCACCTTTAAAATGAGTCATGCAATTACAATCAGTTCTCCCTTCTCCTTTCTTCATTATTTATTCCTGAAATCCCCTTTTCCTCCCTATCCCCCACTCCCCACCCTTGGGTCCTCTGCAAACCCTTGTATCAGTTATTATCACTATGCATCCACTCTTTGTGCTTCACCAATTGGGAGACCAAACAGAAACAATAAAAAACAAAATCGAGCTAAGGTGGTGAGAATGAAATAATAATATAAAGGTAAAAAATGCAAATAATGAGTAAGAAAGAAACGACCCCCATAACATTCAAAAAGCCAGGGAAGAAATTTATGCCATGGAAAAAGATATACTTGCACTCAGAACCAATTAAGTTTGGGTCTATAGGGAGGTCAACTAGCCAAGTATGAAGTTCGATCCAGCAGGATCAAGATTACAGTGGTCTCTGCATGATAGTACGGCTGTTTGCGACTCCTGCCTATGGCTAGAGAGGATCTGCCATCAGCTGTCTGACTTGATACTCTGCAGATGGGTTTTGGGCTCCCACTGCCCTCTGTCGCCATCTACAAATTGGGTGTTCATAATTTTATCTCTGATACTTTGCTGAAAAATATACATATATGTATATGTAAATATACACATATAAAGCCAAAATCGTTGTCAATTTTGACTCATAATGACGTAATGAACATAGGGCAGAGTAGAACTGTCCCCTGTGGGTTTGCTAGATTGCAAGTCTTACAAGAGTAGAAAGCTGCCTCTGTCTCTCTCAGGTGCCATCGAGTCAGTTCTGACTCATAGTCCAACCCAGCAGACACTGCCCAGCCCTTTGCTGTACTCACAGTTGTTTCTGGGTTTCAGCACAGTGTTGCAGCCACTGTGTCAGCCCATCTTGTCAAGAGTCTTTCTCCTTTTGCTGACCCCCCCCACCCCGTTTATAATCTCTATATATTGCCCCTCACTTTTATTTTTTTAACACACTTTTTGATTAAAAGTGTGGGTTCGGTTAGGATCCTTGGACTGTTAGCATCATAGAAAATGACCAAATCAAAACTGACGTAAGCAGTCTTGGGATCACAGCGCATCGTTTCACAGAAGCAAGCCGGTGGCGGTGCGGTGGCTGCGGGTGTGGTTCACTCGGGTTGGCAGTGCCTCTCCGTGCTCAGAGGGTAGATCTCCCTCTGAGGTTGGTTCCTCACCGTCTCGGGATGGCTGTGCATAGTGCCAAGTGTCTTCTCCTCACCCTGCAAGGTCGAGAGGCAGAACAGGGGACGGTCCCTGTGTGGAGTCTCTTTCTAAGACTGAGGAAGAGCTTCCTTGGAGCCCCTTGGCACATAGCTCTTCAGACTTCAGTGTCCGTTCCTGCCCCTGTCACTGGTGAGGGCGATGGGACCCCTATGCCCGCCTGCCCCTAAAGCAGACCCACCCTGTGGGATGAGGAGGGACCAAGCCTCCCTGGGCCACTTGACTGACCTTTTGCCAGCAGGGAGGGCTGGGGGATGAGCCATCGTGGAACCGGCCCTGACCACCTGCTCTGACCTTATTTCTTGTCTTTCTCCAGAAAACAAGTTGTACAGGGCAGGGTGATAAACAGGGAACTTTAGAGTAAACAAATACAGGAATGAGAATATCTGAATCCTATTTTTTTTTCTAACAGTGTGTTCAGGGATGCTACCTTACAAAATAAGAATAGCCAACAATGGTTCACTGGTTAACGATGGTTCATTTCTTCCCATGGAAGATAAGCTAGAAATGAAACCCACTGTCATCGAATAGATACCAACTCTCAGAAACCCTATGGGCAGGGGGGAACTGCCCCTCTGCGTTTCCGAGACTGCAACCCTTTATGGGAGTAGAAAGTCTCGTCTTTCTCTCGAGGAGAGGCTGATGGTTTCAAACTGCTCACCTTGCAGTTAGCAGCCCAGCAGGTAACCACTACGCCACCAGGGCTCCTCCCATGCACGATCCTATGTAGAATTAGGGTTAGCCGATGGTTTCAATCCCAGCCCTGTGACTTACCTGCTACATGACCTTGGGTCAACTTCGTACTTTTCTTAAACCTTTGTGTTTTCCTGTGTAAAACCAGGGTAATGTTAGTGTTTATATCACAGGGTTGCTATGAGTGCTTGGAAGAGAGCCAACACCAGATAAATACCAGGTATCATTAGTTGTTGTTATGGGCTTATAAAAACTGAAAACAAGTTAGAAACCATCACTTACCCTTTTCACGCTGATTGCTGTCTGGGGAATTTGCAACACGCCATTCCCAGAGGGTCAGATGAAAGGGTGTCGGAGCAAAAAGCAGAAATCCAACTTCCAGATTTTTTTTTGGCTTAAGGAATGAGGGTCTTGGGGAAATAAAAGAGGCAGACGAACATTATCCATGTGCATGGATTCTAAATTGAGTGTCAACTCAAGAATCAGATTCCATTTTGTTAAACAGTAAAGGCCATTACATCTTTTCAGAAGGTTTCACCCGCTGCTGAATATATAATAGGAATAGAAGAATAGCAAAAACTTTAAAGGTGTAGAGGAGAGGAGAAAAGAGAGGATGCTTGCGAATTTGTCTCTCACCCTCAGCACTCTGCTGTGCAGAAGTCTTTAAAAGTCACTTTAGAGATGACACAGAATCGATGGAATAGATTTCTTTTAGTTTCTAATTTTCAGTCTGTTACAGTTTTTAAAATACTTAAATTTTGTCCTCATTGCCAGCTAGAGAGGCTCGCCTATTTGCTGAGGTGTTGTTGTTGTTTTTTTAAAATATTTGGTCCATTTAGAATTTTCTTTAAGTATTCTATTGTGGAGAAACTGTGCATTATATGGTAAAGAGGTGCTACATGATTAAGATCTTGCTTGTCTTAAAGAATGAATCAGTCATTTCTTACTGACGATAACTGATGAACCTGTAATGATAGCTGCAAACAAAAAAAATTTTTTTTCTTTTTAAAATCATTTTACTGGGGGCTCGTGCAACTCTTATCACAATCCATCCATCCATCCATCCATTGTGTCAAGCACATTTGTACATTTGTTGCCATCATCATTCTCAAAACATTTGCTTTCTACTTGAGCCCTTGGTATCAGCTTCTCATTTTTCCCCTCCCTTCCCCTCCTCATGAACCCTTGATAATTTATAAATTATTATTTTGTCATGTCTTACACTGTCCAATGTCTCCCTTCACCCACTTTTCTGTTGTCCATCTCCCATGGAGAGGGTTATATGTAGATCCTTGTGATCGGTTCCCCTTTTCTCCCCCACCTTCCCCTTCCCCTCCTGGTATCACTACTCTCATTATTGGTCCTGAGGGGTTTATCTCTCCTGGATTCCCTGCATTGGGAGCAGTGGGAGATGAGCTGGAGAGAGCAGTAAGGAGCATGTCCAGATGGCCATGGAGTGCCTGGTTAGGGGGCTTGGACTCTGTGATTAGAAAGTTCAGAAGAAACAAGATCGATTTTGTGGACTTGGGGCCACACACACACACTGTGGGCAGCAAACAGCATGTAGATGGATGGACAAGTTTTGTTTTTTTAAAACCCATTTTCCATGTAAGCCATTTCTTCAAGGTGTTCAGCTGTTAGGTAGAACTAGACTATAATTTAGGTATTTGAAATAAAGAATGTAAGAAGTGTTTGTTTTAACTCTATGGTTCTCAAGCTTTATGTATTCGAATCACTTGGGAAGCTTTATCAAACTCTTTCTGCCCATGTCACATCCCATGACAGTCAAATCACAATGTTTGGGGACTGGAGCCAGGCAGCAATATTGCTTAAAGAGCCCAGAAGAGGGAGACAAAAAATGAGGAGCTGATACCAAGACTCAAGTAGAAAGAAAAGCTTTTGAAAATGATGATGGCAACATATGTACAAATGTGCTTGACACAATGGGTGTATGTATGGATTGTGATAAGAGCTGTACGAACCCCCAATAAAATGATTTTTTAAAAACCCAGAGGATTCCAAAGGGCAGCAGTGTTTGGAAGCCACTGCCTTAATATGTATTCCAGCGTAATTACACTGATTCGTGTTATCTATATTTGAGGGATACTTGTAAGTGTTCCAAAATGCAGATTTTAAAAATCCTTCATAAAGAGTGTTTTAGCTTGCAAAGTGGTCACTCACAGGCCATTTAACCTCACAGCTTTTGATAACTTTGTTAGAGAGAGTGATGCTGGTTAAGCAGATGGACACTAGTGGAATGTGCTCAGGTAGAGTGACTTTCATGGCTGCCTGCTGCTCCTGTATCTGCCTCTGTCACATGCTCCGTGCAGGCGTCAAACACTAAACCAGGCTCAAAAGCACATTAGTAAGTGACTCATAGAAAGGTATTAGAATGCCATTCCTCCTGTTTTACATATAACCTATTAAGAAATGTGTGTAGGAGATTGGTGAAATCTTATATGATAATTTTAAATCATTTGAAACATGAGGATATTGTTGGGTTTTCCTGCAGACCAGTTCCTATGAAGTGGAACTACTGGGAGAGCAATGTATCTATATCTTTATCTGTATGTAATTCACATTTTGTTTAAGGCCAGAAGGAAGGAAATTGAGTGTACTGGTCTAAAGCCTTGCACTTACCTTTGGAGAAACAGTTGATTCCAGGGCTGGGCAGGAAATATACAAGATGAATACTGGGTACTGGTATCTTTGTGTCAAAGCCTGAAAGCTATGGAGTCATGTCAGAAGTTGAGAAGAGAAAACTGCAAGGGGCTCTCATTGGCCAAACATGGGTCAACTTGAACATCAAAGAGTCACAGCAACGAATTAAAAACATCGCACACACAAGCATATTTTCATTTATTACATGGTATGGTAATGATTTTTAAAATTCTGGTCAACATTGAGGCTTACTAGGACAACCAAATCATTATTCTGAAAATTGACAAATAAATCCAGGCTTTGAACCAATTCATTCCAGTTTGACCCTCTGCTGAGAATTTGCCTTTCTGTCCCAAATATATTGAATTAGAATTTACAAGATCCTCAGGTATCCCCAGGGATCAGCTAGGGAATCTAGTTACAATGTAGATTATGACCCCCTGGGATATAATGTAGATTATGACCTGGGATGATGGAAATAAGGAGCCCTGGTGACTTTGTGGGTTAGTCATTGGACTGCTGCCCACAAGGTTAGCAGTTCGAAACCACCAGTTACCCCCCTGTGGGCGAGATCAGGCTTTCTACTCCCATAAAGATTTATAGCCTCGGAATCCACAGAGACAGTTCCACTCTGCCCAATAAGCTCACTGGAATCTACCTGATAGCAGTGAGTTTGGCTTGGGAATTTAATTCTCAGCAGGGGTTTGAACCAGAACAAAGTAGTCCAAAGCCCCAAAATAGAGGTAAAGACCCAAAACATGTATCCTTCCTTTCCTTTATTAAGAGCCTGGTTGGCATATTGATTATATAGTAGCAAGGTCAGCAGTTCAAAACCACCAACAGCTCTGCAGGGGAAAAAGCAGGGCGTTGTACTTCTGTGAAGACTGACAGTCTCATAAACCCACAGGGCAGTTCTACCCTGTCCTGTAGGGTCTCTGTGAGTTGGCATCAACTCCATGGCAGTGGTTTGTTTTTTTTTTTTCCTAGTTGCTTTATTTTTATTGTGGGATAATCAAGTAGTTTCTAATGAAAACTCTTTATACAAGAATATCAGTTAATAAAAACAGAAGGAATGACAGAATTGTGAAAATCAGCAGTGAAATAACGGCTCTGGCCAGGCTCATCAGTGGATGCTAAACTGTCCGACTGGTTGCCCTGGGCCGCCCCTGGCACAGTCCTCCAGTACTTGCTGAAAGCTGGGTGGTTGGAACCCACCCAGAGGTGCCTTGAAGACAGCCTTCTAGAAGGTCACAGACTTGTGACAGTCTCAATAGCGAAGACCCACTGTCCACACCGTGGTCACCATGTGTGTCCTCTAAACCCTGGGTTTCCAAATGTGGCTAATGAGGAATCCCTTGGGGACCTGGTGAAATTATACATCCCTGGGCTCCATTTGCAACAGAGCCCTGGGTTCTGTAGTTGTACCAGATCCCTAGATGATTCCAATGATCAGCCTCCAAGGCTGGGAACCTGGCTCTAAACATTCATAAACTTCAAACTTGCTGCTATCGAGTGGATTACAGCATAGAGGGATCCTATAGAGCAGAGTAGAACTGGCCCTGTGGGTTTCTAAGACTAGAACTCTTTGCAGGGGTAGAAAGCCCCGTCTGTCTCCCAGGGGGCAGCTGGGGTGGTTTCGAACTGCTGACCTTGTGGCGAGTAGCCCAATGTATAACCACTATGCCACCAGGAATCGTATCCCTCTTCATACAATGTTGTTCTTAGGTGCCATCGAGTCGGTTCCAACCCTAGTGACCCCGTGCACAGCAGAATGAAACACTGCCTGGCCCCGCGCCAGCTTCTCGTCGTCCTCGTGCTTGAGCCCCTTGTTACAGCCACTGTGCCCTACAGTAGGAAGCGTAAAACAAAATAGAGCTGACTAAATTTAATCAAGCTCCTTTACTTATTTGGCTTACCTCCCCCCTTTTCAGAAAAAAATTACGCAGCACCCCCTTGGTAATTAAAACTTGTTCTTGGCCCTTACTCCGTGGTAAAGTGTTGGTATCTGCTTTTGCAGCCCCCCTGGATCATTTTAGCGCCTCCAGGTGGTAGTATCACCCTCTTTGGGAAAGAGCTCCATTTCCAAGGAATTGGAAACAATTCCATTTCCAAGGAATTAAGGAGGCTAGAGTAAGGTGACCAGAGTTTATTGGTAAAGTGGGACAAAAGCGGGCCACCATTGATAAAACTCATATCCTGGCGAAATAGCCACATGGCAGCCGAAAACCGTATACCCTAGCTTGTCATGCATTCTTTTCAAAAGTTGGGACTTTTTTAAAACGCTGCAGGATGCAGGAAAAATTGTTAAAAAGCGGGACGTCTGGTCACCTCAGGGTAGAGGGAGAAGTTAAACACCACCTTGAGGAAATGGCGCGTCAGCTTCAGAATGTACGCTCCGCTTACAGGGTCAGTGACTTTGTTTCTTCAACAAATACATGACTCGAGGGAGGGGAGTGAAAAAGGTAGCGGGGCTGTCCCCGTTGAGGAGACGAGATCGAAGAGAAAAATAATAGATGTGGATGCTGTTTGGATTCTGATACAAGTAAGCCCACTGCCAAACGCTCTGAGACAGGAGGTTGACTGTTAGATAGATGTGAATTGTTAGTTATAAGATGGCCTTGTACGACAAAACACGCCACCGAAAGAGAAACGAAAAACAGACCTAACACTCAGAAAAGTCCTTCTCTGTTAGGAGTGTTGCTGAAGTATGTATGATCGAAATGGTCTGGCGGTAAAACCCTCCAGCAGTCAGTCAGTAAGGTGGACGGATCGGCAAGATGCTGATAGCTATGAAAGTATGTGCTAGAGATGTATTACACTATTCTTCCTGCGTTCATGCCCTTAACATTTTTTTTCCAGAATGAAAACATTTTTAAAAGCTCAAGTTTCACATGGAAAGAAACACAGAGCCCTTTCTTTCTGACTGCTCAGGAATTAGAAGTCCATGCCCCTTTCCTCTCTACTGATGCAGACCAGTGTGAAATTCTGGACATCGTTTGTATTTGGTGATTCTTAATTAAATAGGCCAACTTAAAAAGGGCAGTGCTTGAGAGGAGATTAAAAGTGAGCTCTTTGGGAATTGGTTTCCATAATAAAATTTGTCCTTTCATACTATGGCATTGATGAGGTTCAGATTTCATAAAACAGCAAAAATCTTGCTCAGTGCTCTTTTGGATTTTGGTGACTCGTTTGTTCAATTTCCCAATTAATTTTCTTCACCCTGCCAGCAGTCATTTCAGAAGAGAGGCCTTTAGAGAACCTTGCTTGCAAAGCAAATTCTTTTCTTAATATTTAATCTGATCGTTTGCCATGTTCAGTATTTAAGTGGGAGTGGAGAGGGAGATTAGGAATCAGGAAGGGATATGGAAGACTAATGTGAAATGTGCTTTCTATTCAGACTTGTTTTCTTTGCTCTTTTAATCATATCACAGACATTTATTTATTACCACTACTGTGTATAGATCCCTGGGGCCACAGTGAGTTAAGCTCTCAGCTACTAACCCCAAATGGCCACGATTCAAACCCACCATGATTCAAACTGCGCAGCCGGACAAAGACATGGCCGTCTGCTCTCCTAGTGATGGACCGCCTTAGAAGCACGAAGGGGGCAGTCCTACTCTGTACAGAGCGATCGCTACGGGTTAGAGTCAACGCCGGGGCAGTGGGTTTGGTGTGGTTCGTACTGTGTGTAAGGAGGCCTGGTGATACACAGGTCGTTCAAACCCACCAGCCACTCTGCAGGAGAAAGATGTGGCCATCTGCCTCATACAGATTTCCGGCCCGCCCTGGGAGCCGTACAAGGTAGTCCTAGTCTGTGCAGTAGAGCCCCGATGAGTCAGAATGGACGTGGGGACCATGGGTTTGGGACAGTTCCTGTGTGTCATCTGCTGTCCGACACTTGCTGAGAAGCGAAGGAGTCAGACGTGGTCCTTGCCCCTCCAGAGTCCTCGAGTCCCTCACTAGGGAACCGAGAGGCTTGCGGCTGGTTTTCTAGTTGGAAATGTGGTTAGACCTGTGAGCATGGGTAGTGCTGCAAGAAAGGAGGGTCTTGGCTGGGGCAGGGCCAGCAAAGGCATCCTTGAATCTGAAGAGTGGAGAATTGGGAACCTGTTACTGCTGAGAGGATTGGGACTCCTGGAGATGCCAGATATTAGAGTAGAGCTGGGCTCCATCGGGTTTTCTTGGCTGTGATCTGTATGTTTGTTTAGTTTTTATCACACTCTGAAATTGTGCAGTTTTGGAATATATAGCCTGTCTTTCCTGTACTTGAATATAAAATCCTTGACAGCCGAGAGTTCATCTGTCTCATCTAACATAGCCCTGTGCCTTGCACACAGTAGGTGCTTAGTACATCTTTGTTGAATGTATGCGTGGATTAAAGTGAGGTTGGGATCAAGGGACCTGTCCACCCCTTTTCTGCTGTCCCCCAAACATCGTTCTGGCTGTGAGCTCTTTTTATAGTTGGGAGGTTAGTTTCCAAGCCCTGTTCCTCCGAGGCATTTCCACTTTGCTGTCTGGCTGTAGCCTCAAACTCAGTATGCCTAAAATGATACATTGTTTGCCTTCCGCCGGTGCTCCAGTTTTGTTATGGCCAATGCCGTTGCCAGTCCCCAGGCACAAAACCAGGGTGTTACCGTGCAGTATTCACTAGACGTAACCCTTAGGGTGGCTCCACGTCCCAGTTGATGCCTTCTTAGGGAGTTTCTGCTCACTGCTTTCAGCTCTGCTTTCTGCCTGTTGAACACCAAGCTGATGAGTTTGCACATCTTCGTGCACGCTTATTGGCCATTGAGGGCTTCTTTGCTTAAACACCTGTTCAAGTCCTTTGCCTATTTGGGGTTGAGCTGTTTGTCTTTTTGTTGCTGAGTGGTAGGAGTGCTTTTTGTATTCCTGGCAATAAACGCTTATTGGATAGATGAGCCCCAAGTGTTTCTCCACATGCTGGAGATTGCCAGGTCACTTTGTTGGTAAAGGTTTTGGGTGAACAAAGTTTTAAATTTTGATGAAGTCTGATCCATTTTGTCTTCTGTTGATTGCACTTTCCCTGTTCTATCTGACTGACTTCATTGTTAACAACTGGGTCCTAGACTGTGCTCTAGAAGTGAGGGCATTGGTTCTTCTATTTAAGACCTTTACCCGTCTGATTTAATTTCACATACTGTGTTGAAGTGTTGGTCCATCGGATCATTCTTTTACCTGTGGAGAGCCAGCTGCTTCCGCACTATTTATTGAAGAGACCCCCCCCCTCATTGAATGGACTGATCACCCTAGAAAACCAGCTGACCATAGA
>NW_022107431.1:33440412-33445172 GCF_000313985.2 Echinops telfairi | reverse complement strand
ATATTTTCATATGTACATGCCTTTATTTAGACCTCTATAAATGCTCTTTAAGGCTGGAAATCTTTATGGAAGCAGCCTCATCTTTTGCCCATGGAGCAGATGTGGATGGTGGGTTTGAACTTGTGACCTTTTGGTTAGTAACCCAATGTTTAACCTACCACACCAACAGTAAGAGAAAATGTGTCAAGCATTGATAACAACATCTGGCACGCAGTAAGTGCTCGGTAAAGGTCCGCTTCAGAGCCTGTTGCTAATGGAAAAGCCGCCGTTTGAACCCATCTCAGCCTCTTCTCAGAAGAAAGATGTGGCAGTCTTTAGATACTGTAAAGATGCCAGTCTTTTGTGTAAAATGAGAAAAAAAATGTTCATGGTTTTTCTCAGGGTTCCTTTGCAGTGGTTCACTGAGAGCAGGGAGGCATAGATTAGAGACGCCGAAGAGCATCAGACTGTTTACCTAGAGATCTGAAAGGATCACTAGTTCCTAGGAGCTTTCTCTAAGAAAGGCCAGATGTGGATATTAATTGAATTTTAATGCTCTCTGCTCAACACTGTCTGGGCAAGGTTTTTCAGATGACTAACTTTCTAATCTGCCTTGACATTTCTTCAAGGTGCTGCAAACAGCAGTTTGTTGGTAGGTATAAAAATATGTATCATTTGTTTTACTGAAGAAGGTTTTGACACATTCTGTACAATTTGGTTGCAGTGCAGCACAGTGCCCCCTGTGAGTGGTGGGCACGGGGGCTCTGCATGTCTCAGGCACCAGGTCAAGGCTGGTAGGACTCCCCGAGACTTCAACAACATGAGGTGTACTCTGCGCTGTGAGAAAGAGGAGAAATGCAATCTTGAACTTGACACTCTTGCTTCCTCAGTGACACTTTAAAATGTTTTTAGGTTTATAGTGTCGACTGGAGCCAAACCAGAGGTGAACAGCTTGTGGTGTCTGGCTCATGGGATCAGACTGTCAAACTGGTACGTCAGCTTGGACTGTTTTTAAGTACACACACTCCCTTTCTCTTCCCCAAAGCTTCCACGGAATCCTTTTCTCTTCGGAAACATGGTTCTGTTAGCTGTTCAATGCGACAGCGATCTTTTCTTTAAAAACAAACAAATAAACAAACAAACATATGTATATATATATATCTCACACAACTTATACTGAGCCCCAGTGGCACAGTAGGTCATGAGTTGGGTTGCTGACTTCAAGGTCAGTAGTTCGGGCTCCAAAGGAAACTCAGAGGGACAGTTTTACGTTGGCTGTAGGGTCGCTATGAGTCAGAATGGACTCCGTGGTGGTGAAGTTTATTAATCTTTTGACTATAAACAGTAATTATTGCAGCATTAATTATTTGGACCCCTTAAATATGACCTTGCTTTATATAACAATAGAGTTTTCCAAAAGTCCTTGAAGTATTTAGGTATATTGTATTTATATTTACATATATTGGCTGCATGTATAGTATATATTAATGTATGTGTTTGAATGTTTCCCCATTTAGTATTTAATTTATTTATTTTTAGTGGGATCCAACTGTTGGGAAGTCACTGCACACTTTCAGAGGCCATGAGAGTGTCATTTACAGCACTATCTGGTCTCCCCACATCCCTGGTTGCTTTGTTTCAGCCTCAGGTAAGTACTTTGGTGTCCAGCAAAAGGCTTTGTTGTAGTGAACGGTGGTGGCCTCGTATGTCCCAGTAGAGGGCGTTGTGTAGCTGTTCTCAATAGAGAAAACAACTCTATTGCTAGTCTTTTGTGTTCTCTAAACTGTTTCGTTACCAACTTCTTGACAGGAATTAACGGAGGCCTGGATTACTTTTGAATGATTCTCACAATCTGACTTAACATGCCCCTTTTTTGTTGAGGTGAGAGCCAGCGGGCAAAGAACCAGCTATGGTGTGGGCCTTGCCCTGACTGACATTCAATACTGTCTCTGCTGCTCTGGTTGTGAGACCTCCTGGCCAAGATGGGGCTAAGAATGGGAACACCTGAGGTGGGTGTGAATATGAAACACACGTGCAATGTCCAGCACAGTGTTAACTCCTTCCTTGGAAGATCATCCATTTTTTCCAGGGCTATTCCCTTTAATTCACTGTCCCTAAGCCTAGCCTCCGTCCTGCTTTCCAGATGTTCCACGGAAGAGTTTAGTAACAGAACCTACCTTGACGTTTGGAATGACAGTTTATGTGATAAGAATATGGAATATCAGATCCCAGTGAGGAATTGTGTAATATTTTCTGTACCATGACTTTTCATAGTATGAATTAGATAGAACACATTATTTATGACTTAGCAAGTATGGTTTGTGTTAGACCACTTACCATTTGGTTGATTATATTGGGGTGGGGGTCGGGCTGTTTCTGAAAGTTCCTCAAAAATGGAATTAAAAGAGAAAAGAATTTTCCCACGAACTTTTTGAAGCCTTTTCATACGTCCTGTTAAATTGAGAGCCAGTTTAGTTCTTTTTATTGGCTATGGAACTGCTTTACTTATGTGATTTTAACCTTGGTTTATCAGAACGAGGCTTGTAAGACTGAGTAACAGTTACAGTGTGTGTGTATATATATGTATATATGTGTATATATATATATATATATAGAGAGAGAGAGAGAGGAGATATATCACTGCCATTGAGTCAGTTCTGACTCATAGCAACTCTATAGGAGAGGGTAGAACTGTCCTTGTGAATTTCCAAGACTGCAATTCTTTATGGGAGTAGAAAGCCTCATCTTTCTCCCTTGGAGCAGCTGGTGGCTTTGAACTGCTGACCTTGTGGTTAGCAGCCCAATTTGTAATTCACTACATCACCAGGGCTCCATAGAATATATAATGTGCTGATTAATATTTGTGGTGATTGATAAAGTAATATCACTATTTTTTCTCTCATAACTAAAACAAGTCCCATATATTTATGAAGAAAAAAATAAAAATAGTTAATCCCCATCCTGACTATAAACAGAGTTTGAAAATTCAAGAAGGCAGAGAAGCATGCCAAATAATAAAGCCTCCCACCTCACCACCCAGAGATAATCACTGTTAACATCTTCTTTACTCTGCAAGAAAAGTTCTTGGACCCACTCTAGAACACACGGTACAGAAAAATCTTTATGGAGACTTCTCTTGAGGAAAAAGGTAACCTCACAAACTACATTTACTTAGTTATGTCTGTATTTATAATTATATGCATATAGTTCTAAATCCCATTTTTGTTAAACTCCTCTAGGAAAATTGCTTTTGTAATTATGAGCCAGAAAATATTGTCAGCAAATTTATTTCTCCAGTGAACACACTATTACTTATTTATTTTTAAACTTCTTATTATGAATTAGGCGAAGGTTCTACAGAGCAGATCATAGTTTTAATTTGTTATTCACACAAATCCTGATAGTCCAGTGAACTACTTTTTGGATGAGCGAACAGCTAGGATCTGGATGGCATCAGTTAATTCTGATTGGGAACGAGAAGTATGTTATTAAAAGACTTGGACCCTAAAATGGTAAACAGATGTACCTCCTCAGTCTTTTAAATGTTTGCCAGTCTGGTGCATGAAAAATTATCATCTAATTGTTCTTTTGATTTGCATATTTGATAATTAGGGAAGTAAAAAAAAGTTTATGTTAATTGGCCACTGCAGTTCTTTTGTGAATTGCATGTTCATGTCTTCGGCCCATTGTTTCTTCTGAGAGATGCATGTGTGTTGTTTTTCTGTGTTGATTTATGAGCCTTGTAGGGTGTGGATGATGTAGGAGAGGGTTAAGTAAAGCGGTTCTTAGGCCCTTAACAAGGACCAGTCTGTGGGTGGTGATATGACCACTGCAATAGGAAGTCGTCTGGAAGAGAGCTTGAATTTTGTTCATAGGTGTGAGTGTCAAGTGAGCAGGTATGTTTGGAACTGAGAAGTCTGGCCCTGGGAATGAGAAGTGTGCCGTTGGCTAACCGGCAATAACTGGGAGCCCACGAGAAAGAACGAAGGAAGCTGATCACCTAGCACGGGTTGACAAATGATTGTCCCGGGATCCCAGTCCGGACCACAGGAGGTTTTCGTAGTTTTCCATCTTAATTCGGAGAGTGAACGTTTCCGGACGCTGCTTACGGAGCCAGCAGAAAGTGAGAGAAGCGCCAGACGGGCTTTTGCGCTGGAGAATTCCTTCCCATCCCAGGACTGCGCAGACAGTCCCTGCATTTTCCTCTAGACGTTTTGCAGCTACATTTTTTTCACTTAATATTGAGCTCACCAGGAATTCATTTCAGAGTAAGAACTGAGGTTGACGTGTAACTTTTCCCAAAATGACTTAGCCGTGGTTGTGATTGTTTCATTGGGTAAGCCCTTCTGTTCTGACTGATGGAAATGATGATGGGGACTACTAACATTTTTTGAAGGTGTCAGCTCCACCAGGTACCATGTAAACATGTTTATTTTTAAGATCTAATAATTCTACCATGGGAAATAGCATCTGTATCACCGTATATCTGGATCTGTTTCTTAGATGGCTGGGATAGAACTGGCAACATTTTGGTTAGCAGCTGAGCATTTTAACCACTAACCATCAGGATTCAAGTAGACTCCCGGGACCTGGGACTGAGCTAAAGGTCTGCACATCATAGCCGAAGCAGATCATGGGGCACTCCATAAAAACCGGACTCGAAGGCCCTGGACCTCTGAACTACAGAGTACAATGTTCTTAAAAGCAAACACGCAAATTTTTTACAATGGTTCCTGAGAACTGGCATTTGAATTCAGTAAAGCCATTTTGGGGCTAACTCT
>NW_022107431.1:33434673-33439672 GCF_000313985.2 Echinops telfairi | reverse complement strand
TGTCACTGGTGTTTCAAATGGCAGCAGGGTCACCCCGTGTGAATAAGTTTCAGGAGCTGACACAAGCTTGCTTGCTGGAAGTGACAAGGACTTGAAGCACTGCTGATGAAGATCAAGGACTGCAGCCTTCCGTGTGGATTACAACTCAATGAAAAGAAGACCGAAGTCCTCACAACTGCACCAATAGGTAGCACCATGGTAGACAGAGAAAAGGTTGACTTGTCAAGGGTTCATCTTGCTTGGATCCACAATCAGTGCTCATGGAAGCAGCAGTCAAGAGATCAAACAACATAGCGCACTGGGCTAATCTGTTGCACGTAACCTCTTTAAAGTGTCAAAAAGCAAGGGCGTTACTTTGGGACTAAGGTCCACCTGACCCAAGCCATGACATTTTCAGTTGCCTCATATGAATGTGAAAATTGGACATTGAATAAGGAAAACCGAAGAGGAATCGATGCTTTTGGATTATGGTGCTGGAGAAGAATAATGAAAGAACCATGGATTGCCAAAAGAACCAGCACTTCTATCTTGGAAGAAGTACAGCCAGAATGCTCCTTCGAGGCAAGGATGGTGGGACTGTCTCACATATTTTGGACATGTCATCAGGAGAGACCAGTCCTTGGAGAAGGACGTCGTGCTCAGTAAAGAAGGAAGGGCAGCGACAAAGAGGGAGGAAGGCCTGAAAGAGCTGGATTGATCTGGTGGCTGTACGGGCTCAGATACAAGACCAAGAGGGAGGACGGTGTAGGACGGCTGTTTCGTTGTACACAGGTCGCTACGAGTCAGAACTGACTAGATGGCTCCTAACAACAATAACAGCAGTACATCTTTCTCATTAACTTAATAAAGAAAACCCATTCCCAGATGGGATTGTAACAGCAAGCATAGGATTTTGGATTTGCAGTACATATTTGGGAGGCATAATGCTACCATAACAATAAGAAAGGTGATGATCTTATTAGCATTTTAAAAAGGATGTTGTTGTTCATGTTTGTTGAGTTAGTTCCAACTCACGATGACTGCATGCTAGGTGAATTTTGGTTGTGAGAAGGACAGGGCTCAACAGAAAGTAAATGTCTAGAAAAGAACGTGGCAATATGTGTACAAATATGTCTGATACAATTGATGTATGGATTGTAACGAGTTGTAAGAGCCCCCAATAAAATGATCTTAAAAAAAGAAGGACGTTGTTAGAGCATGTTCACAGTGAGCTGGAAATACAGTGGGGACGAAACTAGACAGGAGTCTGACCCTCATAGAGCTTACAGCTCAGTGAGCAAGAGACACACTAAGAAACAATATGAAATAAAGACCTAGAGGTTGACCATCATCCAGAGTGAGAACTTCTTTGAAGGGGAGGTGACACTGCAGTGGTTAGGGAGGTGGGCAACAGAGCCACACGGCTTCCTGTGTGACTTGGTGCTCGTTAGTCTCTGTCTGCATTTCTAAAACAGGGAGGGAAGAATGGAGTGGGGGAGGATTAAGTGAGTTAACGTGTACTAAAAGGCCTAGAAGAGTATTCGGCACAAAGTAAGGGCCCCATAAAGATAACCTCTTATTAGCAGCGTGTGTCCAGGATCCTGCAGAAATACATGGAAGGATTCTTGAGCTGTTGGGACTGGTGGCCAGAGACGCGTCCCTGAAGAAACAGCATTGATACTATACCTTAAGAACAATTAAGAATAATAAGTATTTAGATTTGCTTAAGAATAAAGAATGAGAAGCCAGAGGCAAAGAGATGGGATATGGTAGAGACACGAGTAAATATGAACAATGGCCTTTGCGGTGCCTGTGTGCACTGTAAGAATGAACAGGAGTCCTGGTAGTGGTAAGCATTGGGCTGCTAACTTTGTAAGGTGGGCGTTTCAAACCCACCAGTTACTCCACGGGAGATAAATGAGGCTGTCTGCTCCCGTGAAGATTCACAGCCTCAGAAACCCTATATATAGTATTGCTGGAAGTCAGAAACAACTTGATGGCTGTGGGTGGGAGGGTGGGCTTATCCAACAGCTAAGTTGTAAGTAATTTGTTCCAAGTTAAATCTGGATTGAATGGTGTGTAATAACATACTAGTCCAATGCATCTAAAGCCGGGTTAATCATCATGGGTGGGTGGGGCTTAGGAAACAACAGAATCCCGGGCTCCATTCTAGTCCTAGTGAATCAGAGTTCTGGGAGGCTCCTGCCCCCCCCACCCCCCAGTCACCCCAGCTGTATCTAGGGATCAGCCCTCTCTGTGAACTGCTATACTGGTCTATGATATAGCACTGTTTTGAGATGCTACATCAGTAGTTTATTCCTGTTCATGTAATAGGAATTTCTTTCATAGGAATATGTTCATCTCTTAGAAAGAATCCACCAAATGATTGCAGTGCCAGATTCAAATAGAAAAGAGCTTCTTTAGCTTAAGAACTTCTCAGTTTTTTTCCTCCTCCTTGGCTGTGTCAGGAAGTTAACTGAGGGCCTTCCACAATTAGTTCTTTTACTTTGTCTCCTTGCATTTAGAGAAGTGCTTGCTTTAAAACATCTCCTTACCCTGGTGCAGTACTACCTCGCACTGCCAACTCTGCAGTGTGGCACCTAACCTTGTAATATACACATAACTCCCTTTCTGTTGACTATCTTTTATCCAACATTTTGCATGTATAACAGTGAAAAATCTGTCCAACTACTTGGTGCATTAGACGTGTATCTGGCAACAATGAATGTTGAAGTGGGAATTCAGAGTAACCATAGCTGTGATGATTAAAGTGACATGTGACTTGGCTGGGCCCTGATTCTCAGTGGTTTGGAAGTTAGGGTGTAATGTCATCCTCTTTTTTGAATAACACTCATTTGTTTGTCTCACGACCTGGTCTTTGGGACCTATCTGAAGCCAGTCAGTGAGGAATGGGTGGACTTTGTTTCTAATGGCAGAAGCTTGCGGTAGTACTAAATGTTTATGAAAGTGCTTGCTGCAGCGGCACATATACTAAAATTGAAAGGATATAGGGAAGATTAGCATGGCCCCAGTGCAAGGATGATATGCAAATTTGTGAAGTGTTCCCTAATTTTTACTTAATTATACCCGATTAAAGATTTATGAAAACTAAAAAAGTTCATAGAAAAATATAATGAAAAGTTCATGGAATTTTCCTGCGTATGTAGTAGGCAATCAAGATGTGCTTGTATTATCTAACCCTGTGGCAGATATGCAGGCTGGTAATGTAATTATGTCACTTCAACCACTTAAAGCAATTTATATTCTAAGATAATATATGAGAATATAAAATTTAGGCTACCCCAGGAATTTAGTCATCTTGCAGGTGATGCAGTATTTGTGAATCTAGAACCCAGTGTGTGATCATCAGCTGAGCTAAGACACACTCAAAAGAGCATGGTTTCCGTGGTCTGGATCCAGCATGAACTTCTGTGGCCGAGTTCCGTTCATGGTGGTTATATTAAAACAGACTTCTTATTTCTAAGTGACGTGAGTTAGATGGGAAGAATATTTGAGCTGTTTCCACAAACAGAATTAATCTGAAGTAAACTTTCTTGTGAACCATGAAAACCGAATTACTGCGATTGCAGACTCCATCTAATTGTGTCAGTCACAGCCATGCCTGAATGTGGGGTTCAAGGGGGCCCTGCTCCACTGTGGGAAAAGTCATTTTGCATCCGATAGGCATCTGGCATTTTAAAGAGATTCAATTATTGGGGCCCAGCTTGCTTCCTTTTGCTACTCAGTCCACTTCACAGTTTTTGACTCGAGATTTCCACTCATTCCCCTGACCCAGCCTCGTACTGGCTGTGATTTGGAGTTCGCCACATTAACAGCCAGCACATCCTCTTTCCTCTCCGTTCGCTGGCTGTGCTGACTGTGGCAGGTCTGGTACCCCTCAGGGAAGCTGGTGGCTCAGTGCCATCACAGGTCTCTGACAACTGTTTGGCTGACAGTGGAAGGCCATGTGGCTGGAAAACGCTCTTTGTGAAATGGCTCCCATCAAGCAGCCACGTCCTGGTGGCTCGAGGAGTTGAATGAGTCAGCGTGCCATTTGGCCAGCAGTTCTTCTACCTGGAACACACAGTGATGGGAATCACAGCAGGTGTATGCAGCAGGAAGTGGGATTCTCCGCTCTGTAGAGGGCTTCAGTTAGTTGCAAGAAGGCACAGGCCTAGCAGAGGTGTTGTTGTTTTTTTTAATGATATATGAATATAGGTGATGAACACGATATTGTGTTAGTGAAGTTTAGAATCATCATTACCCCACCCACCCTTTGTTGTTATATCATTAAAATATTTTTCCTGAAGTATACTGTACATAAATGGTGCATGATCTTAAAAGTGTACAGCTTAAAATTTTTTTTACAGCGAACACATCTGTTTAGCCATTGTTTACTCAGTTCAAGAACAGAACTTTATCACAGCCCGCCTCCCCTCACTCTAATCACCACCTTCTCCTTCAGCCCTGGCTGACTACTGCTTGGCCTCCTATTCAGTGCTGCATAGTTTTATGCTTCTATTCCAGTTTATTTTGATAACATTGCATTTGTGTGGTCCATCCATATTGTTGCAAGAATTAGTTAATTTTGAAACCTTTGTGTCTATACTTACTGTGAAGTTCGCTAGCATTAATCATTTACATTCTCTTATTATGTGATGGACAAGGCATAAGGATGACCTTTGAATTAATGCCTTTGGATTGGGGTGCTGGTTAAACATTAGGGTTCAAGAGATGAAGATTTTCAGGGCCTTTTTCTGTCTTGAAAGAAAATGCACTGGGTTTGTGTTTAGTTACTTATGCTTGTCTCATCATGGGGTCCAGGAGATGTATTATCATAGTGCCTTATTGTTTGTAATTCATCACTTCTGGTAGCCTTCACACTGTAGTATAGCTTCATATATATGTAATTGTGTCTTAGCAACTAACGCTGTGTAGTTACACTTGATTGATCATTGTGGGCACGTTTATATCCCTGAGTATCCAAGTGATGTGATGGAAGGAGATTGAGCCCCTTTTT
>NW_022107431.1:33431583-33433139 GCF_000313985.2 Echinops telfairi | reverse complement strand
CTATAATTAAGTTTGGGCCCATGAGAGTTAGCGGGGGAAATGGTTGGTTTAGATGTAGCAAAATGTACCAAACTTAATTTATACTCTTTGTTCTTTTAAACATCCCTAAATTAATCGGCTTCTTCTTTTTCTTCTTCTTTTTACTCCAATGTCTGATAAAACCTCAGGTCATGTTGAAACTATAAGAAAATTGAGCTCATTAGTCAGATATGATTTTTCATGTCTTAGCTACTCAGTCCTACTAACAGTGAGTAGGACAGCCCCTCCCCTCTCTGGAGGGACTGCCTGTCCCTGGTGTGTGGTCGTCTTCGGCAGAGGGAGCACAGCGAGTGGCCCTCGTGCCCTGTGACTGTTTGCTTGTCAGTGTTTTTTATTTCTTTCTTGCTGTAGAGTTTCTCAAGAATAACTCCTGGGTTCATAGTAAGTAACTACTGGAGAAATTTGTTTCCAGTAGGAAACTATTGGCACTGCTTACATTGGCACTTGCAAAGATACCACAGTGTGCTCTTTTTCCTGAATTGTTTTCAGAACTTGCTGGTGACCGGGGCCGTCGACTGCAGTTTGAGAGGCTGGGACTTGAGAAATGTGCGCCAGCCCGTGTTTGAACTTCTTGGTCACAAGTACGCTATTAGGAGAGTCAAAGTAAGTCTTCCTTTTCTTTGTGTGTAGAATCTCACTTATGAAGAGGGATAATCGGAAACTTATGTGAAAGACAACTTAGTGCCTAGGGGTTGGTGCCTAATGAGTTTTCTACGCCTGTATTTGTTACCCAACTAATGATAATATTGAAAGCTAAAATTAGGTAAAGTAGTTGAATAATTAGTGACAACTAGGATACTGCAGATAGTCAATTCTTAGGGTTAACTGAAAAGTGTTCCCTTATTCTGTTATGCCTGGTCAACTCTTAATATTACTCTGTATAATAATTTATTCTTAGTACTAGATACTGCATAGTTTTCCATTCCTAGGGAAATTATCTTTACTGTATTGGAAATGGTATAGAAAGATGGCTAATTTTATTTTCCCCTGACTTGATGAATTTTGAGGGGGTGGGGATTGCTTCCAAAACAGTTTACCTGGTTGTAAGGTCACCTCAGTTAGTACCGTAGCTTCTGTTGAGACAGGTTCTACTAAGTCACTGTGGAATAAATACATCTGACTAAGTGACATTGCTCAGTTTTATTTTTCTTCTGCTCATTAAGGGTGAAAGTAGATTATACTTCTTTTTAATGAGACAATTGCATTTTATGCCAATTTTTTAAATGATAAAGTTCACTAATTTAAAATTTTAGGACCCACAGAAAATATATGAGATACAGTGCCTTGTTTTCTTTCTTTGAATGGTGGTCTTATGCAAATAGGTTCACAGAGTTGGAACTGTCTTGCTTGTGTACTTCAGGGAGGTTCTGAGAATGAAGAAGTAAGGCAGGGAAGGTCCTTGCAACGCAGTCAAATGTTCTGTCAGTGTAGCTTACTGTGTCTGTACCTTCCACAGTGCTGGTAAGGAAAACATGGAGGTGTCTCAGTGTAGCTTACTGTGTCTGTACCTTCCACAG
>NW_022107431.1:33426767-33430219 GCF_000313985.2 Echinops telfairi | reverse complement strand
TGTATTGCATCCTGACTGGCTTATCTCTGTGACCCTTCTGAAAGGGGATGTCCAATTGTCTACAGATGGGTTTTGGGTCTCCACTCCACACCTCCCCCTCATTCACATTGATATGATTTTTTGTTCTGGGTTTTAGTGATGCTTTTTTGGGGAGAATGTCAACATAAATGTCAACATAAATATCCATAAAGATGGATATTTAATGAGCAGAATGATATAAAGAAAGCGTAATTTAAGTTTCTATAATGTAATAGCCTTGATCATATGAAGTGGCATGTTGTCATTACAACTAACCTCAGAAAGCGCCCCCCCCTTTTTTTGTAGTTTTCCCCATTCCATGCCTCTGTGCTGGCCTCTTGCTCCTATGACTTCACTGTAAGGTAGGTTTCATGATGAAATACCAAGCAACATTTTCATATGTTATGAAAGGTAATATGCTTATCGTACTAATATTAAAATAATGTGAGCTGGGCACATTTAAATATTTGCCACTAGGATTAATGTTACATTTTTCCTGTTTTCATGATCCAGTCACATATATGAGTAAATTCTTTGCTATTTAAATATTAGCCAAGAAGCTGTTTGAAAGTTTTTTCCTGAATCTTGTTAAAAAGCCTGTCTGTTCTTGTAGTAACATTTTTCCACGGTAAAGGTTGCATAGACTACTATCTTTTAATTTTATTTTTTCAAATTTGGAAATTTTCTTCTTAGATATGGTTATATGACTCTTGAGGCTAATAAGTTTGTTATAGATGAAAAAGCAGCTGGCATTTGTGCGTATATTTTATGTGTGTGAAGCACGCTGGTGGCACAGTGGGTGAAGCACTCAGCTGCTAGCCAGAAGGTTGGTGCTGGAACTCGGGGGTTCTCCCACTCCCTGGGAGAAGGGTGGGGCAGTCCGGCTTCTGGACAGACTGGCGGCCCTGGCAGCCTTGTGGAGCAGTCCTGCTCCGTGCGTCAGAATGGATTTGGTGGCCGTGGGTTTGTTGGAGGGGGTGGCATGTGTATGTCAATCCATACCTCCAGCCCCAGGGGTCATTCCCTTTGACTCCCTTGCCGGAGTTACAACTTCTGGGCCTATTGTCCACTGTGTCTTTACATGTTTGATTACCTCCTAGATGCCAGTACCTCCCAGTTATTGCATGTAATCAGAAAGTTATATTTGGAGGCTTTCTGTTTCACAGAATTTACTGGTGTTTTGGGACACTTATTCACTACCATCAAGTCGATTCTGACTCATAACAACCCTGTAGGACAGAGTATAACTTCCCCCTCTGAGTTTCTGAAACTGTTACTCTGTATGGGAGTAGAAAGCCTTGTCTGTCTCTGGATTTTGACTAGGGAACCTAATCAATGATGAATTTTTGTGAATGCCCCATGTGCAATTGAGGAGAGCTTATATTCTCTCTTATCAGGATATACGATCAATATATAACCATAAACAAAAGTGGCATCAAATCCATTGTACCACAAGGGCTCTTTCTGTAATCATAAGGTCTAATTGATTATGTTGTTTAAATCATCTATATTTTATAAAATTATTTTGGTTTACTAAGTCTGTGTCACGTTGTTCTATCCAACACAATACTCTCTATTTTTATAATTCATGACTCTTGCTGATAGTGAAATTCCAACCTGCTTCTCAGAGGGCTTGTTTTATACCCAGCATGGCGATCACCACATGGATCCTGTGAATCCTGTCGGTGCCTTCCCCCTCCCCCCGTTAGTCCAGTGGTCCTCGCTCTGTGGGTTGAGACACAGGGGTCGCCCAGTCCATAACAGTAGCAAAATTACAGTTATGAAGTGGCAATGAAAATAATTTTATGGTTGGGGGTCACCACAACATGAGGAACTGTAGGAAAGGGTCAGGCATTAGGAAGGTTGAGAACCACTGTCTTAGTCAGACCCATGCAGGAAAAGGTAATCTGGTGGGAGTTACAGAGATGTTGGCTAGAAGAATTACCTTTTATAATTCACTGCCCCAGCGCTTGTTATTATCTCCTTATCCAAGGAGCCTTCAAAAATTTCTGGACAAGTTCTGTGACTTTTTAATTCCATTTTTCTACAAGGTTTTGAAGTCCCATTGTGTTAGCCTGTTTCCATCTATGTCTTGCTACATCTCCTGTAGTTTTAAGTTTTGTAAGGGTAGGTGCTATGTTATTTGGCATATACATATCTATAATATCCATATTGTGGATTGAGGCTTTTAACATCAAAGAGTTTCTGTCTAGTTATGGGGAATGCCTTTTGGTTTTAATTATTTTGAGTTTAATTTAATTTAAATACCTTTTGATTTTAACTAATCTCATTGCTCTGACTTTTACATTGTGTCTGTTCTCCATGTATGTATTTTCACATATTTTTATTGTTATGCTTTCTGGTCGTATTTAGTGATAAAAATTATCAAGTCCATTATATTATTTTCTGTTTATTCCCACTTTGTAGGAATATGCAAGGTATAACATACAGCACATATCATATAATGTATTTTGTTTCCACTCGTTTTTATCTCAGTCTTATATATACAAGTCTTTTTTGCTGAAATTTATTTCCAGTTATCTCTTGGTTTGATGAAGTTCATCTTTTAATAGATTCTTTAAGAAGGGGTCATAGGCACAGAATTCTCATGCGCTCCTATATGTTTAAAACCATTTTTCTTAGTCTTGATATTTGAAGACGTGTAAACCATATCTGACCTCCTCTGTCTGCACAAGGCAGAAGGAGAACCCAACAATTCCTCACCAGCCAAGGCCTATTTCCCCTGAGCAGAGGTCATACCTGCCACTACCCCTTGGACCACCTGTCCACTACCCCCACCCCTTTACATTTCGTAATCTGCCTTTGACATTCGTTGTCAAGTAGATTCTGACTGAATGGCAACCCCACGTGTGCAGAGTGGGACTGTTCGGTAGGGTTTCCAGGCAGGCAGTCATCTTTATATCAGCACACTGCCACACTGTTCTCTGGTGGAGCAGCTGGTGGGTTCAAACCAGCGACCTGTTAGTTAGCAGCTGAGCACTTAACCTACTGTGCTATGTGATCCTTCTCTAAAAGAGGTGATCATTCCAGTCTCAGGTTACCCACGACTTCCCTATGAAAAAGAAAACAAGTAGAAAAAGAAAAACAAAAGCATTTGTAAAACGTTTATGTGTGTGTGTTTTGTGATATATATTTATAGTTATTTATAAAGTATTTGTGTACATACACATTTGTAACTCCTTTTCAACGCTTTAATAAATGACGATAACGCCTTACTAGTACTAAGGATAAGAAGGCCTTGAATAAATCTAGTCGCCGATTATTGTGTGGGATGATTGGAGAGGTGGAAAAGGTACCTGGTTTAGTAGATTTGTTACCCCATGTGATGTGAATTAAATTAAGTTTATCCTCTAAAGCAGTGGTTCTCAACCTTCCTAATGCTGCAACCCTTGCAGTTCCTCATGTTGTGGTAA
>NW_022107431.1:33424211-33425620 GCF_000313985.2 Echinops telfairi | reverse complement strand
TTCACTTTATGCTTGAAGCAGTCATTAATAAAACTGAGTTTGAAGTGAAAAATCCAGTTGGGTTGAGAAAACGTATTTTCTGAGAACACCTGGGGTATCTTGCATTTATGTCCATACAGTACCTTGCCATTTGACACTGGGGGGACGATTGGACTGCTGTCTGCTCATTAGCTACAGTTACAAATAGACGTGGTAACTTACAGTTAACTGTACTGTGCAGTTTACTGGGAAATGCCTTTGAACTTCGTGGTTTTCTTTATCTATTGGTTCTGATACTTGTATATGTGAAGTAGTAATTTCCAGGTTTGTTGATTTGCTGTGGATCTGTTCCATGTTCTTTTATATGTCCCCAAAGAGTTTTTCCATTGGACTTGTGTAAATTATAAAAATCTTACCTTGATTATTGTTGTACTGGAAAGATCTTTTCATGGAGTATAGCTTAATTTTTCAGGTTAAATGCCAAGTGAAAAATGAAAATAATTTTCTATATAAAGTAAAACAACATACATTAATTAGAAAGAAACGGGAAACATTTTTTTTAACTTTCAATGCCTTGATTTATAACTGTAGAACATTTCTGGAGTTATTTCGTACCAACATTTTTCTTTGAGAATCAAATCCAATTCTAGCCCAATTCATAACCTAATGCAAGCACATGCAGAAGCCGATAGATTTAAAAGGATGAGGAATGCTAAGCCGAAGCTTAATGCACCCTAAGTCAGTGCTTTGAACTTTGAATTGTGCTGATTAACCCAACAGAAAATTTATGGATTTTGTCAGTTAATTTGCATTATGGATTTTTAAAAAAATTCTGTTATACAATTTCAATAAGGCCACTGAGTGGATTTTGTTGTATATATTTTATGTTTTTAATGTAGATCTTGCTTTGCCTTATCTTCCATAGTAGATAATCAAAAGAAGAGATCTAAAATGAAAAAAGCAAACCATAGATTCTTGGGGCATATTATTTAGAAAGAGAGAGGAGACTGTTAGAAGAAACAGCTAAAAGCATTTCCAGTGATTGCCTTTAAGGTACAGGATTTAGGGATTATGTCAGGAGGGGGTGTTTTTTGTTGTTGTTGTGTGGATTTTCTTGGTTGTTTGTTTCTAATAAGCCTTTCAGAGTTAGTTAGCTCAATGTGCAATTATCATTCGCTCAAGAAAAAGTGAATCACCCAGCACCTCACCAGCCATCAGTCTTCCCCCCTCAGGTGTCTGCACGCTTGCTGTAAGCCTAGTTTGAGACATGCTGTAAGCCTAGTTTGAGACATGCTGTAAGCCTAGTTTGAGACTTGCTGTAAGCCTAGTTTGAGACATGCTGTAAGCCTAGTTTGAGACATGCTGTAAGCCTAGTTTGAGACATGCTGTAAGCCTAGTTTGAGACATGCTGTAAGCCTAGTTTGAGACAT
>NW_022107431.1:33415496-33422695 GCF_000313985.2 Echinops telfairi | reverse complement strand
TGCTGTAAGCCTAGTTTGAGAGCGCCAAGCCATGTCTTCGGCTGGTGGCTGTTGCTCCTTCTCTGAGAGCCAAAGGCTTGAGAAGTAACTCACCCTTGAAATCTGCCTTAAAGCCTCCATCTAAAACACAGCAGCACTATACATTCGAAATTGAACCCTTAAAGACCCGACTCGATGGGCTGACCCACACAGAGGATTAAAAACATGTTTTCATCTTTAAAAACATTCCGATTCCCTTTTCTTCTTTTCTTTCTCTACTGTGTCTGGCGGAGGGGTGTGTGTGACAGAGAGAGTAGTAAGTAACTGAAACCATCTCAAGCCAGCCTCAATAGGAAAGGGGAGTGTTTCTCAGGGTACGAGATTCCTCAGAGCCCAAGAACAGGAATGCTCTGGAGCCTAAGGAAGGTCCTGGAATTCTCGACTGCAGAGGCTTCTTCTTCTGACTGAGTGTTGTTGTATTTCCCCTCCTCAAGCTTTCACGTGCAGTCACAGAAAAGAGACCGCCTCAAGTCAGTCTGCTCTCAGCCTGTCTCCCCGTCCTCTCATCCGCCATCACTGTATCCGCCTCCGGCCAGCAGAGAGCTGGAAGACAGTGGTAAATGGTGCAGGCATGCCACCGTTGGAGAACCCAGTGGTTCCTTCAGAAATGCTTAAATTAGCTACTGTGATTGGTGCTGTTGATTGTCAAGTCAGCTGCAACTCACTCGATCCCAGTGCGCAGAGTAGAAGTGCTCTGAAGAGTTTTCACGCTAGCACACCGTAGAAAGCAGAGTGCCAGGCCTGTCTGCAGAGCCACTCAGGGTATGTTTGAACCAGCTCTCAAGCACTTAAGAGCACTTAGTAGCCTGTGCTACTCAGGGACCCTGGCCCTGCTGCAGAGTTGTGGAGACATAGTGCTTTATGGTGATAGAGCTTATAAATGATCAAAGCACAGCCAACGATTTTCAACAGTTAAGTGTAGACCGGTGTTCCGCTCACATCACCCATTTGTATTCCTGGGAATGTGTGTGTGTGTGTGTTCTCGCTAACCTTACGCTTTGGTTCAGTTATGCTTCGAATGTATTCAGACTATTTTTAACATTGAGATATTAATACGATTTCCTTCATAAGGAAGAGTTTTTCTGAATTTCTTTTTCTTTTGTGCAGTTTTGTTGCCAAATGATCTTCGGGGTCTTCAGCTTTTACAATTAAGCAGTAAACCATCCTGATAGGAGTTTTTTGGGTTGGGTTTGGTCTGAGTGCACGCTCTCCTTTCTGAGATGTGGCAATCTTCAGAAAGTCTTTCTGCATCCATGTGGATCACAGCCATAAATACTGTCAGAGCAAGCCTTCCATCAACTTAATGGTGTTCTTTAATTTGTCAGAGTACTCTAGACTGGTATAGTGCCCGGTCTAGTGTGTATTGCGATGAAGTGGAGTCAGTACCTATAAAATATTAATCTGATTCAAGTTCTAATTTAAAGTATATAATTCATTTTGAGAGAGATTCACAGGTCTAAGTTTTATCATATTCAACCTTGAAAGTTTATAAACATGGTATGGTTTCTGGATATTTATGATTGAGTCATCTCTGCAAACTGTCAAATGCTTTTGCCAGCTCTAGGTGGTGCGTACAGTTAATCGCTTGGCTACCAAATGAAAGGTTGGTGGTGGAACTCACTCCAAGGGTGGAAGACTTGGTGGTCGGCTTCCATAAGGGTTGCAGCCAGGTTTCTGGGGCAGTTCTATTCCCCACCGGCTTGCCTAGAGTTGAAAACAACTCACTGGCACCCGACAGCAGTAATGTTCTTCAGTTTGTAGGCTTTGTGGCAGTTACATAATCTGTTGTCAATTTGAGAGGATTAAGAGTGAAGGGGTGGAGTTTAGCCTGTCAGCTTGATGACCTCATTTGGAGGCGCTAAGGAGATAAATAGCTCGCTGGAGGTAAGATGCAGGCTGACTCCCTGAGAGACATTGCAGCTAACAAGACATGGACCTACACGAGTGCCCTGAGCTGGAGGAGCCATGTGGAGACCCCTGCCAGCACTGAGATGCTTACGCCACCACTGGATCCACAAGACTTTCCACCCACTGGCCTGTGATTGTCCTGCATATGGCGTCATTGAATGTGTTTTGTAAGTCTGAAGAGGATGTTATAGATTGGTATCCGATGTATGAGCTAATGTTGGACTTATGGACTTCATCTGGACTAAGCTGGGATATTTCCTCAATATTCAGTTGCTCTTGTATATAAAGCTGTTTTTTATACACATGTGTGTTTATGAATTTGTTTAGTCTACCTTAACACAGGCATCTAGTATTTTTTTTTCAGTTTTAGAGTTTATTTGGATTACTAGTCCCCCAAACAAGCACTGCTTCAATCCAACCAGGCAAACAAACCAGCAAAAAACCCATGAGAATCGACACTAAATGTTTTTGAGTGCACTCAATGGAAGTTTATAAAACTTTTCCTGGTTTCAAACTTCTATTTTTGAATCCCCTGCAAGAAGGATACAGACAATAAAATAGGCCCATGTATCCATGGATTCTACTCATGGATTCATAGCAAAAGGTGGGAGCCCTGACTGCCCCGTGGAGTGGCGCCTCCAGAAAAGCTGGTCAGTTGAGAGAGACACCAGTGGAAGAGAGAGCAAGGTAACTGAGGATGCGGCAAGTGCTCATAAAAACATACCAGAGATGAAAATGTCTCAGTTCCTTGCCATTGTAGCTCAGCTCCATTGTGGCTCATAATTTCTCCAGGGAGTTGGTTTTGAATGTAAGTTTTCAGATTAATCGACTCCTGGTGTGAACTCTGGAGTTTGCTGTGTCGCTGGAGAACTTTGGGGGAGACCTAGTTTGTCTTCAAGTCCATTTGAACTTTCAAGGTATTCATCGCAGCTACTGGAAGAATGCCAGATGTGGCCACTCATCCTTGTGAAAGCTGAACACTGAAAGAGAAGGAAAGAAGAATCGGTGCATTTGAGCTGTGTTAGTGAAAAATGTTGAATATACCATGAACTCCCAGAGGAACACATGCATCTGTCTTGGCAGAAGTACCGCCAGAATGTTCTGTAGAAGTGAGGATGGCGAGACTCGGTCTTGCTTAATTTGGACGTGTCATCAGGAGAGACCACTCTCTAGAAAAGGTCAAGACGAAGGGCACCCTTGATGAGATGGACAAACATACCAACCCTGTGAGGGTGGTGGAGGCACAGGGCTGCCATGCGTCAGCCCCTACCCAACAGCACCCGGCAATACAGCTACATGCTTTGAAAAGTGTTTGTGTTTCCCACAGCAGTCCATGTAAGATAATCAAGCCCTGTGCTGTGGAATTCCGTATGTGTCTTCCTTTCTGAGGACAATTACGCAGCTTGGGTTTGTGTCTATTCTTTATGACTGGGAAGCTGGAGCTAACCCTGGCACTGCTCTGTTGTGTTTAAGCCATGGTATAGGAGACGGCCGGCCACTGACGCCTGGTGTGCTGAGTGAAGCTCTATAAAAACATCAATGTTACTTTTCCTGTGAATGTCTGCCTGCTCTGGGTCTCTAATATATTGGATCCTCCCTAAAGTTTTGCCTTCACTAGTGGTTAGAGCCTCAGTGTGTTAGGAAGTTTGTATTAGTGGCAATGATCTAGCTCTAGATCCTCTGAATGTAGTACTAGACTAGCACGATTCCAACACTCACAGTAAGGAAGGAGGTTTATTATGGAAGTTAGCATGTGACCATAAGCCAAGATCACGAAACATTCAGGATCAGAAAACATTGGTCCCCAGCAGCACCTTGTCTTTAGCCAGTGGCCTGGTCTCTCGGCAGTCCTCAGCCTCTCAACCTCGTGACTCTTGGTCCCTGATTCTGTGGACCTGGAAGCCAGCCCACTGCTCTGCCTCAGAGTCTCATAGTCTAGACACTACACTTCTGTTCTGTCTCTCATGGTCTCTTTGCCTGACTCCTTTGCTCTGCCCTGTGGTGTCCATGCCACTGCCGCTGGTACCTCAGGGCTTGGCCTCTGTCACTTCAAACATGTTCGGTTGGTGGCTCTCCTCCCTTCACGGTCCCTGGGACTTCTCTCTGTGCTTCCAAGACGGCTCTTATATACAGCGGATGGCTTTGGTGGAGGTGTGGTTTTTGTCTTTCAGCAGACCATACCCCCAAGGAAACAGACTTAGAATACATCCCACCTTAACCCTCCAACATGGACTTATAACCACAGGCAGAGGCTATCATGTACAAGGGAGTACCCTCCCGAGAAAAAACAAACAGGAAAAGCTCCATTGGGTTCAGCTTCTGTAGTATGCATTTTACTCGCCAGGCGAGCATCAGACAACTCGCTGAGGTAATGCCCCCAGTGGTGTCGCCTGGGAAGCTTCTTTCTGGTCACAGTGAATATTTTTATAAAAGCAGTTTCCCTTGAAACCTAGTTTTTAAGTGATGGCCAATTCAAGAGAACAGCGTGTGGCTGTGAAATTGTGTTTCCTGCTCGGAAAAAATGCCACAGAAGCTGTTGTGATACTAAACACAGCTTACGAGGACAGCACTATGGGGAAAACTCAAGTGTACGAGTGGTTTTCTCGTGTCAAAAAAGGTGAAATGTTGATTGATGACAAACCTCGTTCTGGACGCCTGTCAAAGTCCAGAATGGATGAAAATGTCGACTCCTTGTGCATTTGGAGTTCATTCCACCAGGTCAGACTGTAATCAAGCTTTCTATTTAGAGGTGCTGAAAAGATTGTGTAACAGTGTGTGACAAAAAAGGCCTGATTTGTGGCAAACGGTGGACTGGTTTTGCCACCATGACAATGCACTTGCACATGCCACCATCTCAGTGCGCCAATTTTTGGCAAAAACAGCTGCCTTTCTTGCCCCTGCACCTGACTCACCTGACCTGGCTCCATGCGACATCTTTTTGTTTACACGAATGCATAGGGACATGAAAGGACAGCAATTTGATGATGTAAAAGCGGCGGAAAAAAACCCAAAACGAGGGAGGTGCTGTCTGCCATCCAAACAGATGAGTTTGAAAAGTGTTTTCAGGAATGGAATCGCAGATTTGACAAATGTATTAAGTGTAATGGAGAGTACTTTGAGGGTGATAAGGTTGGTTTGTAAAAAGATTTAAATACTTACCTTTGGGGGGGAAATTCTGTTTTTGGGGGGAACCCTCTCGTAGAATGCATCACAAAGGGGCTGTGGCTAGAAGGGCCTTATGACGTCCACCGTCTCAATGGCTCCCTAGCCTCGCCGATTAGGCTGCAGCATCCCTTGAGGAGAGGTTTCTGGATCCCCTGGGATCTAGTCAATCCGAATTTTCCATTTCAAGACCCACTAATGTATATTTCCTGAATTCCTCATATCAAGAGTCCTTGAGCCATCATTTGGGTAGCATTTCTCTAGGGGATGGAAATTCACCATAATTATAAGATTGGCTTTTGATATTTATCTTGCCCACCACAGAATCAATTAATTCCTTCAATTCACTCATTCATTCAGGAAACAATGAGTGGTTTTGTGGCAGACACCTTTTTTTTTTTAATTCAAAAGATTTTATGAGATAGGGTGTCATGAGACTATGAAAAAAACTCAAAGCCCATGTCTGCTTTAGTTAACCAGAGAAGTGTGGGGATTCAGAAGGTGCACGTGCAACTCTGGTCGACGAGGAGGGCACTCCGCGCCCAGTGCTCCACAGCTGCTCCGAGCGAAAATCCGAGGCGTTTGTCATAGTCCAATGCACTGTGGTCGGGTCAAGATCAAGGTCGATAATACATTTTAACGCTCTGTTTGGTCGACTATGTGGGGAACACTAAGTTCATTCACACAAAATCTCTTCATCCAGGTTGATATCTATCGGTGTGTCAAGATCTTCCAAGTCCAAATTATCCGAATCTACTTCCAGTTCAAATAAACTGTTCTTCTTTGTTGGGTGGGAGGGAGGCCACTATCACTGGAGTAGGGGAGGCAGGCTTCCCATCAGCTTCCTGTGGGGCTGCAGGTCTTGGGGGCTGAAAGCCTTTGGCCTCTTCCAGAACATCTCTTTCTTCATTAGGCGTGACTACTGGGCACTTCTTGGCGGGCCACAGATCAGAGTGTGTTTCCTTCACCCCTTTTTCAACCACAAAGGCTTCTTTCAGTCCAGGGAAGAGGTTCTCATACTCTGTTGGATCAGCAAGGGATTCTGCAGCTTTCTGATTGACTTTTGAGAGACTCTTTCTCCAGAGTTGCACTACCCTTGAAACCTGACTGGTGAGGTAAGTTCGGGCCAGGAAGGCAGCTGATTCTGATCAAGAGCTCTAGGCAAGCATCAAGCTTGCCCTGTAAGAAGTAGCTCAGGAGTGCCACATTGTTCTTGCCATCTCTCTCTGCGCCCTCTGCTAGCTTGTTCACCACACCAGCATTTCCAGAGGCAGTGGCCAAAAGCAACAGATCACCGTAATCCTGCGTGTGATGCAGACACTCCTGGGCTAGGCCAAACTGGCATTCACTAATGGCAAGCTCGGCCAGCTGTTTCCACTTCTGTTCTGACTCTGCTTCCACTACCAACTGATAGGCAGTTTTTAACTCTCCAAGCTGAAGAGCAATCTCAAAGTGATGTTCAGGATCTGTGGACACGGTAAGAGCTTGCTGCTTGAAGCCTTGCTTTTCCAATAAGTGGGCAGCCCTGGTCCTCTGTTCTTTAGGAATGGTAGGTAGGACCTTATCAGCCATGCTGAAGTCCCTTCTCATGGCAGCCGTCTGGTACCCCAGCACAGAAACCAGCAGGGAGTAGCTAATGATGTTCAGTTCTTTACCCCCCAGTTAGAGCCTATTGTCTTTTGGAATATAGCCCAGGAGATATATGGTCCTGTCCAAGTAAGCAATAGTGACTATCCCTCCTCCAATGAAGTAATTTAATCTGTTGACAGAACTGGTATAAATGAAGCAGTTGCCTACCCACAGCCCCGTTTTCACGATTTCTTGAATCTCACCAAGAACCTCAAAGGCATTTTCAATGCCTTCTTCAGTGACTCCTCCGCATGTTTCCTGTGCGGCTAGGACTTTTTCTGGCAGATACTTAAGGATAAAAAAAGATTCCTTGGTGGCAATACACACCAGCTCCCCAGAATCAGACCAGAAAGTGTGTTTGGGCTGAATTTCTTTTTTTTTTTAACTTAATCATTTTATTAGGGGCTCATACAACTCCTATCACAATCCATACATACATCAATTGTGTAAAGTGCATTTGT
>NW_022107431.1:33382382-33414828 GCF_000313985.2 Echinops telfairi | reverse complement strand
TTTGTTGCTTCTGAGCTTGATGGCCGCTTGATTACCTTCAAGCCTTTAAGACCCCAGATGCTATACTTTTTGATAGCTGGGCACCTCTGCGTTTGAGCTCTATATTGTCCCAGTCGTAGAAGGCTAAGCCATTTACAGATCGGACCCCCAGTGTCAGACACCTTTACACATGCACGACACACAGAAAAAACCCAGGATGCTGTCCCTGAATTCAAGGAGCTTAGTGCCTTTTAGAAGAAGACAGATCTATAAGTAAATACATGCATGGAAAAAGTAGAGGTTTTTGGGTAGCACAAACTATTTGCCCTTGACTGTTAATTGACAGGTGATCAGTTCAGACCAATTCAGCAGAAAAAAAGCATGTCAATCTGTGTCCATCAAGATGACAGCCAGGGAAGCCCAGGAGCTCCGTTCTACTCTGTAACACATGGCGGCATGCATCTGAATTGACTTGGTTTGGTTTTTGGTTTTGTACATACTATGGTAGAAGCCAGAAACTCCACCCCCCCCCCACTTTATGAAACGTCTTAATCATTATTGATTTCCCCTATTCTGCTAATCACCAAGTTTTACTGATTTTTTTTTGACCTAAATGTATTTTCAAGCCATTCATCAGTCATTCTCCATCATCACTGTCACCTTTCTAAGACAAGTTGCTGCTGTCTCTGCCCCTTTTTTGGCTGCTGATCTCCCCACACATACCCTTGAGCCCCTCAAGTCTATTTTCATAATGGTAGGGTCACGTTTAAAATCAAAGCTGAGACCCTATTAATGGAAGGCATTAAAGAGAAGGACTTGCAGCACAGTAAATTATGCTTCTTCTACCCAGCTTTTGTAATTCCCACCAAATGAGCAGGTGGGAACATGCAAATAGAGTGTTTGAGACTCTAACACGAGGACTGGTCGATTTTGCTATCCCACTGGGTATAAAATGAGAAGCCAAAGGGCCTCGTGATCGAGAGGCAGAGGACCAGAGAGAAGCATGTCTATGACTGACTGAGAAGAGGCTGCAGCCCCAAGCTCTGTATCCTTAGCATTTCTGAACTTGAACTGTAACCTGCTCCCTTTGCTAATAAACCCTCATAACCTTAAATATTTTCTGAGAGTTCTGTGTGGCCATAGCAAAGAATTGCTGAGCCCAGCAGAGGAGGAGAGGGTGCTGTGGGAGGGAGGGAGGGAGGGATAGTGTCAGGATGGGTAGAGGAGGAAAGGGGCTGGGATGTCTGACCTCCCATTCAGAGGGGTTAGCTGAAGGCTGAAGCTGGTGATGATTCTCCTTCTGCCCCCTTGAGAAGTCAGAGGGGGGCCAGACACGTGCACCCCAATTGCATAGGGGCTGAGGGAAAGGGAAAATCTCATTACTGTCACCACATTTTATTTTTCTATACATTTAAAACTAATGTAAAATTTGACTTGTATTCCAAGAAGAACAAGTTGACCATATAAATCAGCTCCTTAGCACCCTGTAGTGACTTCTTTTTTACATTTAATAGAAACATTCTAAATTCTTCACCATGCCTGTATGACCAGTGCTTCCTCTTGGAATGCTCCGCCTTCCCTGGCCCCCTCCGACCCTCAGCCAGGCTCTGTGCCCTGCTGACACCGAGCAGGCTATTTTCTCTGCCTGGTGGCTCCGCCTCAGTCTTCAGATTTGAGCTCAATGTCTCGTCTTCAGGAAATCATTTCCACTTTGCCTTATGTGGCACTCGGTAATTGTAATTGCATTTGTGTTTTTGGGAGCATTTGTCTATCCCACTAAACTAGGAACTGCAGGGCAGCCGAGGTCATGTTTTTAACTCAGTGCCTGCAACATAGTAGGTCTCATAAATTAGTGAATGAGTAATTAAGCGAAAAGCTCTTGTTTTTGCTTGTTCCTCTAGAGACTGCTAGACTCAGCGATGTTATCAGAGGTAATTATAATAGTGTAATTTGTTTAAGACACACTAAAACGAATGTGCATGAAGGCGTTGTAAAAGAGTTGAATTACTTTCTAATCCATTTTTGTAGTCAAGAACGGCACACAAAGAACTCATGAAAACTCCTAAGTCAAGAACACGATAGAAAAATAAAAATAAAATTGTTTTCAGCCTTTTGCTGAATTTCAGAAGTGTTAGTATAAAGGCTCCAAATTACATTTTAGTAAAGTCAAAAAGTAATTTCATCGTAATTCTAAAATAGTTTTGATATTTTATTTAATATGGGGCTGTATACTTTTTTTGTTAAAAAAAATTGTAGAGTCAGAGGCAAAAAGTAATTCAACCAAGACATTGTGTTATGGTTATTGTTTCTCTCTATCTCCAATTTGAGTGAAAAATGTTCCTACAGTTATATAATATTTTTTAATCATTGGAGTCATGTCCTGTGAGAGAGCTTAAATAGCCAGTGATTTTATCAGCAAAGAGACAAAAAGGCACCAAGTAGTATATATGCTGGACCAAGAGAGACTTTTCACTTAAAAGTCATGGACCTTATTTGACCATTTAATAATAATATGTAGCCTGGCTTGTCCCAGTGGAAAAGGGTCCCATCTACTTGAATGGCAGTTTGATGATGGTCCCTGGGCGTATAGAACTTACAGAGCTCCCTGACTGCAAATATAGGAAGTCTTGGAGAAATGCCCATTCTCGCTTGGCCGCACCTCCTGACAGCTCACCCCTTCCTGGTGCAACTTGGATGGGAAAACAGAACGATTCTGGAAGCGTTGTAAGAATGTCATTTGGGGCAACATTTGATTTCAGACTTCAGGGACGTGAGAATCAAACTCAACATCAGCCCTAGACTGAGTCCCAGGAGGCAGAGGTGAGACATGCCTCTACCGTCCAGCCTTCTTTACCAATCAGTGCTGACAACAACCATCCCTCACACATACACTCTGCTCCTGAGCTGGGCTGGATAATTTGCTGCAGTGGACAAACAACGCGCAGACAGTACTCATGAGTATGGGGTTCACTGGGGGGAAGGTATTGTAATGTCTTATAATTAGTGTTTTTTATTTTATTTCTCTGGATTCAAATATCCATTGCAATGGCTCCACAGAACTCAAAGCCAAAATTCATTATTAAAAGGTATGCCAGTGAGAAATGCTGAGTTGAGCTGTGTTATCAGGACAAATTACAAAGTTCTGTCAAGTCTACCAATAAATGCCCAAAGGGCATACCACTCTGCTTATAAGCCTCAACCCGAAGGCATTCACCTTAAGCTCTATGGATCAGCAAACCCAGCTCCCTGAATGAAGTGTCCAGAGCCACTCCACTCCAGTAAGCCTCACCCCAAGGCTCTCACTTCCTCTTCTGTGAGTCAGCAAGTTCAATTTCCTAATTAAGCACCCAGAGACAACCAACTCTGCCAGCTAGCCTCCTGCCCAAAGCTCTCAGCTTGACTTGCTGTGTGGGTTGAGAAGTCCATCACTCTGTTCCATGCTCTGGCTCCTGGTTCTGCTGCTGCTCTGTTGGAATAGTTTTGCTCCACTCCTGGCTCTTGCTGGTAATGAGATAGAGACCTTCTCCTGCTTCTCAGAGGGCTCATCCTGCACTGCAGGATGGCACTTCAGGGAATCCTGTTCAGAATTGGTCACAGGTGGATCCTACCTTTCTCAGTTCTCGTACCAGACCCATGTTGGGAAAAGGTCGTTTGGTGGAAGTTAGAGACTGGCTAGAAGAACCACGTTAAATAATTCACTGCCCCAGTTATCAGGATGAGACATGTTCAGGTTACATCTTCAGTCAGAAGCACCTCTTTCTCTGGTCCTCACTGTTGACTTCTGCCCTATTTGGGCAATGTTATAAAGCTTCTTTGGGACCGCTGATAATGCCTAAAGACACTCCACTCACTTTAAGTTTCAGCCCAAAGTTACTCTACTCTAGCTCCTGTTTGTCCACAAACCTAGCTCCCCTGATTAAGTGCCTGGAGGCACCCCACTCTGCAAGGGAGCCTCCTGCCCAAAGGGACTCAGCCAACCCACCTCATCCCTTGAGTCAAGAAGCCCATCACTCTGTCTCATGTTCTTATTCTTGGTTCTGCTGCCAGTACTCGTCTGGTGCCACGGCTCTAAATCCAGGAGGTTCATCACAGCGGTCTAGGGATCTAAACGCCCCTTCTGCTCCTGGCTTGTCTTTGTGAGCAAGAAAGTGAGGCCCCATTTCTGCTTCTGAGTTGGCTCATTTTAAACCCAACAAAGATGCCCAGCTGACCGATCCTCACAGTAAGAGTTCTATGCACCGTAGCTGCGTTTGATATTTGATCGTTTTGACAAGATAGTTTGGTTTATGGAAAATTATTTTTTAAATGATAAATATTCATATTGATGCTTCTGATTTTCCTAGTTATTTTTAATTGCTTCACCAATGTGGTCTTTTTTTAATCATTGAATTTTAAAATTATGAACTAGGTGAATGGTTTATATTTCAGACTTTCAGCACTGCATTCAACAATTTAAACCACTTATCAGCTCCCACCCCCATATTCTATGCTCCCCTCCGCCTCCCACACACACCCTAATTCTACTTATGGACCTCTATCCTCCTCCACACCCAAGTCTATACCTTCTTTACACCCAAATCTAGCCACACTGCTAGGCTGATGTTCCATCTTCCCACCTTTGCCCTCCCTCCCTGGGGAACCTGCCACTCTTTGTCTTGGTTGTTATCTTTACAGTAGTGATCTCTTACAAGATTTACCCCTTTCTGATTGACTGACTTCACGCAGCCTCATGTTCTCCAGGTCCATTCACGTCGTGGTGTTCCGTGGTTTCATCATTGTTTTCTGTGTCTGTACCAAAGTTTCTTTATCCATTATTCTGCCAATGGGCTTTTGGGCTGTTTCCAGCTTCTTGCTGCTGTGAACCTGTTGTGATGAGCATGGGAACACATATGTCTGCTCATGTTTTGGCTCTTACTTCCTTGGGGTGTATACTCAGCACAGGGATTGCTGGATCGTGTGGGTCTTCTATTCCCAGCTGTTTGAGGAGGCACCGTATTGCTTTCTGCAATAGTTGAACATCTTTACAGACTCACCAGCGATGTATGAGTGTGCTGATCTCGCCACACCCTCTCCAGCATTTGTTCTTGTCTCCCTGTTCATGTCCTTTCCCACTCTTTAATTGTTTTACTCCTCTTTGTCTTTGTTTTCTTATTGAGGTCTTGTAGTTTTCTATAGCTTTTAGAGATTCATCTGTTAGCCAATGTTTTCTTGCTGAAGATTTTTCTCCTAGTCCTTGGGTTCTCTTTTGACTCTTTGGCTGCGTGTAAGTGTCCCAGTCATCTATTTGGTCTTCAACTACAGGTGCTTGCCTTGTTGGGTGGGATCATTAGTCTTTGTCCTGCAATAGGGCCCTTAAGTTTGCCCGTGTTCTCATGACTGATCCCCAGAGTTCTGAGATGTACTTTGAGCTCTTCGATCATCTTGTGTTCATTTCTGTATGTGGGATGAGGGCTGAGTTCTACTTCATTCTTCTGCAGATGGAGGCCCAATTTTGCCAGCATAATTTGTTGAAGAGACTGCCTCTTTCCCCTCGAATGGTTGTGTTAATTTGTGTTTGTTTTCTTTCGATCTGTTGTCCCAAGTTCACTTGTCTGTAGGTGGATGAACTTATTTCCAGGTTTTCTGGTGCTCCTGGCCCTTGTTCTCCTTGAGGGTTAAGAAAATGGAAGCTTAGTTTCTTTCTCTTGAGTTAATCCTCTCAAAGCAAAAGCTGGCTTCCGGCTGCTTCCTGCTCTAGATCCAGTCTCACTGGCTTCTTACCTGAGCATTTCTCACTTTCTTACCAGTGCGCCGCCACTTTGCTGACCACTCTGTGGCCACTTGTACTTGTTCTGTTTTACCTCCGATTTTTGTTGTTAGTGCAAATGTCTGTGCAATGTATTTTTGTTTGAAAGTTCATGCACTACAGGGTCTAAGTTTCCTATCATTAATTTTTCTGTAACTCACTTTTTTGTTTCCTATATTAAGTGCATATTTTTAAACCTTTTAAAAGATTTCTTTGGGACATAACATTTGACTGTTTCAAATAGTGCAAATTTAATGATTTTGTTTTAGCAACCAAATTTTACAATTGCGTATTTATTTTTGCTTGTACAAACATTATCGAGATTGTGAAAATTAGATTTCAGTATAATTCCGTGTCTCTAGAGAGGAAGGTCTGGGAAAAAGATGTGGCTGCCTGTTCTATTAAGGGTACAGCTTTGAAAACCCAATGGGGCCATTTCTGCTCCATCACACGGGCCACTGGCCTAGAATCGTCTCGAGTACACCAGCAGCAACAAGACCTGCAGGAGCAATGGGCCGGGAGAGTGGGGCCCATTATGTCGGTTTCTGAGAAAGATGCCTGCCTGCTCCCTCATGTGTTTGAACAGGCACATGTCCAAAAATAAAATCACTCTCCCTGGATATTCCATGGATTGCAGTAATCTGATAAATGAGCTAATTATTCATTGTATTTCTGGTAGCCACACGACGGCTTATCCATAGCAACAATTCTTTTCAAAACTTCATGGGGCCAGCTCTGTATTTATTAGGGAACCAATCCCACCAGGTTAAACAAACGGTGCGAGTCGGTTCTGTGTGTTTACTCTCTTTCAACGGGATCTGCAGTGTGCTCTGGGGTTAGCTCAGCAGAGAGGACGAATTGGGCCATGGCACCATCATTCTAAATGTGCTGCACCGATGGTGCGTGTAGAGTCAGATAAAGCCGACAGCACAAAAAGCCTTAGAAACCGGGGCCAACTTCCTTCCTCCACAGTGAGGATCCGAGCTCTGTGTCTTATGACAGGGATCATCACCCTCAGTCTGCCGACAGTAACAGACTAGTCAATACCGTCCCAGGAAAATACACTGCTGTTTTTCTTGACTCTAGAAATTACATTGATGTGGAATCCTTCAGAAAAGGCTGTGCCTCTAAAAAAGCTCAGAATTACAGATTTTCATAGGGAACAGATTCTGTTCAAAGGATTTGCACCTCGGTTGAAATGTAAATTAAACCCAAAAGTATTTTCCCGTAGCTGTCAAGAAAGGACAATGTATCAAAATGGCAGACTTTGGAGTTCCTCAGTGCAGGACCCGTTCACAGCTGGGGCGCTCCCGGAAGTCGCTGCAGAGGCGCAGCGGCCCTCGTCTCAAGTGGCCTCGTACTTTGTTAAAGCCAAGAAGGTGGTGAAGTGAAATTTGTGTAGCCTCCATCCACCAGGCATAATAGTGGGAATACAACTCTGAAGGGGGGTACATTGAGATTGCCTATTCCTTTGTGTTTGGCTTTATAGTTTGATACAATAGAATGTAGCACACTTTTAAAAAATGTGTAACAGTAGGAGGGTGTGCATTTATGAATTAATTGAGCTTTTATCTTTGCTGTGTTTAAAAAAATTTAATTGTAGCGTTTTGGGGGGGGCAGAATTTTAGCAAATTCAATTGTTTCTTTTTGTTCATGTTCACAGGTTCTGGAACTTTTCAAAGCCTGATCCTCTCCTTGAAACAGTGGAACACCATACCGAGTTTGCTTGTGGTTTAGATTTAAGTCTTCACAGCCCCACTCAGGTAACGGACTCCGTCTGCTGATGTCTTCTCTACCAGACAGTTCTCACACCGCAAAAGTGGTTTCTTTCAGATATCGTTAAGTACACTTAGCGAACATGATCGCCTTTGCTAAAGACTTGAGCATCTGAAATACTGGGCGGGGTGGGGGTGGGGAGGGTGTGGGGGGGTGGAATATCCAGAAATTCAACCTATATCTATTCTCTTGAAAGTTTGACTTTTCTGAAAGAAAAGGATTTCCTCTTTAAAAGCATTAGCATGGCGATTCCAATGGGCAGTGTGCCAATGGAGCGATGGAATGGCGGAGGCTTCAGGAGTATGTGTTCTGAGACTCAGCGCTCCCATTAAGACGGTGCACAGGACATTGGTCCCTCACCAAGACCTAGGAGAGGACACGCTCTCCCAGGGCTCTTGCCTCCATGGCAGCAGGAGACTTCAAGTGACAAACACAGGGGAAAAGGTCTCATGTCTCCGTTAACAACCCTTATATTTTCCTCCTCTTACTCTCTGGAGGACTCCGAGCCAGTACTGGGGGCTGTAGTAGTCTTCACTTTAGTTTTGTTAGCGTTCCGTCTTGCTGCTGTTAGGTGCCTTTGAGTCAGTTCCAGCGCTGAGGCCCCCCCCCCCTCGTGTTCAACAGAAGGAAACACTGCCCGCTCCTGACCGTCCCCACCGTCGTCGTCGTTGTTGTCTTTGAACCCATGGTTGGAGCCGCGGTGTCACTCTGCCTTGATAAGGGACTTCTTCGTTGCTGCCTTTCTACTTTACCAAGAATGATGCCCTTTTCCAAGGACCGTTTCTCTCGACCACATGTCCAAAGTGCGTTAGACGAAGTCTTCCCCTCTGCGGAGGATTCTGCCTGTACATCTCCCGAGACAGCTTTGTTTGTTATTTGTCAGGCCACGGTATTTTCAGTATTCTTCAACAGCACCATTGTCCAGTTGCACTACTTCTTCTGAGGTCTTCCTCATTCAGTGTCCAGTTTTCACACGCATGTGAGGCAACTGAAAATACCGAAGCTTGGGTCAGGCACACCTTAGTTCTCAAAGTAACATCCTTGCTTTTCAACATTTTAAAGAGTGTTTGTGCAGCAGATTTGCCCAGTGCAGCCTGTCATTTGATCTCTTGACTGCTGCTTCCACAAACATTGATTGTGGATCCAAGCAAGACATAATCCTTGACAACTTCACCTTTTCTCCATTTCTCAAGATGTATGTTACCTATTGGTCCAGTTTTAAGGATTTGGGTTTTCTTTACATTGAGTTGAAATTCCCACTGAAGGCTGCAAACCTTGATCTTCACCAGCAGTGTTTCAAGCCCTCTTTACTTTCAATAAGCAAGGTTGTGTCCTCTGCATATTACAGGCTGTTAATAAGCCTTCCCCAGTCTTGAGGTGCATTCTTTTTCATGTAATCCAGCTTCTCTGATTATTTGCTCCGCATAAAGATTAAGTTTGCAGAAAGGATGGTGAAAGGCTATAACCCTGAAGGATACATGCACAGGTTCTACATGAGCACAATGAAGTATTCTAGAATTCCCATTCTGCTCAAGGCTACCCAAAGTTGGTAATGACCCACACAGTTGAATGCCTGACACAGTCGATGAAACACAAGCAAACATCTCTGTGCTTTCACGAAAGATCTACCTAACATCAGCCGTGATCCTCCTTGTCCCACAGCCTCTTCTGAATCCAGCCTGCGCCTCTGATAGCTCCCAACCATTGTTGGATGATCTTCAGCTAGATTTTACTTGATATCAATGGTATTGTTCTATAGTTTGAACATTCTGCTGGGCCACCTTTCTTTGGAAGGAGGACAGATATGGATCTCTTCCAGTCAGTTGGCCAAGGACTGTCTTCCGCATTTCCTGGCATGGAGAAGTGGGTGTTTCCAGTGCTTCATCACCTTGTTGACGGAGCCGGGGAGACTCCACTCTCTTTCAGCTCCATTTCTCCACAGACTCTTTGGAGCCCACTCATATAATCAGTGAAACTTGATATGTGGAAATTCTAGAGAGTGACTAGGAATTATATTTTTAGGATAAATTTTAAAAGCTAAATAAAAAGCAAATCCCATTTTACAGTATTGTCTTCTTAAATGAATGAGCTGATTTCTTTTGATATTTATAAAGATTTAAAATATTCTCATTGGACATTAGAAATTCTCATTATCATTAGAATCACTTTAACAATGACAGTAGCATGTAATAAGAGCAGAATCATTTAAATTGTAATTATTAAAATGGCAGTATTTTGAATGTAAATAATCAAATGAACAAATTTCTCTTCTGAGAAAGAAATTCATTATAGATGACTTTTAATAATTGTACTTGCTCTCGATTCCACTTAAAATGAAAGTCACAATGTGCCTATTAAAGCACAATAGGTCTAAACAAAGGCTTCTGTCTTAGTTCTAGTTCTGTTATCCCAGAAATACTATAAATTTAATTTCTCACTGTCTAACCTCCAGAAGACAAGCTCACTGTTGTTGCGTCTCTTCTGACTCACAGCGAGTCTACAGGGCAGAGTAGAACTGCTTCTCTGGGTTTCCCAGACAGTAAGTCTTCACAGGAGTAGAAAACCTCATCTTTCTCCCCAGGAGCCACTGGTGGCTTCAAACTGCTGACCCTGAAGTTAGCAGCCCAGTGTGAAACCCACTAGGCTGCCAGTGCTCCTGTCTAACCAGTTGGGAAGCTAGACATATGAGTGTCGGGCGCTGACTCTAGGAGAAATCTTTCTCTCTGTTGACTCTGGGGAGAGGTCCGTGGTCTTCATCTTCATTCCTCGGCTCCTTGGTTATGTTCATGTGGTTTGGGACCTATCTGCCTCCATTTCTGCTTGCTCACATTCTTGTTTAAACTCTTTTATATCACAAGCAAGATTTGTTTAAGACACACTCTGCACCAATAGTGTCTCATTAATATAACAAAGAAAGTGCATATAATTCCAAATGGAATTATAACCACAGGTTTAGGATTTATAACACATTAGCGGCAGGTGGGTGGGGGGTGGAGTGAGCATAGCTCACTCTTAAAGCACATCTTATATATATGTTTTCACTCTCTTTTTTTAATTTTAAACTTTTTTATTTTAGTAATTTTTAAAAACATTTTATTGAGGGCTCTAACAGCTTTTATAACAATCCACACATACATCCATTGTGTCAAGCACATTTGTACATATGTTGACATTATCATTTTCAAAACATTTTCTTTCTACTTGAGCCCTTGGTATCAGCTCATTTCCCCCCTTCCCCACCCCTCTCCCTCCCTCCCTCACCCTTGATTATTTATAAAACAATTTTTTTTATGTCTGACACCAACCGCTGTCTCCCTTCACCCACTTTTCTGTTGTCCATCTCCCTGGGAGGGGGTTATATATAGATCATTGTGATCGGTTCCCCCTTTCTCTCCCCACCTTCTCCCTACCCTCCTGGTATCACTACTCTCAGGGGTTTATCTGAGGGGTTTTTCTGTCCTGGATTCCCTGTGTTGCTTGCTCTTGTCTGTACCAGTGTACATGCTCTGGTCTAGCCAGATATGTAAGATAGAATTGGGATCATGATAGTGGGTGGGGAGGAAGCATTAAAGAAGTAAAGGGAAGTTGTATGTTTCGTCGGCACTATATTGCACCCTGACTGGCTCGTCTCTTCCTTGTGACCGTTCTGTGAGGGTATGTCCAATTGTCTACAGATGGGCTTTGGGCCTCCGCTTTGCCCTCCCCCTTGTTCACCTTGATAATGATTCCTTGTTTGGGTCTTTGATGCCTAATACCTGATCTCGTCAACACCTCATGGTCAGACAGTCTGGTGTGCTTCTTCCATGTGGGCTTTGTTGCTTCTCAGCTAGATGGTCACTTGTTTATCGTCAAGCCTTTGAGACCCCAGATGCTATATCTTTTTATAGCTGGGCACCATCAGCTTTCTTCACCACATTTGCTTATGCACTTATTTTCTCTTCAGTGATCATGTCAAGAAGGTGAGCATCATAGAATGCCGGGTTATTAGAACAAAGTGTTCTTGCATTGAGGGAGTACTTGAGTAGAGGCCCAGTGTCCATCTGCTTCCTTAGTACGTAACATATAAATATATGTACATAGATCTGTTTCCCTATCGTATATATCAATATATTCATACCTCTGCTTCCAGTCTTAGATAGCTCTATGACATACTTTTTGAGTCTCTGATTGGGGCCTGCGCTAGCACACACGCCTCGTCCCCTTCCTTGATGACGACCATTTCTCACCCGGTCTGAGGAGTACCAACATCCTATAATCCTCCACACACGCCCATCTTATAGAATGGAACTTTGGGGGCAGAGGATTATTAAATCAGATTACATACATCCACAAGTAATGAGATTTTATTATACACACACATACACATATCCTTCTCTCGTCTCATAGAAAACATCTTTCCATCTGCTTTCAGGAACCTGTTGTCTTACATAGTGATTTTGCAGCTGGAGAACTTTGCTGACATTCCTGTAAGTCTTCTGTGTCCTAAAATATTCCGTCTTGAAAGAGATTTGTCTGCGTGTGCTGCTCTTGTATAGGTAATTCTTTTCTTTCTCGTTTCCCCATCTTAAAGGTCTTAGAAATGCGGTTCGCAGACTTTCCTCTATTCAGCCTCCTTTCTTTGATGGATTGTAAGATCTTGTCTTTAAAGTTTAGAACCTGACACGTAGGTGTCTGAGGTCAGTCTCTACAGGTAATTGCTGGGAAACACTCCGTGTTCTCTTGTTAGCCTGGTTGAAGTTTTCTTTCACTCAGAAGATTTCTTTGATTTCTTTTCGTCTGGTGATTTGTCCAGTACTGGCATTTCTCTTTTCTCTCTCTTCCTTATGATTTCTAAGTTTGGTATCCATTTTCTGTTTCTAGGTGAGTTAGTCTGGGTAGACTAGAGAAACAAATCCACAGAAACTCATATGTATATAAGAGAGAGTTTTATATAAAAGGTAAGTGTACATTAAGAAAGCATCCCAACACAGTCCAGTCCAAGCCCATAAGTCCAACATTAGCCCATATATCTGACACCGATCTACAAAGTCCTCCTCAAACTTGCAAAACACACGCAGTAGCGCCGAATGCAGGAGGAAAGCCGAATCAGTGAGTGTGTGAGCATCTCAGCGCTCGCAGGGGTCTCCACACAGCTGCTCTAATACCCAGGGCTGCATCGGGGTAGGTCCATGTGGCTTCTCCTCGGGGATGTCTTGCAGGAAGTGAGTCTTGCCAGCTAAAGCAGGGAACTAGCTAAGGCAGCTGCACACGAGTCTAACCGTCAGAGAACAAGAGACCAGAGAACCAGAAAGGTGAGGCTCACTGAGCCATTTATCTCTCTGCCCTTCAGTTAATCCCACATGTGTTTATTGGGCAGGTTGGCACAGTCAACCTTAACTGTCACTCTAGGTTTACAAGGCTTTTTTTGATGTGCAAGACTTGTACTGTATCCAGTCTGTAGTTGGGGTTTTCAGTATTAATGTATCTTTAGAATTCTCAGTTTTGTGCTTTGCAGTGTCAGTTCTACTCTGTTCATTGATATTTATTTTGGTTTGTTTGACAATTTTAAGCTGAGTACAACTTTACATAGAAGTTATTTCTGTTTTCAGTTTCCATTAAATAGACACTCTCAGTTCATCTGAAGTTATCACCGCTCCATGTTTGTCTTGGTTAGCTAGTGCACCATCACAGGAATACCACAGGGGGCTTTGCGCAAGCAGAAACATCGACTCTCACCGTTCAGGAGGCTAGACGTTCAAGTTGAGAGCACTAGCTCTAAGGGAGGGCTTTCTTTCCCGCCAGCTCTGGAGGAAGGTCAGTCCCTACCTCCTTTCGGCATCTGTGGGAAATCTACATGTGTCTTGGCACCAGGAGGTTCTCAGCACAGGGAAGTATTCTGCTCATAGCTCTTCTTTCTTGCAGTCATGGGGCTCCTCTCATCTCTAACTTTTTTCCCTGTTGAAAATTTGGGAAATCACACTTAAGTAGAAGGAAGGAAAAAAAAGTTACTTGTGATCTGAAAACACAGGAAAAAGAAATCTTTTATATATTGTATTCTTATTCTGTTGTTTATTTTCATTACTTTTTAAAAATAAATTTTGACTTGAAGTATAGTGTGCATAATGAAAGCTGCACACATTTCAAGTGTACAGCTCAATGAATTATCAAGACAGGATCGTATCTGTACAGCCAATACCTAAATGAAGGTCAGAACACTCCAGAAGCCCTCTTATGCTTCCTCCCAAAGGTTACTTCTCCCTACTTATCAAAAGTAACTACTTTTTCAGTTTTTCTCTATATTTGTGTGTATTTTTCATAGTTTGGGTTACTCTACATATATGAAGTTATGTTATAGTGGCCCCCAAGTGCTTGGTAGACAGAATCTTTGAGTAAATGCACTGGTCTATTCATGTAAGTAACATATAAGTAATATAAAGATTTTACCTTAACAGAGGACAGAGGAAATTTTTGTATAGTTTTATTTTGTTTCGGCGGAAGGTGCTTTATTTTAGTTCCGATTTAGGCAAGTACTCTAGATGTGTTTTTAACCAACTACTGGCTTTCCTAATGTTTTGGTGAAAAAGGGTATTTAAAAATCCAGCTTATGTTTTAGTCCATTCCCCTGAACCTTCAACTTCAGGTAACAAGGTCCAAGATGACAGTAGATAAACGATTTTACAATTCTCAGTATGGAAGAGTAGATTTGGGGAGAGGAGGGTGTGCCTTATAGCAGCCAGGCCCTCTCAGTCCTGGTCATCTGCATTTCAGGTACTGTTTTTCTTTGTCACAGACCTAGAGTTGAAAGGAACATGTGCCAGATGCACCGGTGTCCTCAGGGAGTAGTCTGTTTGTTTCCTCTGAGAGGCCTCTCATAATTGTGTGATTGTTTAGTTTGAAATTATATAACAAGCACTTGTGATTTTCCTTCAGTCATAAAATACTCCCCAGACCAGGTTCTGAGATATCAGTCTGCTCCCAAGATGCACAGGCTCTGCTGTGCCACCCACCACCCGAGGGGCAGCCCTGCTGTGGTCAACGGTCGCCTCCCAGAATCTTGACACCCAGCCTCTTCTGCCCCTGCCTCTCGGGTTCCCGTTGCCGAATCACCCACCCACTTACACACTGCCTTTTCTCTAGGCCACGGTGCCTTGCTTCTCAAAACCAAGCAAACACCCTGATGTGGCACACAACAGTTTTAAAAAACAATATTTGTGCTCTTGGACCTTTACTTTAAAGTCTTTAGGTTTTTCTAGCCTTATCTCTACAATATCTTTGCCCAACCTTGTACATTATCTTGAGCACTTCGGACATCATGGGATCCTCAGAAGTGACCATCTTCTAGCTCTGGCACTCAAAATAATTGATGTGGAATGGTTTGTGGAAAAGTGGAATTAAAAGATAAGGGAACTTCCCTACAGCTTTGAAAGCCTTTTACTACTATTTGTTTTTCCTTCCTGTCAGTAGGTTCCTGCTTTTCTCACTAGTTCCTTTCTCCACTTCTCTGCCTCCTCCTTTACCCACTCTTTTCTGGATCGGCAGTCAGCTCCTGGCTGCATTTTCTTAGGTCTTCAGGGCTAACCATCATTTGGACCCACTGCCCCTGTCGTGCTTCCAGTAAACTTTAATTTCTCTTCTATCAGATGTACCCGCTCTCCTTAGTGTTGCGAAACTGGTCATCTTTTTTATTCAGTGATCCTTGGCCCATTTATGCATTCCTAGACTGTGTGATCTGAGCAGATGTCTTCTTTCTTCAAACGAAGTCAGTTGTTTCATGGAGGAGCTGGACTAGAATCTTGAATCTCCTAGTTTTCTTAGCTCTGCATCCCCTAAGTTCAGCTGGGGTCCAGGTTTACCAATATCTATATAAATTGGACTGTGCCTTTCTAGCTTCACTGAACTCAAACTCATGCCATGAGTCTGTTCTGGCTCATGGTGACCCTATAAGGCAGGGTAGAACTGCCCTGGGTTTCCAAGACGATAACTCTTTATGTATATAAAACTCTTTTCCCCAAGGAGTGGCTGGTGATTCTGAACTGTTAACCTCGCAGTTAGCAGCCCAACACTACACCGTCTAAGATCCACATTTGTTAATCTGTGTTTTTGTGCCATGGATTGCTACAGTCATCTTCTAACTATCTCTAAACTCCTTCCGTTAGTCCGTTTTTATTTCCCACACACTGGTTCCAAGGAGAGACTTCCAGAAAACAAATCTGATTTTGTTAGCCCCTGACCTGGAACTGAGATCATCCTGGAGGGTGCAGTGGTTCACACTCTCAGCTGCTAACCAGCAGGTCGGTGGTTCGGGCCCACCCAGAGGTACCATGGAAGAAAGGCTTGGAGACCTACTTTCAAAACAGTCACTGGCAGGCCTGTGGAGCACTGTTCTGAGACACGTGACCCCGAGTGAGGCTTAATGCTACAGAATTGGTTTTGACTTGAAATATGTATGTGGTCCCAGCAGAGTAGGATGGGGATGAGAATTACCACCATCACCACTGCTAATCAGCATGGTTTAGAAAAGCCAATTGGTAATGTATGAGAAAACAAGATAGGATATATATGTTTTAGAAAGGTAGACATTTTTATTATTTATACTTCATGTGATTGTCAGCTTGTATAATCCAAGAACATCAAAATTAGTAAGAGTTTAATAAAATAAATAAAAATAGATATATAATAATGAATACTTTAGATACTAGCATTCAACAGTTAGGAAAAATGGGAAAAATTACATTCTCATGGTAACAACTGTGTGTGTGTGTGTGTGTGTGTGTGTGTGTGTGTGTGTGTGTGTGATACATACTGTGCAGGCAAAAGCCTTTTAAAGAAAGACCAGGATAAGTGAAGTCCTAACACGTTCCTGCAACAGCGTGCGCTGCTCTTGCCCTTCTGACTTTGTTCAGGCCTTCTCAGTCACCGCAGAGACCACCGTCTCTGCTCCCAGGGGCCTTCTCCCGGGGATCCCGTCAGCTACTTCTGTGATGCTCTGTGGCAACTCCGGCCTTTTGCCCTCTGCCACGCAGGTGACGCATGCCCCAGCTCTAGTTAACGGTTCATTTTCATCTTGTCATCTTTGCTTCGACACCTCCAAGCCGTGTCTCCAACCCATTCCATTCCGGGATAGAGTCTAAATCCGTAATCTTGCTTTAGGAGCCAGTATGATCTGTACTCCTTTGTGATTGTATTTCTTACCCTTCTGTGTCATCCGGGCATTTCTCTGGTGACTTGCTCTCTCAGTAGGCCTCCCACTGCTCCCCTTGCTCTCCCCACCTCTGACTAGTCATCCTGTGCCTTTGTTCCTCTCAGAGCCCAGGCAGGTTCTTCTCCCTTTTGCCTCCCCCTCCCTCGGTTCCATAAATAATTACATACCAGTTCTGTGCCAAGGACAAAAGCAAACTACCTGAAGCACATATGCTAAATACATACTGAATGAATGAATGAATGAAAAGAATTGTTTTCAATGCATTACTCAACCCCTCCTTATTTTTTCATAAGCTCCATTATGATTCGCATAGTAAGCCACATGCTTAGGTAAGCTGGGCAGAGTAAAGTAAAATAGGCTTCTTTCTTTGAGTCGTAATTTAAAACACTGCAGCATCATGACTGGGCTGCTTTTGCAAAATTTATCGTGGACTGCTAGTAATTTTTTTTCAGTCCTCTCTACATCTTCTGCATATGCCATTTGTTCATTTTCACTAAAAAGGCCATATGTCACATAGATAATTACAGTCGATTAAACAGATTTCCCAAAGGCAAAAGCCAGTGTCAACAGAATCGAGCGGAGGAGCATGGTGATAATAGGAAATGGGAAACTCGTCCCCTGATGTCTCAGGAAGGACTCTGTGTCGTTAGGTCCATCACTGGAATAATTCGAGATACGTTACCTTCTCAGCGGCGCACGTGAACATTTCAATAACATGAGCGAACCGATAAAGATTATAAATTAATTTTCTAAATTACACATGCGATCAAAGTCTGGTATTTTCTGAAATCTGCAGTTCTAGGACCATGCTTTCACACCAGATCTTGAGGAACCCTGGCTGCATAGTGGGTGATGTATTGGTCTGGCTGCTAATTGCAAGGTTAGCAGTTCAAAACCACCAGCAGCTCTGCAGGAAGAAGACGAGGCTGTATTCCTGTAAAGCGTCTCATAAATACACAGGCGGTTCTTTCGTGCCCCACAGGGTGGGGTGAGTAAGAGCTGACTGGATGGCAGTGTGAGTTCAAGTTATACCAGGTTTTATGTCATTTACCTTTGGCAGTTTTTATCATAAACTCCTGATAGCTTTTGTAATATCTAGCCTAGCGAATGCTGAGATATTTTCTTAATAAAATAGTAAATTCTGATTGTATTTTTCAAGACGGCGTCATCATGTACTCTAAAGAAATCGAACCATGAATGCTACCACAGGTATTTAATACTTTTCTTAAAGCCTCAAACCCAAACACTCAAGGCCATGGAGCTGGTCCCAACTCCGAGCCACCCTACAGGACAGAGTGGAGCGGCCCCTGTGGGCTTCGCAGACCTCACATCCTCACAGAGCTGAGAGGCTCATGGGTCCTCTGCCGAGCCCCTGTGGCAGCTCAATTCATAGCTCACTGCTCCGCTACCAGGCTCCTTTCTTAAGGCTTAGAAAAATCCATTCGGTGGTATAAAACTAAGCAGGCAGTCATTAAAACTACAGCTGATTCCTACCCTATTAGGCAGGTGCTTCTCCTTGCCCTGGAAGGCAAGCAGCTTATAAAAATGACGATGAAAACATTCTCTTCAGGTTTTACATGAAAACAAAAAGTTTATTTGCGTGGTTATTATAAAGCACTCTAATTGGTACAGAAAAAAGACTGTACCATGTTGACACACCATCTTTTTCCTGCAATGTTGACAGCTTCAACTACGAGTTTGAATACGAAGATTTCTGTTTTGCCCTCCGCACATGAAAGGACACCCAGGAGGAGGGCGCCAGGCTGGCGTGCCCTGCCTGCCCTGCGGTGGGGGCTACTGGATGAGGAGTGGAAGGAAGCCCCATGCAGAGCCCTGGGCAGGAGGGCGGGGCCTGGAGGCTCCTGCCCTTCAGTGGCTCTGTGCCTGTGCCTTCTTACTGTGACAAGCCTGGCAGTTAACCTTTAAGAACTCCTAAAGGGAATTCATGAACGAGATGAAGAGGCTCGTCAGAAAAGTTATAAGGCAATTCCGTGTCCTTTAACTTCAACCTCCTAGCTCTTCAACGAGTCCTGCATTTTCCCGTGGCCTGGAGCACTTCTCTCCAGCCCTCCCTCCCTCCCAGCCACTGCCATTCCTGCAGCTTGGCTACCCCAGCTGCAGACCGCCGCTCAGGGCACGTTTCCTTCTGCAGGCGCCCTTGTCCTCTAAAGTCAGGCTGGAATCCACTTGAGAGCCCCTGGGTTGGTTTGAGGTGCTTGACCTGCTTGCCGGAGTTTGGGATGGCTTGGAAGGAGCTCCAGTGCTGGTACAGAGTCCCAGTCCACTAGATCCAGGCAGTTTTTGGTTTTAGGTGCCATGGAGTAGCAACCCTAAGGCCAGAATACAACCCCCATCCCACGCCATCATCAGAGCTGCAGCCACGTGTCAGTCCATCTTGTCGCAGACCTTCCTCGTTTTCTCTGCCCGTTTGACCAAGCACGATGTCCTTTTCCAGAGGCTGCTCCTGGAAAATAGGCTGCTATGTCCAAAACAGGTGGGATGAAGTCTTACTCTCCTCGCCTCTAAGGAGCATTCTGATCGGACTTCTCCCGAGGCATATTTGTTTGTTCGGTTGGCAGTCCACGGTACTTCGCATGGTCCTGGCCATCCTCATCATTCAAATGCATCGATGGTAGTGGGTTTGGTTATTTGGGGTTTTGCCATCTGCGAGGCTCCACCCAGGAACGGTCTCATGAGGAAGGAAACCTGCTCACGCACCGATGTAGACAGGCAGGCAGCATTTATTAGAGTGACAAATCCAAAGAATACAGATTTGAGCAGGATACACACAGCCCCAGACCTAACAGGAAGTGCCGTTGAGTTTAGTCGCAGACATTGTTTCCATCCATAAGTGATTGCTGTGAGGAGCAGACTGGTGTTCCCCTCAGTGCTTTTGTTCCCTCGCTGCCTTAAAGCAGAGAGCCTGATTTACGGTCGAGCGCTGTGATGTGCTCGGCTCTGAGGCCGGAAAGCTGGAGCTCCATTTGCTCTGTTACCTTTGGAACCGATTTTTTTTTTTAATCTCCATTTGATTTATCGGGTACTGTAGGTTAATCTGTAAACCACCTCAGCCCATTTAGAACTCCACAGGGTGTGAATCTCAAGTAAAGTAAATAAATATTGTCATTAGCCACATCTTACCTTTTCTTGAGTCTTGAAGTAGAAATTCAAATACTGGCTGACTTAGAATAGGCTACTGGGGAACTGCGGAATTTCGGGGACTAGGAACGGGCCTGACAGGGTGAGTGGCCCTGCGTCATATTCTCCAGTAATGCCTCCCCCTCATCTCCCTCCGCCAGTTCACACAACAGCCTACTAGACTTGAACTGTAGTGTTGAAGTAAAATGTGAAAATGGGGCACAACGTGTTGTCTGTTTTAAGAGTGCCAATTACTGACCTCTTTTCCTTTCTCCTGCTGAAAGGAAGAGCACTCTTCCACGAGCGGGTCCTGAAATAATATTCCAGAATATTTTAATTCTGAAAAAATGTTGGATTTCTTTTTAGTCCACAGCACAGGGTTCCTGCACATCCGACTTCCAGAGAACTGCCTCTTGTCTCCATGTGTAGACAGTTGGTCGCAGCCCCTGGCTGCCCATGATGATGCCCCGGTGATTATGATACACAGTTGGAGGAAGCGCCGCCTTCACTCTGTGGGCTGATAATCTGGAGGAAAGTAGGCATTCTCTCTCCCCCAGCGCACCCCCCCCCCAAAGTGTGTCCACACAAAATGTTGTATCTGTGGACTTTCTGAAGCCCATACATTTCCCAAACGCCACTCGTCCAGTGGCCTGTGGACCTTGGTTTCAAAGATCCCGGGTTGTGGAGCAGCCCCTGAGATGCCAGTGGTGTTGTGCCCCCAGCCGTGGAGAAGCTGTGCCACGAGGATCAGGCTCAGCGAGCTGGAGTGTAACCAGTCCCTCCGGTGGTTTCCGTGCACACTCCAGACGGCGACGCCTCCGGCCATGACAGTTAAGCACGATGCTTTGGGCTTAACTGAGATTAAGAAGAGAAACTGCCGTGTGAAGAAAGATATTGCATCTTCTGGCATGGAATGATTTCGGAATTCCAGGTTCCTCTAGTTACGGACAGGAAGGAATGTCGTCGTCACCACCACCACCACCCACTGCCATGAACCGAGCGTCAGAGCGGGTGTCTTACTATGGTGTGCCCTTTTAACCTATGCTGATGGGAACGGTAGAGCTTCTTTCATGACCAATCGGGCAGTTAATCTTAGCCTCTTTTCCAGTGTGATTATCTCCCTCCTACCCTTGCTCTTTTAGGAAATGCCTCCTGTTAGCTCCTGGAAGGAAGCAGAGGCTATGATTGGAGTGCGTAGCAATGGTGATTACCCTGGCAACACGAGCAGAACCGCATCCTTGGGGGTGGCCATAGGAAAGAATTTTCAAAAGTGTGAGATCATGACTTAGGTGCCAGTATCGCATTGACATGTGTTGAAAATTTATTTAACACCTGTCCGTAACTTAAAAGTGGCGCAACAGTAGCAGTGCGCAGCTGCGAACTGCCGAGCTGGCAGTTTGAACACAGCAGCTGTCCCGCGGACTAGAGATCAGCCTGGCCGCCTGCAGCAGGACAGACCAAGTGCTGCCAGGGGAACCCCGTGTGCTGGAGGGGCGCTCTGAGTCTGCTGGCGTGGGTTTGGCCCCCTGGGGTGTCTTAGAAGCCTGTATCTTCTCTAATCCTTTCGCCCATAATTACTCACACTTAACATTGGGAAGGGCCCACTACTTGAAAAAACATACACAAGTGAGACAGCAATAAGTTACTATAATGTTTGTGTCCTGTGGGGGCAGAGATGATAAGAGCAGTTGTTAATGCACATGGTGACCATCAGAGTACTCCTGTGAGGCACAGTTCTTGTGGTCAAACTTACCAGGTTCTGGTCTCAGGTCCAACAATCTCATGTGAACATGAATAAAACCTTTCTTTGAAACCTATAAAACTCATTATTGAGCTAATATCTATTGATGTATTGAATAACTGCTATGTTTCAGTAAGACACTGTTCCTGCTCTCCAAGAGCAGACATATGTATCAATAAATAAGTACAGTCAGTCTGATAGGTACTAAGGGGTCCTGGTGGTGCTGTGGGTGGGTCTTAGACTCCGAACCACAGTCAGGGGTGCAAACCCTGGTAGAAAGGTAAAGCTTGTTCCCACAGAGATGGACAGTCTCGGACACTCCGGACAGGGTTGCTGTAAGTCAGACTGACTTGCCGGCAGTGGTGTGAATGCATTCAGAGAACCACACCACAGCTGGGTTTGTCCTATGTTTGAAGTGGACCTACTGTATGCCATGAAAGACTCCAAGTCCACTTCAGTTGTGCATTTCCGCTTTTGTTAGCCACTCAGACTGATCGATATTTAGATCTACGGGCTAAGGATTCTGGAGCGCTTCCCCTCCCCCCCTTGAAGCAATTTTTATTTATTTATACATATTTTTTTCATGTAAAACCCTCCTCTCTACTCGTCCTCTCCCCTCCTCTCTCCCAGTGCCCACCCCCGACCCGGGCCCTCTCCATAGTCATCCGTCTCTTCAAAGGTCCTCAGTTGACTCTTGAAAGGGCAGATACCATCTTCAGGCAGACCAGAGCAGAGGGAGGGGAAGTAGAAGAGAGATGATCCCAGAGGACTAGTGAAGGCTTGCACACCTGCCCGAGTCTGAGGGTGTGAGCTGGTGCGAGGAGATGATGAAGTAGGGAAAGCTGCGTCTCGGAGAGCCTGTTCTGTGCTGTTCCAGTGAAGGCTGACTCCGAGGTCTCCAGTGTGCTCTCCAGCTTGGATTCTATGGACAACTACTGTTAGTGGACGCTAAGAAGTTAATCTCTTCTGATGCATTTCACTTTTTTTCCTTACAGGTAGTGACAGCCAAGTAATTAGACTTGTCAAAACTTGGGGTTCCTCTGTGGAACTTTCAGTCTTTTGTAGCCTTTAAAAGATGGAGAGTAGCGTGCAAGTACCTATGGTCAAAACCTCTCAATATTTTATCCTCTCTTTGCTGCCTATATTTCTTATTCCTTCTTATTGCAGAACATTTCAAATTATGTTTGAAATTAACTTAATAGAAAATGAAACGAACTTCCATTGTGCAGTGGTAACAATTGCCAATGTTCTTCTATTTCTTTCTGTACTTCCTTATCCTTCAATTGTTATCATCACACTGTGTTAACTATTTGTAGGTGTCACTTAAATACATTGAAACAGATAGACCTATGTCATCCACACTCGGCACCACAGAAAACATACGCATCTTCCAAAGACGTTCCCTCGTGTCCCTTCCCAGTCTCTGCTTCCCCCATCCCTACCTTCAGCTGAAAAAAACCCCCACCAAATACCACTGTTCTAATTTTTCCTATCTTTGATTAGTCTGAGGAGTTCTGGTGGCATAGTGGTTACATATTGAGCTGCTAACCCCAAGGTCTGCAGTTCAAAACCACCATCAGCTCCTCAGGAGGAAGCTGGGCTTTTTACTCCTGTAAAGAGTTACAGTTTGGAAATTCAGGGTTGGGGCAGTTCTACCCGGTTCCATGGGGGTCGCAGTAAGTGGGCATGGACTCAGTGATAGTGAGTGAAGTTCTTGATTAGTATAAGCAATTATATGTTTTAGAATTTCTTTGAATGTACAATATGTGCTGTTTTCTTTCGGACAGTTTTCCCGCCTCATAAGTCCCCGCCTCACTGCTGAGCAGCGTTCTGCTGTGCACATTTTCCCTTCATCAGTGAGCACTTTGCTTTTTTCCATTCTGTGCGCTCATGAATAAAGTTGCTATGAATATGCTTGTATACATCTTTTTGTAAATGTGACTGCATTTCTTTGGGATAAACATCTGGGAGTGGAATCACTTGAGTCAAAAGAAATGTGTATGTTTAACTTCATTAGAAACAGCAAAAGAATATTCCAAAGTGATTGTACCATGTCACATTGCTGCTCCACCCCCTGCTAACATTTGGTACTGTCTCTCATTTTAGCCCTGTTGGTAAGGAGCCCAGGTGGAGTGGAGTGGGGTTATGCATTGGGCTGCTACCACAAGGTCAGCAGTTCAAAGACTCCAGCTGCTTCTAGGAGGAAGATGAGGTTTTCTGCTCCCATGAAAATAAACAGCCTTAGAAGCCCATGAGGGCAGTTCTACCGTGTCCATAGGGTGACTGTGAGGCACAATGGACCCAGTACAGTTATATCCCACTGCGGTGTGCTTTCCTGTTGTGTGATGTTGAGCACTTTTTCCTGTTACTAGTCATTCATACAGTGTGTATTTGTGACTTCTCTGCTAAACTCTTTTCCCCATTTGTAGCTGAGCCTTTTTATTATTGATCATAGTAATTATATCTTCCGGATGCAAGTTCTTTGTCAAACGTGTATGTTTTGTGAATGTTTCCCCTATTGTGTGGCTTGAATACACCTATGTTCTGTCTAATGATGAACAAAAATCTTATTTTTTTATTCAGTCCAACTAATGCAATGTTTTATGGTTATTACTGCCTGTGGCTGAAGAAGTCTTTATGTCAAGGTAACTCTCCCATTTTGGTATGCTATTAACCTCAAATTAATTTTTTTCTGGTGTGGGGTTGGGGTTGAGGTATGTTTATTTTTTTCACAGCGATGTCCAATTGTTCTACTACCATTTGTTAAAAGAGCTTTCTTTCCCTCATTGAATTGCATTCGTACCTTCGTTGAAAATTCGTTGTCGAAATGTAGGTCTATTCCAGATATCTGTTCAGTTCAGTTCCTTCATCTACTTGTGTATCCTTATGCCAATACTGTGCTACCTTGGTTTTTATAGTTTTTATGATAAAGTCATGAACTTAGGAAACATTAAATATCATAATTTTGCTGTGTTGTGTGTGTGTATGCGTGCGTGTTTAATGATTCTTTGGCTATTCTAGATCCTCTGCGTTTCTACATACATTTTTAAGTTTCCTTATCCATTTCTATTTTTTTAAAGCTTCAAGGAGCTATGAATTACTTATAAGCCATTTAGGGAAGAATTAACATCTTAATAATAGTAATTATGTTCCAACTCATGAACATGGTATAGCTTACATTTATGGAGGATTTCTTAAATATCTCTCTGCAATCTTTTTGATTTGTGGTGTGGACATTTTACCTATCTTGTGATAAATTTACTGCTGAATACTGTGTGATTTAATTTTACTGTAAATGGAATGTTAAATTTTGCTTTAACTGTTGGCCTCTCTTTACTTCCTTTGAGTCTGTTATGTTCAGTACCCTCTTCTTAGGGGGCTGACTTTGGAGGCACCTCTGGGTGGGTTTGAATTGACAATCTTGTGGTCAGTATTTGAGCACCTAACTGCTGACTTTACCCAGGGGCTTCTGTGTACTACTGTCATATAGGGAAAATCTTAGCCTGTTTATTGTTATTTGGGTGAATGTTTCTCGAACAAGCTAGCCCATCATTCAGTAAGCCGCACACATTCTGTCCCACGGCATCTGACAGCAATCCCACCACGTCACAGCTCTGCTCACTCCGCCCAGAGCCTCCCATTCCTATCTGTCTTCTTCCCTGCCCCTTCCGGCCTTCTGAGCGGTGTTCCTGGGCAAATGCTGTATATTCAGTCCCGGGTGGCAGGTTAAGTCCAAGGAGTGCCCTACAGTGGAGTTATATATCAATGTCTCCCTGGTCAGGAGACATTGCCACACACACCTGCTAAGTGTTCTTCTTAACCCACAGTTCCTGAACACCAGGGCCATTTTCCTGTCACGTCTTTGTATGTTCTTAGAGTCTTGTCGCTGACATCTGCCTCACAAGAGGGCCTGCGCACAGGCCACCGCATTGGTGAGGGGTGCTGGCTCTCTCCACCCACTGGGACCCTAGTCCAGCCTCTGCGTTTCTCTGTTAGCGCACTCTCCACACCTGTACTCACGAGCGGTCCTTTGGGGCCAAAGCTGCACCTATTTTCTTCTCCCCCCACAATACCTCTAGCAGCGTGGGGTCGTAGTTCACAGTCTGGGACTGCATCCTTGCGACAGGTATTTCTGGAAGTAGGACATTATGTCCCTGTGGCTGTGGTAGGGTCAGGGAGGAAGGAGCTCTCAGCTGCTAACTAGGTCGATGGCTCGAATCCAGCAGCCGCCCCACAGGAGAACGTGGGGCAGTCTGCGCCCATGGAGATTCCAGCCTGCAGAACCCTACGGGACAGCTCGACCCTGTCCTACGGTGTTTCTTGGGTTTGACTTGACCGGCAGCAACAGTGGCGTGATGGGAGTGGAGAAGCTGTAGATAGATAGCTTCGATCAAAAACCATTCCAGAGAAGTGTGTAATTTAAAAAGGGAAAGCTCTTACCCCAAATGTGTCCCTGTGTTCTTCCTGGTGAAAAAGATGTCAACTAGCGGATTGTCTACTCCCCTCTAACGGACGTAGGCTGTGCTGCCCTGGAATGTGTGTGCCTCTCGGTGATCCTGCGTGTCTTGTCTTTGCTTCAGGTGGCTGACTGTGCTTGGGATGAAACGATAAAGATATATGACCCTGCCTGTCTCGCTGCTGCTCCTCCTCCATGAGAGCCAAGGCCGGAACTGAAGAACTGCCCGGCAGGAAATAATTGCCTGTTGTTAACAGAGACCTTATGATTTTCTATGCTATTCAGATTTAAATTTGCAAAAATGTATCCTGGAATCTGTTTTGAGGCAACTGATGGAGACTTTGGTGTATTATTTAAGCCATATTTCCTAAAATCTTAAGGAATAATTGATGTTATGGTACATTTTATAATACCTACTAAAATATAACCTCTATATTGTAAAATAGTTTAAAATATGGGCAATTGTACATTATTTTGATAGTGGTATATTTCATTTTTAATTAAGTCATTTTTAATGTAAAATATAATCAAATGTTACTGGCAGAGAAAATAAACTGCATTTCCTGATTATTTATCATTTTATGACATCCTCAAAAGATTGTTTTCCCCCTAATATGTTACAATATAATAATATATAAACATGCTGTGATATGTAACATAAATATATGTATGGTTCAGCATCAGGGCTTTAATACAGATTTGACTTACTCTTGTCCTCAGCAGTTACATTATGAACATCCAAAAAGCGTCTACAGAAAGAACAAACGAGATCCTTTCCAAGATGTTAAGAATGCAGAGTGTCATAGGCAGAGCTTACCCTTGTAATGTTGGTATTGCACGCACGCCCGTTCATTTCTTTCTTCTTACTTTTCTAGTATCAAGTTTTTAAAAAATGCTCATGAACCAAAGGCTATCAATGTTTCCAACAACTGCCTGCGAAGCTAGCTGACTAGTGCTCCAGCTGCCCTTGCTGCCTCCCTGAGGGCCCTGGGCAAATTTCTAGGTGTTTATGACAAAAAGCAGGGTAAAGGAGAAAAATTAGTAAAACAAGCATTTTTGTGTAACTTAGTACTTTTGTGTAACATCAAGATAAAATGTTACCAAATGACAAAAACTGATTTTAACAAGTTTTTGAGAATTATTAAAGAACAAAATAAACATAAAAGTCAGAGTAAAAGCAAGTTAAAAGATATGTATAGTACCTTAATTTATATATTTCCTCCCTTTCTTTTTCCAGAAAAAAAAGATAAAGCTAGCATACAAAACTCAAAACAAATTACGATAGAGTTGAGCAAAAGTATACATAAAGAGGAAACAAAAAATGGGACTAGAAATGTACGCCAAGCCCTATGAACGGTCTGCTGGCAGGGCAGAAGGTTTGCTCCCAAGGTTTCTGTCTGCCTGATTGGAAATCCCGCATAGATGCGCAATCCAATGCCCATGAGCAGAGGGCAATGGCTACATTCTAATCCCAGGCGAAGCATTTGTTGAGTGAATAAACGACCCCAAGAAAGTGAAAATCTTTGGGCCCTTAGCTCCATGTACGTGGTTTTTGAGAGACCCAATAAGAAGACACTGTGTGGAATGGGTTTTGGGCTCCCACTAAATCCTAGCTCCAACTTAAGAACAATTAGTTCAGTGAAAGTTCATGGCCTAACTCCATACTCACCCTCAGGAAGGGAACACAGAAGATACGGGAGCTACAGCAAAATGTGGCAAAGAATTTAGATGGTGCCCAGCTGTCAGATAAAGTAGCATCTGGGATCTTAAAAGACTTTTCTGCAAACAAGCAGCCATCTAAGGGGAGATGTCAACTAATTCCACGTGGAAGAAGCACACCATCATCAGCCACTGAAGGATTGGAATCCATATTCGAATCCATATTCCAATATTCTTGAAGGAAGGGCCAGTATCAGAGCCTAAATTGTGAGAAACCGATGTGCAGAAAGCAATGGATGACAGTGGAAGTCCAAGAGTTATTTGCGGAACGACATAGGAAATAAGCCTCCCTCCAGAGAACTCCCCCTATCGAAAATTGAGGGGAGGGATGAAAGTGATCACTAAGCAGGGTTTGGGAGAGAGGACTATAGAAGATCAAAGGCATAACTCTGACTTGAATGGTTAAAACTTTGTCAGTAGACGCGGGCTAGATCTGGTCTGGTTTCCAAAGTGTTCTGTAATTTTGGTTTGTTTTGTTCGTTCACAGTAGAATGTATCTCAGAGGTGTTATGTCGGTGGAGGTCAGTTATATGCTTTTCCATTTTTCAGTCCATGAAACCCAGGATGGATGACCCTATAGGGACAGCAAGTAGAACATGGTTTTGGGGGAGCAGGGTACAGTGGCGGAGACAATGTCAAAGGGTCCATGGAGAAGTGAAATGTGGAAACTGATTGTGGTAGCAATTGTACATTCTACCTTGATGTAATTGAAATGGGGAATGATATTACGTAGAGATATTAAATTACAACTCACAATAAAAAGACTGCAGCCTCGTAAGTAATGTTAGTGACGTAAGGACTCAACCACTTTCTCGCTGTCACAGGATGGATTTCACAGAGCTGGCTGCTTTTGTTGCTTCCCTCCCTGTGAACTGATGGTGCCCGCCAAAGTGCAGGCCGAGAAAAACTGGATCTACAGTGAGTGCTCTCTGTATCCTCATAGTTTCTGATACACCTTACAAAATACCCAGTGTGAATCGTAGTCACAATGTAACTGACAGCTACAAACTGTCTTATTTACCCAGTGCTGCTGTAACAAATATCCAAAGTGGGTGGCTCTACCAGAGACTTTCGTTTTCTCACAGTTCAGGAGACCAGAAGTTCAAATTCTGGGTGTCAACTCGAGGGGAAGGCTTTCTGTGTTGACTCTGGGAAGGACCTTGTCTCTCAAGACTCTGCTCCTCAGTTAGCTTCAGGTGGCTTAACAGCAGTCTTCTTCTGGGTCTAGAACGTTCTCAGCACCGAACCCCAAGTCTGAAGGATGCACTCCGCTCCCAACTTTTCTTTCTTGGCGTAGGATCCATAAGAGGGCCCTGGGTCCAAAGGATGTGCTCGATCCCTGGCGCTTCCTGGTGTCAGAAGATCCCTCCTCTGCTGGCTTCCCTGCCTTTTCTCCCTAGTAAGAGAGACAGTGATGCACGCCACACTCTAGTAACTCTCCTGAGTCAGTGTCTTACATCCCACCCTAGAGTTAGAAAACCCACAAGGAAGAACCTTCTCAGCATGTCTTCAACGGAAAGAAGTCAAGAAAAAAATCAAGCCTCAATTTGCAATATTGAAATATCCTATCACTGCCGATCCACTGAGAATCATAGCCCAACCAAGTTGACACTGATTTATTTTGTGGGGGTGGGGGGATGACACAATTTAATCCATCACATGAATATATTTTCCATTTAAAATACAAGCGATTTCACCAGCAAAATAATTTGGTAAGTAGCCTTTGAAACAAACACTTGTGACTTTAACATCTCCCTTGTTTGATTTTTTATCTCATTCAGACGTGGTAGACTTGTAGAATACTGACTTCAGATTACTTCTCCACTCAGGTTCCTGATGTCTGTCAATAGGAAAGAGTGTTGGTGAATGCTTACCTCTTTTGTTCCCTGCAGTTTTTTCTCTAGACAACTTTTTTCCTATTGGAAAACTAGACAGAAAAGCTGGACTTCCCTAGAAGAGAATTTGGAAGACTAGAATTCTTGGGACCTCACAAGGTAGGCAGCTTTGGGGATTTTAGGGGAGACGCCGTCATTCTCTCCAGACTGGGAGGAATTGTCCTTTATCATCCCTCTACCGAGCTCTTCAAGGAGACCTGGTGGTTTAGCGGCTTCCTCATGGGACTGGGAACCGCAAGGCCAGTTCAAACCTACCAGCCACTCCGCGGGGGGAAAGTGAGGCTGCCTGCTCCCCTACAGACTTACCATCTCAGCAAGCCTCGGGAGTAGTTCTGCTTTGCCCTGCAGGGTTGGTGTGCGCTTCACCTTCTCGTCTTCAACCCCAGGTTCTCCCAACACCCAGTGAAAGACAGCACCAAAGACTGAACGAAGGTCCCAGTCGCTCAGCATCTTCCGTGTCTGGACACTGTATGAGAGGCTTTCTATCTGTAATTCCTTTTCAGCTGGAAAACTTCTCTGTGAGGGAGAGAAGTTTCTTGTACAAGGACACCAGGGTTCTCAGGAGTTATAGCAGCCGAAAGTAATGGAGTTGGAATTTGAAGTCTGGTATCACTGGATCCAAACCCATAGCCATATGGTCTCATTTTCCTAGGAAAAACAGGAATTGGCTCACTGAGAAAAAGCCAAGACTTGGAACTTTCTGATGGGTGAAATCTGATCATTCCTGAGTGAGCTGACACAAACGAGTTCACAAGTCTAAAGCACTAAGAAGCTGCTCCGGCCTCAGTAATCCTGCCCAGGGCCCTCCCCTCCTTGGTGGTCCAGGCTGAGAGCCTTAAATCATAGCTGTCATCTGGCTCTTCCAAAACTGAGCTCTCCACGATTCCATACTTACCAGGTCTCGCCTGGGATGAGCTAATCCACTTAATTGTTTTTATTTTCATCGATGCTCGTATAACGAATACTACCAAATCTGGATCCTCTGCCGTTTCCCTGGGCCTCCCACGTGCCTTTGTCCTCATGGCCTCCTAATGGCCTCGTTCACGAAATCTGCTTCTCCCCCTGCATGTGTTCGTATTTGTTGCCAGTGCTGTCCACTCAGGCCCGCCACCGAAGACCGGTGTCAGCCGTGTTCCTTCCCAGGTTCTGGACATCCTATTCCACACACACTGAAGAGATCCCTGCGTCTCCATCCCGGCTCTTCCCTTCAGTCCCCGCCACCCCACCCCACTATCCCAGCTCACGTGTCATAGCTTCCCTTTGGATGGTCGCAGCAGCTGCCTACACGGTGTGTCCGTTTCAGTTCTGTGTTCTCTGAACCATCAGCACGGCTTCCGGAGGCTGATGGAACGTGCCCTCTGATCGCACAAGCCCACAGGGAGAAGGCCAAGCTTACTAAGCAGGCAGCCCAGCTTGCCTGGGCTCTCATCCCTGCCTCTACGAGAGAGCATGATGTCTCTCCACATGTCACTCACTGCGCCAGCACTCGAAGCCAAACCCATCACTATCCAGTCGATTTAACTCCTAGCGGCCCATATAGGGTTTCTGAGGTTGTCAGTCTTGACACGAGCAGATAGCCTCATCTCTCACCTGTGGAGTAGTTGGTGGGTTTACAGTTAGCAGATCACAAATTCCCATATTAATAATAAGAGGTTTCAATGTGTCTTTGCTCAGTCTAGGCCATATGCCTGAGTGACCCGCTCTTGGCTTGACCCCACTTATAATTCATGTGAAATGACCAAACAAAAAGATCAACAACATAAAAAATTAAAATAGCAAAACACAACATTAGCACCGTGAAAACACAGGGCATACTGAGAGGATATGTAACAAAAGGCTAATAATGCAGGATGCAGAAAGAGCTCAGAACTCACTCTAAAAAGGCCAAGCATCAAAGCAGGCAGAAGATGTCAGTAGAGACAGCCCACTCACATGGAAAGGTGAGCGTTCCATTCTCTTCAGAAAGATGCTCAGTCGCGCTAGGTCTCATTGATAACACGAGATAGGCAAATACAAACCACAGGCCATGTTTTTGTCTATCAGTTTGGCAACTATTTTAAATACTTCTAATATCTAATAATTTTTATGACAGACCTGTAACATACTTCTGGAAAGCTCTTTGACAATAATCAAGATGAAAAATTACCTTTTGATCCAACAGTTCATGTCTAGGATTCCTATCTATACCTCCACACTGCCCCCCTCCCCTAAGCACTTAGAATACAACGCTGCCGTTGATTTGATTCCAACTGTTAAGAACCCAAGAGGGCAGGGGAGAACCGCCAGTGGGTTTCTGAGGCTAAAACTCTTTACCAGAGTAGAAAGCTTCATCTTTCTCCCACAGAGTGACTGGTGGTTTTGAACTGATGTCTTGAAGTTAGCAGCCCAACACATAACCCATGATGCCACCAGGACTCCTCGAACATTTAGAAAAGTATGTATGAGTAAATTTCCAAGGCTATTTCTTCTTTTTAAAAAAATAATTTTAGTGGGGGCATGTACAACTCTTATCACAATCCATATATATAATCCATTGTGTCAAGCACATGTGTACATTTGTTGCCATCATCATTTTCAAAATGCTTTCTTACTACTTGAGCCCTTGGTATCAGCTCATTTTCCCCCTCCCTCCCCCTCCCTCCTGTACCCTTGATGATTTATAAATTATTATTATTTTTCCATGTCTTGCACTGTCCAGTGCCTCCCTTTTCCCCCTGGGAGGGGGTTATAGGTAGGTCATTATGATCGGTTCCCCCTTTATCCCCCCACCTTCCCC
>NW_022107431.1:33379521-33380986 GCF_000313985.2 Echinops telfairi | reverse complement strand
CACGTAGATTCGTCCTCTGTTGAATTCTTTCTGACTGTTGACCAATAATGTGAACAGCTCTGCCCTTAGGCTGAGTGTGTAGGAAAGTGGATTACTACTACTCCCCTAACCAGTCCATCAAAGGGCAGCGTAGCCCTTAGGGACTTGCCTGGGTAGGTTTCTGATGGAATGGAGCATACTAGAGTCTGCATGGTCATCAGTCATACCCTGACTGCCTTGGTTGGAAGGCCCTGAACCAGTCTTGTGAGCTTTTCTGTCTAGAATGTGTGTGTTTCCCCATCATACCCCCTTGACTGCTTCTGTGGTCCTGCCTGCAACTGCCATGTATTGATCAGCTGCCTATCAAGCCTGTTGTTGACAGTTTCTCTTATATTCTCATGTCCTATTGAAGAGCCTTGTTTCTGTAAAGCCTTGGATGCCATTAGGGCCTATTGCTGATTGGTGGTCTCCCTCTTCCTGATGATGTGTTTTTGTCTTGTCTTTGTTCTGTTTAAGACTTAATAAATGTATCTCCATAAATTATTTTTGAAATGTAGTCTTTTTCCCACCCCCAACCCCACCCCTAGAATAAACCCAAGATGGAAAGCTCTGTCTTTTATAGACTAGTCTCAAAAAAATGACAAATGATGACCCTGACCAACCTGGTCTATTGTGGGTGGGACTAACATAAAGATGTGACTACAAGAAGTGGGACATCATTGGGTGACATCTTAGAAACTGGTTACCACAATGTGCATTTAGAAAACAGCAAATCGTTAAACGATGGGAAGAGGTATCCCAAACCATACTCACTGTCATCAAGTTCTTTGTTGCCTCAGAGGGACCCTCAGGGAGGGTAGCTGTCCCCGTGAGTGTCAGAGACTGTAATGCTTTATGGAGCAGGAAGCCTCATCTTTCTCTTGAGGAGTGGCTGGTGGGTTTGAACTGCTGACCTTGTGGTTTGCAGTTCAACTCATATCCACTATGCCACGAGGGCTCCCAGGAAGAGCTATTTAAAACAAAAACAATAAGCTTGCTGCCTATGAGTCAATTCCTATGGGACCCTATGGGACAGGGTAGAACTACCCTTGTGGATTTGTGAGACGGTTAACTTTTCTTTTTTTTTAAAAATAGTTTTATTGGGAGATCTTACAAATTTGTATAACATCCCATAGTTCAATCACATCAAGCTGTATTGTATAATTGCTACACAATCAGGTTAAAAACATTTTCTTTTTTCTTAAACTCCTTGAATATCAGCTACCTTTTGTCCCCTCCCTCCACCACTATACCCCCTAGGGACCCTTATTCTTTCTCTCTCTTTTTGTCCTATAATCATTTTTTTCCTCATATCTTACACAATCCAATATATCCATTCACCACCTATAATTCGGATATTCAGTCTCATCGAGTAGAGTTATACAGTCATCAATGCTATCAGCTTCCCCTTCCCCTCGTCCTCCTCTGTCTCTTTCTGAACCCTCAG
>NW_022107431.1:33378490-33379421 GCF_000313985.2 Echinops telfairi | reverse complement strand
TATCTGTACCCATGTACATGCTCTGGTCTAGCTAGATTTGTAAGGTAGAATTAGGGTCATGAAAGTGGGGATGAGGAAGCATTAAAGAACCAGAGGAAAGGTGTATGTTTCATCAGTGCTATACTGCACCTTGACTGGCCTGTCTTCTCCCTGCAACCCTTCTGTAAGGGATGTCCAAATGCCTACAGATTGGTTTGGGGCTCCACTGTGTACCTCCCCCCTCCCCAATTCACATTGACATGATTTTTTGTTGTGGGTCTTTGCTGCCTGATAACCTGGTCGTGTCAACACTTCATGATAACACAGGCTGGTGTGCTTCTTCCATGTGGGCTTTGTTGCTTCTCAGCTAGATGGTCGTTTGTTTATTTTCAAGTCTTTAAGACCCCAGACGCTATATCTTTTGATAGCTGGGCACCATCAGCTTTCTTCATCACATTTGCTTATGCATCCACCTGCTTTGTCTTCAGCAATCGTGTTGGGAAGGTAAGCATCTTAGAATGCCAGATTATTAGAACAAAGTCTTCTTGTGTTGAGGGAGTACTTGAGTAGACGCCCAATGTCCATCTGCTTCTTTAATACTAAACCTTTAAAATTATGTACATAGATCTATTTCCCCATCATCATATATAAATACATTTACATATGCACATGCCTGTATTTAGATCTGTATAAATGCCCTTTGCCAAGGCTATTTCTTAATGTCACTGTTTGGAAAATAACAGGAGAAAGGCTATGCTATGGGAGTCTCATTTGAATGAATGAGATAGAACTATTTGGGTGTGGAAGGATTCCATGCTGTTGGGAGGTGTATGAGCAATCGATTACTGCTTGCTAGCAGATCAGCCTCTAGCTTGGCAGTCGAAAAGAACAAGCATTTATTACCTGTCAGTTCCTGTGGGTTGGGATGGAGGAGCAGCACCGCTAGGTGGTT
>NW_022107431.1:33375774-33377265 GCF_000313985.2 Echinops telfairi | reverse complement strand
TTTTTCTTAAACTCCTTGAATATCAGCTACCTTTTGTCCCCTCCCTCCACCACTATACCCCCTAGGGACCCTTATTCTTTCTCTCTCTTTTTGTCCTATAATCATTTTTTTCCTCATATCTTACACAATCCAATATATCCATTCACCACCTATAATTCGGATATTCAGTCTCATCGAGTAGAGTTATACAGTCATCAATGCTATCAGCTTCCCCTTCCCCTCGTCCTCCTCTGTCTCTTTCTGAACCCTCAGGGAACCATTACTCCTGTTACTGTTTCTGTAGGGTTATCTATTTTGACTTTCATGTACTGAACAATCTTGAATACACAAATGAACACATGTAAATCTAACATACTTAATAAGGTAAAACAAATAAAAACCATAATAGTAAGGGAAGGAAGTATGAAAGCACAAGAGAACAGTTACATGGTTCATCGGTGCCGTACCACACCCTGGATTTATCATCCCTTCTGTGTGGTCCTTCTGAGAGGGGCTGTACAATTATCTTGGGTCTCCACTATATCCACACCCCTTCACATCAATTTGTTTGCTTATTTTGGAACTTCTGATACCTCTTCCTGTAGACATCTCATGATCACACAAGCTGGTGTGCTTCGTCCATGTGGGCTTTGTTGCTTCCCTGAGAGGTGGCCTCTTGTTTAACTAGAAGTCATTAAGACCCCAGATGCTATATCTCATAATAGATACCATCAGCTTTCTTCACATTTGCTTACGCACCATTTGAGACTGTTAACACTTTATGGGAGTAGAAAGCTTCATCTTTTCCCCCAGAGATAGATATATATGTATATACATATGTATACAAAAAGATTCAAAGGGTCCATATTAAACTCGTAACTATAGTAGTTTCTGCAAATTGGAATTGTGTGGGGTTATTGAAGATAGCATCTTCACTTATTTAATAAGTTTGTTTTCCTTTCATGTACTACAATGAATATCTGTTAATTTGACCATTGCTATTGGTTGAATTCCCCAAGAATATGTGCAGTATATCCTAACCTCAATAACTTTGGTTTTAACCCCCTTGTGGCAATGGATTATCTTCCTTAAGCTAATGAGACAAGAATAGCTCTGACTGTGACTTGAGTTGATCTCTATTGCGATATGAAGGAGATGAAACCATCAGGGAAGAAAGGGCAAGACACAGGCAGACTGCTAGGGAGCAGAGCTTGATGAGACAAGGCCCTCCCTCCATCGGTCACAGCCAAAGCCTTCCCCTAGAGCCCACATCCTGAATTTGGACTCCTAGATTCATAAACCACGAGAAAATAAATTTTGTATGTTAAAGTCACCCACTTGTGGTATTTCTGTCATACCAGCACTACATAACTAAGACAACAACTAATAAAATAAAATATTCAAGAAAGCCCCTACAGATCAGGTATAAGGCATCATCAGAACAAAAAATCTTACCATAGTGAATGATGAGGGGAGTACAGAGTGGAGACCCAAAGCCCATTAGTAGGCCAC
>NW_022107431.1:33372032-33374821 GCF_000313985.2 Echinops telfairi | reverse complement strand
AGAGTGGGAGGCAAATGTTTTGAGAATGATGAGGGCAACAAATGTGCATATGTGCTTAACATCATGGATGTATATATGGATTGTGATGAGAATTATATGAGCCCCCAATAAACTAATTTTTTAAAAAAGAAAGTAAATGTTTAGAAAATTATGATGGCAACATATTTACAAATATGCTTGATACAATCAATGTATGGAATGTTATAAGAGCTATAAGACCCCCTCAATAAAAATTATTTTTAAAAACTGAAGAAAAAAAAAAAAGGAAGCTCCTACTACCTTCTCTGGCCAATCTTCCGTGATTCCCCTCCCAAGCTGATTTCATTGCTCTCCTGCATGCTTTTCTTTTTTCCTGTCACAAAACTGCTGTGAGTGCTTGCATCTGCGCATTGGGTTGCCTCACCGCCACCTGTGAGCCCCTGATCACAAAGATGCGGGCTCACCGTGAAATGCTCTGTGGCTCGCAGCCTGCCCGTGCCAAACGCTTGCTCTGTGTGTTTGTTGAATGAATGGATGAATTAAGGGACTTAATTATTATTCATAAGTGATGTTACATTATGAATATTTAAATAATTTTAAATTAGTATATTATTATAATAACTATTACTATCTGTTGAGTCTTTCCAAAGGTAGGGAGCTTGGGCCCAACCCTTGGTACTTTCAGACCTCGTAGGTTAAATAGCTGTTAGACCTTCAGCACTGCAGCCGTGCCCATGAACCTGGCTAAGCACAAGGCCCTTATTTTTCTTTAGGAGCTTTTCCAGTAACTGTGGGAGATGAGGTTAAATGTCCTTAAAAAGGAGAAGAAAGAAAAACTCAGGGCCTAATCAGAAAAGAAATACTTGCAATAACATGGAGAAAATTTATCCTGTTTCATGTCACTGCAGGTTTCAAGTATCAAGCTAAATTTTCTTGCCTAAATGAAAAGGCTGAGATAGCTGAATCAGCCCCAAATCTTTTACCTAATGTTAGTATCACAAATGGAAGCAATGATAATTTCTGGCAGCAGTGAATCATTCTAACTAAAGCTAGGTCTGCAGCAAGCCTTTGTTATAGTCATTTAAGATGGTGTAAAGCCACCAACCCTTCATTGAAATGGCCCCAGGAGCAGTCATCGGCTATTTGCGCATGTCTTTGAAAAGTTAATTTTTTAAAAAATTACAAAAAATAACAATGTAAAGTCCGAGTTTACTTTGGATAAAGGTAGGGCACTCAACTCACTGCCACTGAGTCAGTTCAGACTCATGGTGCCTCTATAGGGCATGGTAGAACTGCCTCTTAGGGTTTCAGGGATTGTTTTTTGCTTCTTCCTGGAATCAGCCTTATCCTTCTCCCACAGGGCAGCTGGTGGGTTCCAACCACTGACCTTCTTGATAGCAGCTCAGTATTAGCCCAGTCAGCCACCGGGGCTCCTCTAGTTATAGCACATACATACATATCGCTTGAACAGCGGTGTCAGGCCTCATCATTTCCTAAAGGAATAACATCCCCACTTGAAAAGCAGAGTCCCTAGACTGGCCAATTATCCTGTGTAAACTACAACTTCCAGCAATAGATCCAAGAGCTCCCTGGGGAGCAGGAAGCATATGCTGTCAGTGGCCTGCCTTCCAGTGTTTTTCCTGGAAAGCTGGCACAGTGGGGCATTGGGAGGAATTTCGTGAGGGTCCACCAATGAGGAAGAGGGAAAGAAGGTGGGTGTTTGGCCCTGGAGATGGTTAAAACCCAGTTCTCGCCCACCACCTATAAGATGGGCCCCGATGGAGGCCCCAAGGGATGCCCCTGAACTGTAGTCTCAACATCCTCAACATCGGGCCTGGAAGTGTTGCGGGAGGCACAAAGTCCAAGGCTGGCCTCTGGGGAGATGGATGCTGTCTTAGGCCATGCGTGCAGCCTTTACAAGTTAGGTGGGGCTCCGAGTGAGGTGAGTGGGTAAGAGAAGTGGCCTCCAGACAACACCCAGAGAGGGAGAGCTGCGACATGGGGCTCCCCTTGGCCATAATTTGTTTTTATTGTCAGGTGCCATGGAGTCGGTACCAACTCGAGTATAGACAATGGCACACGGCCCAGCCCTGTGCCACCCTCACAAATTGTCTGAGCCCATTGTTGCAGCCACAGTGTCTAACTGTGCCCCCCCCCCCCAACCCCGTTAGTGGTGGCCTGGCCGCCCCCGCCCCCGAGCGAACCTCTCCGCTGTTCCCAAGAGGCGCCTGACAGTACTTTCCAGGGAACTGAATTCCTTTGCCAGGGTCACAGAAGGCCTTTCTGTCGGCCGGCCGCAGAGAGCACTGATCTCTCCGTTTCTCAGCCTGACGCAAAGTGCAGGGCAGAGGCCTGCCCTGACCCGGGATGTGCATGCAGTCTCTCTGGGGGTCCTGCTCCGTCCAGCGGCCAACCGGACCCCTACTCCCACCCCCATCGCCGTTCTGGTCGATCTCGAGATTCAGATGAGGGGCCGGGCTCCTGCCCTCGGCACGCCCTCCCCTCGCCGGCGATGTCCCTTTTGCCTCTCGGTCTCGGGTACAGGGTGCTGACCCCCCAAGTCTCATTTTGCCTCTGTATCTCACGACCCAAATGTGCCCCCTGCTCCCGCCCCCAGGCTCAGCTCCCCACCCCGCTCCCCCGGAAGCTCCCCGGAGCTGCGCGCGGGATCCCAGGACCCTCCCCGCAGGGCGCGCGGACCCCGGTGCGGTGGTGCTCCCCTCGGCACGGGAAGCCGGCAGGCCAGCCGGCCTTCGGCCCCGAAAACCTATCCAGGAGTTCGGGCGTCGGAGGCTCCGCCTGGTGCCTCT
>NW_022107431.1:33366537-33371293 GCF_000313985.2 Echinops telfairi | reverse complement strand
GCTGGGCATCTCGGTGGCCATCGCGCACGGGGTCTTCTCGGGCTCGCTCAACATCCTGCTCAAGTTCCTGCTCAGCCGCTACCAGTTCTCCTTCCTGACCCTGGTGCAGTGCCTGACCGGCTCCACGGCCGCGCTCAGCCTGGAGCTGCTGCGGCGCCTCGGGCTCATCGCCGTGCCCCCCTTCGGCCTGAGCCTGGCGCGATCCTTCGCGGGGGTCGCGGCGCTGTCCACGCTGCAGTCCACTCTCACGCTCTGGTCGCTGCGCGGCCTCAGCCTGCCCATGTACGTGGTCTTCAAGCGCTGCCTGCCCCTGGTCACCATGCTCATCGGCGTCCTGGTGCTCAAGAACGGCGCGCCCTCGCCCGGAGTGATCGCCGCCGTGCTCATCACCACCTGCGGCGCCGCTCTGGCAGGTGAGAGCGGGAGCCGCGCCGACCCCCGGCGGCCCACCCGGTCCCACAGGGTCGAGACCTCGGGGCGGCTTTCGGGCACCGCCCTCGCTCCGCGACGGGGAGACTGAGACTGGGAGACTGAGACAGGGAGCCTTGGGAAGGGGTCGCTTGGCTCTGCCTGCACTTAGACCCGTTGGCACCGTCCCCGGTGCTCCGGGCGCCTCCTCGGACACCCCACCTCCCACCCCCACCCCCTGCTGCTCCCAGTGTCTCCTGCCCGGGGTCGGCCGGGCCACTTAGTCTCCCGCTTCCCCTTCCTGCGGGCGGGGTGGGGAGCCGCGGGCTCCGGGGACAGAGTCCTCCCACCCAGGTCCGGCCGGAAGGAGGGGACCAGGAACTTGCCGCGGTTGTGCCCTGCGGGAGTACTGGAGAGTCCGACCGAGGGCAGGGTGTGTAGGGGGGATGGGAAGCAAGCGGGGAGCCCCATGGCTGGAGGTCTCCCGGGGCTGGGGGCACCCGGCAGAGGGAGGCCGGCTGGGCCCCTCGGACTTGGCGGGGGAGCGAGGAGACCCCAGCGGAAGCGAGTGGGGACCCCCGGGGCAGCCAGCCGATGGTGGGCAGAGGGAGACCCGGGAGCTGGGGGTACCGGGCAGGGGAGGCTCCCACTGGGCACTGACCAGGCTTGGCTCCCCCAGTTTATACCCGTCGCCGAAGCACCGCGCGGCTAGTTAGGCCCAGACGACTGGGGGTATCACCGGGGCGCGAACCCCGTGTACTTTTTGTTGAGCTGCCTCAGTGGGAGACCACCCACGCCAACCTGGTCGGTCTCGCTCTCTCTCTCTCTCTCTCTCTCTCTCTCTTTCTCTCTCTCTCTCTCTCTCTCTCTCTCTCTCTCTCTCTCTCTCTCATCCCCACCCCCGCCCCGCGCGCTCTAGGAGCTGGCGACCTGACCGGCGACCCCATCGGGTACGTGACGGGCGTGCTGGCGGTGCTGGTGCACGCCGCCTACCTGGTGCTCATCCAGAAGGCGAGCGCGGACACGGAGCATGGGCCGCTCACCGCTCAGTACGTCATCGCCGTGTCCGCCACGCCGCTGCTGGTCGTCTTCTCCTTCGCGAGTACCGACGCCATCCACGCCTGGGCCTTCCCCGGCTGGAAGGACCCAGTCATGGTCTGCATCTTCGTGGCCTGCATCCTGATCGGCTGCGCCATGAACTTCACCACGCTGCACTGCACCTACATCAACTCGGCCGTGACCACCAGCTTCGTGGGCGTGGTGAAGAGCATCGCCACCATCACGGTGGGCATGGTGGCCTTCAGCGACGTGGAGCCCACTTCCCTGTTTATCGCCGGCGTCGTGGTGAACACCTTGGGTTCCGTCATTTACTGTGTGGCCAAGTTCATGGAGACCAGAAAGCAAAGCAACTATGAGGACCTGGAGGCCCAGCAGCCGGGTGCGGAGGAGGCGCAGCCAAGCGGAGATCAGCTGCCCTTCCTCATGGAGGAGCTGACTGGGGAGGGTGGGCATGGCGGGTCAGAAGGTGGCGAGGCTGCAGGTGGCTCCTCTCAGCAGAGGGGGCCAGAGGCGAGACGCAGCCCCAGAGGAAGCCTGCTGAGGGCCCCAAGCGTGCAGACCACCCTGGATCCAGAAGAAATGAGCAAGAGGTCGCTGAAAGATGCCTACCTGGACGTGTGGCGATTAGTTAGGGGCACCAAGTATATGAAAAAGGATTATTTGATAGACAACGAGGAGTTACCCAGCCCGTGAAAAGGAAGTGCATGTTTGTACATCTGTATGTACATTCATTTTATGGTACAGATAAGATACATTTTAAGGAGGGACACCCTCCCCCCCTCCCCCCGCAGTTCTGTTCTTTGAGTCCCGAGGAAGGGATGCAGAGAAAGAAACTGAATCACAAGTCACAAAATGAGCCCCTGTGTGAGTTATTCAGTGTGACTTTACCGGTGACAGTGCTTAACACTGGGGGCAGTGGTTTCAGCATGAAAGCCCCGGCTCATCTATTTTCTGTCTTTATTACCTTAAGCAAATATCTGCATGTACCAAGAGTCCACGCCCCCCTCCCCAGCCACCCCTCCAAAGATGGTGGGTACAGACATGAGGGCACAGCTGACTAGCTCTCAGATCACTTGTTTTGGAGGAGAGTCAACTGCATTTTGATCGACAGCTGGGGAAAGCGCATACTGTTGAAACAAATCAATGTTTACTGTTTAGGGTCCTCTGACACATCATGTTTACTCTCGTTTTTCTCCCTCCGGTTTGTTTTTTAAAAATAAGTAGTACTCTGATTCTATTATGTGTCGGTAGGAAATGTGAAACTATGAGTTCTTAGCATTTATCCTGAAGTTTAAACTTTACATTTAGGCCTTCCAAAAATATCTAAAGGTTGGTTTAGTTCATTGCTTTATACTCTTTATGATGGAATGCCATACTTTTAGAAAACCATTCTTACGTGTCCCATACTCTTTCAAGCAACCGCTCCGGCTGAAGCACCACCCAGTCTTTACTCACTGCAGCTGCGCCCGTCAGAAGAGAGACCACCGCCCTGACTGGCAGCCTCTCGGATGACTTGCCTTGCACTGCGCTACCCCAACTATGTTACAAAAAGAGCAACAGCTATATTCACATTAGGATATTTTTCTATATTAAATTTGCCAAAATAAAGTATGAGCTCTCTGTTAGCAATGTGTTTCAGATATAATTTGTTGTTGTTCTATTGTTGCTATAGGTTAACTTACATCTACTTTCAAGGGGTGTTGTGGCTTCAGCTGTAGACTCCTGGGACATTTATCCTGTCTTTATGTAGCACACGGTATAGAGGGGCATGGCGTTGAAAACTTGCTGAGTAATTGGGGAAGCGTGGTCTAAAATTACAACCACCACATCGTGAACATTTCCAGGGAAAAGAACTGTTAAAAAGCAAAATACAATACTGGCATAATGCTGAGGGCTTCTCACCAGACAAAGCCGAACCAGTTGCTGTGGGGTGGATCCTGACTCATGGTGAGTGGAGCAGAGCCGGGCGGCATAGGGAGTTCATGGCTGTTAGCTTTGGAAGCGGATCGCCATGCCTTCTATTCCCAGGCCACCTCTGGGTGGGCTTGAACTACCAACCTGGTGGCTAGTAGTCAGGCACTGCACTTCGCTGTGTGGAGCCTGTGCTGTGGTAGTCTGCAGCACCGTGGGGCTGGCTTCCTGCCTGCTCCCTCCAGGAGAGCTGTTTGGCCAGTGTCCTCTGCTTACTCACCGGAATTGTCAGTATGTTCTTGAGACTCTTGGATGGGAGCAGACTGTCTGATGTTTTCATTTCTTTCCCCAAATCAAAGCAAAACAAACAAAGCCACCATGATGCTTCAACTCCATCAGACTGGCTTCACAAGCTGGTGAGCCAGGGTAATTGGGGTGGGTCTTGATGGGCCCGAGTTTCCTGGTTTTCACGAGCAGTGGGTTGTTTTCTTGGATGCCTCTCTTAGTGATTGAAGAGGCAGGAATCCTCAAACAGCAGCAGCTAGAAATGGTTGGCTAAGGGTTGTAAGAGTGTCCTTAAAATAAACATTCACTTAAAATCAGTATGCCCCCAGACAACATCCTATCACAACTCTGTGGAGCTGAGAAGTAATGAGAAGCAGCAAAGCTGAACAAAGCATTTCTTCCGTCAATACCACTGCCAAGCACTTGTATAGAATGATTGTTTCTCACTAAAAAAAAACCCTTTTCAGTTAAACCTATGACTCTGTAAAAACTGTTTTAACAAACTTTTCAAGGGCACTGCTTTAGGGAGGTGTGATGGCAATGTCTTGTGTGGGGGATATGGTTATCGTGGTATAGTGGTAATGTAGTCAGCTGCAATCTGTAAGGTCACAGTTCAAAATCTCCAGCCACTCCTTGAGAGAAAGATGAGGCTTTCTACTCCTGTTAAGAGCTACAGTCTCAGAAACCCACAGGGCAGGTCTACCCTGTCTGTTGGGTCGCTATGAGTCAGAACCAAGTGGATAGCAGTAACTTTGGGGTTCTGAGAGTTTAGGGAGGAAGGTGGGGCAAGGGAGGTGTGAGAAGGTTCTTGGAAGATCAAAAGTGGAAGTTGTGCCACACCACTGGTTTGTCCCAAACTTGGAAGGTCTTTTCCTGGAGCAAGAAATACAAGCACTTGACAAGTGCAGGTGGTGAGTCAGTGCCTGGAGGCTCAGCCACAGAAGGTGCAAGCCAGGGTCACATCTTGTCTGAGTCCTGACTTCTCCATCCTTGCCTCTGCCAGTCAGTAGCCCTCTGACCTTCTACAGACTCAGCTCCAGCCTGGCCTCTGGGACCAGGGGAGGCCTTGCTTCCGGCTTCTGAGATGTTCTGG
>NW_022107431.1:33327423-33365680 GCF_000313985.2 Echinops telfairi | reverse complement strand
GCAATCACCACTGCCATCAATTTCAGATCATTTTAGTTCTTCTTGTGCTCATTGTTGTTAGCTCCCCAATTCCCCCTAATCTCCCCTGTCGGACTCTCAAGGGACCATTAATCCAGTGACTGCCTTGATAGATTTACCTATTCTGGATTTCATATACAGAATTTTTTTAAAGTTACTCAATAATACCATAGTAAAACCAAAGCCCTAAAACAACACCAAAGAAAAACCTCAATCAAAAAGCAGAAAATATTAAACACTAAAACAAATGGGTCAAAAGGGAGCTCAAATGTTAAGATGCCAAATTTTAACCTAACTGCATCTGTCATGCTCCATTTTCTAATGCATTCTGCATAATAGCAAGGCTATTCACATCCCAGGCCTATGGGCAGAGGGGATTCACCAGAGGCTTAACCCACACGCTAGCATTTCCTTTTTTATGTCTTTGGATGCTCCTCTCTCTGCTTTTCTTCTCCACCTGCTCTTCCATGGTGCCCACTGTTCCCTTGAGAGCCCTTTTCCTGTCAATGATAGTTATCATAAATTCCCTGCCTGAAAATCCCAACATCGATTTCCTGTCTGACGCTGGCTTTTTCTCTTCAGATACTTTGTCCCCTTGCCCAGTTGGTATGCTTTATAATTTATTTGTTGAAACTGAGACATGATGGCTTGCATAATAAGAACAGAGGTAAATAGTTATATAGGGTCAGGTTTATGTTGCTCTTGCAAAATTTGGGCACTCCATTTTATGTTTGTTATAACTGTAGGGGCTGTAACAATGGTTTCAAGCCTACCAACAATTGTGAGGATGACAGAGGATGACGCAGTGTTTTTTTCCTGCTGAACACAGGGTTGCTATGAGTCTGAACCGACTTGATGGCGCCTAACAACAGCAAGATCACTGTAGTTGCTTCACATTCCTCTCCTGTCTCTGTTTCTGTCACCCCATGGACTTTAGGCTTTCCAAACAGCTCCTCCCTAGAGTCTGTGCTTTGCAATCTTTTCACTTACAAAAACCAGAAGCAAACGCCCTGCCATCGAGTCAATGCAGACTCATAGTGACCCCCCCTGTGGGTTTCCAAGACTATAACTGCTAACAGGAGTAGAAAGCCTCGTCTTTCTCCCACAGAGCTGCTGATGATCTTGAACTGCTGACCTTGTGGTTAGCAGCCCTTGTGGTTAGCAGCCCAATGCATAATCACTCTGCCACCAGGGCTCCTTCGCAGCTACCATCTACTGTTATTATACTGTCAATGTGGTGGTATGGTATGGGGGAAGGGGGCAGCATTCTGTAAACTTATGGATACATTTCAGCCTTCTAGAAAGTGTCTCCCAGGACTGTGGCCATCACAACTGTTCCTTATCTTTGTTTTTTCCTCTCTCCCTTTACATAAGGCAAGCAGCCTAGAAGGGACTAGAGTGTGAGAAATGTCCTTTCCTCAGAGCTAAGGGTCTGTTCAGTCTTTGTCCCTGGGGAGTAGGCCTCTGCTATGAAGAAGGCTCTGGGGACGTTTCGAATGATCACTCTCTTCCCCACCCTCCAGAGCCTCATGGAGATCTTGCTCAGCCCTTCACCACTAGCAGAGTGCACCAAGCCCACGACCGTGTGGGCATCTCCCCAAGACTGTGGTCCCAGGGGGTTCCGCCTCTCATGATGCCCATACTCAGCCTGCAGGCGTTTGTCAGAACTACCTTTTAAACTGACCCGTTGATGGCTCCAGCTAGTCAAGTCTTATCTCTGACTCTCTGGAGTGACCCATATCTCCAGACTAAGGGGATCCAACAAAAGTTTGTTTTACTGTTTTGTTGTTAGAATGGGAGTAAGAACTCCCAAGCTCTTTACATATTGGAGCTGAAACCAGTAATCCTGGTTAAAATGTATGAAAAGCATGCTAAAAAAAAGAAAGAAAGAACAAGAAAAGCACACTTACTTTCTCTAAAGACAGAGGTTAGGAAGAGAAGCTAGACACTAGTAAAGAAATTCCAAGAGAAAATTAAAATCCCAGCGCTGCTGGTCCCCCCACCCTACCTGCTGAGAACCGGTACTATCTTGCACTCAAGTGCGATAATATAAGAACTTGGGGGTGGGGACTCTTGGACCAGAGTGCATCATTAGCAAGTCAATACATAGACTCTTAGCATCCATTTCCCCTTTTCTATCTAGAGACTTCTGCATAACATAAATCTCTCTTTCTTCTAGGTACTACTTGTTAGCCATACTCCTGGTACGTGCAGGGACAACCATCATTTCCATGTTCGTCTCCCAGTGACGTCTGGCGTCCTGGCTCATCCGCTGCAGGTCCCTCGGTACCACGTAAGACCTGTCAGTCTGCACTCAATCACAGCAGCTGCTGAAACTCTGCTTCCTCCCAACCGCCCCTCCTGCAGACACACGCATAACCATTGGCTCTGGTTCTGGCTATATTCCTCTCCTGGTTTGCCTTGTCCTGTCCCTGGGATTAAACAGCACAGTTTGTAAGAGAGCTTGCTAGCAGGATGGCAGCGTGACACAGAATATCAGGAAATGCAACCAGTACAAGGGACTCTCAGACTTCCCTCGGGGATCCCTCCCTTTCCCACTTCTCAGTTTATGTGGTTCCACAGTGTGGGCTGCACCCCTCTTTCCTTGGTGTGCGGCTCCAGCCAATCCAACCGAAGCACCTCCTTCCCTTGGTTACAGTGACTGGTTCGGGGATGGCCATCGGAGCTGGACACGCCCAGTGAGGCGCAGCGGGGAACTTAAATCTACAAGAATGGGGTGTGGGGGAGCAGACAGGAGGTTGCCATCTTGCCACCCAGGAAGGAAGCTACACAGAGAAGGACACCAAGAAGGCATAAAGGGAGGGAGAGACGTTAGTTGGTCACCTTCTTGACTCTTGTACTAAACCAACTTCATCTCGAGTTAAAACCGCCCGCCACTGCTACAGCAGACGTGGGCTTTGGGATGTCTCTGCTGCTTGTCACCCAAAGAATCTCAAGCGATACAACTAGCTTTGCCCCCAGTTCTCTCGCAGGGTCCTCCTTGTATTGCCCAGCTCTTAAACAAGGCCTGGTTTCACCTGCTATTTTTCCTCTTTTACAGTTCAGTTTGTTCCTAGATTCATACTTGAGCCATTGACTGGAGATTGGGGGGCTGTTGTTTATTGCATAGGATTCTATAAATAACAATACCCAAGAACTAATATTAGTGCCCTGGGGGCGTAGTCATTACTCATTGGGGTGCTAACTGCAAGGTGAGTAACCGAACGAACCCCTCTGAGGGAGAAAGACAGGGATTTCTGGTCCGATAAAGAATGACAGTCTGGGAAACGCCCAGGGCCAGTTCTCGCCTGTCTTAGACAGTCGTTATGATTGGCATTCACTCCATGGCAGCGACTTTCGCTACTACTATCATCGTGCTTGTATTGCTAGGCAGAATTCTATGTGCTTGACACTTCCCCATTCGTTGTCATTTCCACAGCATTCCTAAGCGACTGTTGTGCAGGCTGTCCTGCTGGCCGTGATGCCCGACACCATGATTGGACCCTGTGATGCACACAGTTTTCATGAGCTCACTTCCAGGTCTTCCTTCCTCGCGTGTCTTAATCTAGACGCCCTGTTGACATATTCCGCCTTATAATGACAGGCACGCCCCCACGGACAGACAGGAGGTGCACAGGCAGGGAATAATACCTGGACACGCAGACAGATTACAAGAAGCCCTGGTGGCGCAGGGGTTAAGTGCTCAACTGCTAACTGAAACATCAGTGGTTCAAGCCCACCAGCCACTGCGAGGGAGCAATATGTGGCAATTTGCCGCTTAAAGGTTAGGCCACTGGAATCCCGATGGGGCAGTGCTATTCTACTTATTACTTGGAATCATTTCAACCGCAAATAACAAGAGGTAGGCAATCCCAAAATTGACTGTACAACTCTCTCATATCTTTAAATCACTGAATTGTATGGTACATGAATTTATGCCAATAAAACTGCTGCTGTGTTTTAAATAAAGAACATTTGAAAGAGGTAGACAATAATATTATCCCGATTATATACGAGGTAAACTCATGCCCTGGTTCTTATAGCTGATACCTTCCAAAGTTGGGATCTGATTCTAAACCCAGGTAGTCTGGCGCCAGGATCGACATCTTTTGCTTCTATAGTGTTCTGCTTCTCAGCGTGTGTTGGAACGGGCTTGGCGGCAGTGAGCTTTGGTGTGCCCGAGAACCACGACGCACGCCATCTGATGTTCTATAGCTGGAGTGGGTGACGTGAGGCCCGCATGTCCAGGGTTTGCTCATTCTACCTCTCCGTGAAAGTGTCAGAGACCCCGGCTCCCTCCTCGTTCCTTTCTGCTGTCCTCAGAAAGGTAGAGGCTAGCACCGCACTTACAGCTCAAACCCGCCTGTGTGTGTGCGCACTTGAAGAGCGGAGCGTGCGCACTTCGACCAAGCAGAGGGACCAGGAGAGCAGTAGGAAGAGCACGATGAACAGACTGCGGCAGGAGGTTCAGTTGCTGTTGTAACCGAGTCCCCTCAAGCCTCTCATCCGTTAGACTCAATAGCGCCTCTAATTGTCAAAGGAAATAATTTACTTCTTCACCTGCTATACGCAGAGCATTCAGACCTTCACAAGCATTTCTGAGGACTTGCTGAGCATGTCCAATGTTGTTGATTGCTTCCTGCTCTGAGCAGGTGTGCCGGTCACTTAGGGAAAACACACACACACACACAGAGTGTTCATTGAGCTATAAAATCCATCCCTTTTAAGTGTACAACTCTATGGTTTTCTTTATTTTAAGAAATCATTTTATTGGGGGGCTCTTACAGCTCTTAAAGCAATTCATCCATCCATTGTATTAAGCATCTTTGTACATATGTTGCCATCATCTTTTTCAGATCATTTTCTACTTGAGCCCTTGGTATCAGCTCCTCTTTTTTTCCTCCCCCACCCACTCTCATGAACCCTTGATAAATTGTAAATTATTATTATTTTCACATCTAACACCATCCACTGTCTCCTGTCACCCAAGTTTCTATTGTTCGTCAGCGGGAGGTGGGGTGGGAGTTGGTTAAATGTCGATCATTGTGATCAGTTTCCCCCTTCTCCTCCCACCTTCTCCCTACCCTCATGGTATCAATTCTCCCATTACTGTTGCTGGAGGGTTAATTTGTCCTGGGTTCCGTGTGTTGAGAGCTCCTATCTGTACCAGTGTACATGATCTGGTCTAGCCGGATTTGTAAGGTAGAACTGGGGTCATGATAGTGGGGGTGGAAGGTGGCAGGAAGCATTAAAGAACTAGAGGAATATTGTATGTTTCATCCGTGCTATACTGCATCCTGGCTGGTTCGTCCCTTCCTTGTGACTCTTCTGTGAGGGGATGTCCAATTGTCCACAGATAGGCTTTGGCTCTCCACTCCGGCCCCCTTATTTACATTGATAGGATTGTTTGTTTTGGATCTTCTGATACCTTATACCAGATCCTGTCAACATCTTATGATCACACAGGCTGGTGTGCTTCTTCCATGTGGGCTTTGTAGCTTCCCTGCTAGATGGCAGCCTGTTTATCTCCAAGCCTTTAAGACCACAGACGCTGTATCTTCTAATAGCTGGGCACCGTCAGCTTTCTTCACCAGATTAGCTTATGCACCCATTTTGTCTTCAGCGATCGTGGTCGGAAGGTGAGCATCACAGAATGTCAGGTTATTTGAACAAAGTGTTCTCGGTTTGAGGGAGTACTTGAGTAGAGGCCCAGTGTCTGTCTGCTACCTTAATACTTAACATATTATATGCACATAGACTTATATCCCTATCATTATATATAAACATATTTACATATGTACATGCCTGTATTTAGACCTCTATAAATGTCGATTGCCTCCTCGTTCTTTCCTCTAGTTCCTTTTACTTTCCTCCTGTCCCACCATCATGTCTGAACTTCATTCTGCTCTCCGTCATTCCCCTGACTCTAGATTTTAGGCTATTTACAGAGTTGTGCAACCATCACTACTATCAAATTTTAGAACATTTTTATCACTGTAAAAAAGAAACCCTGTGCTCACTAGCAATAATCCCTCTCCCCCACCCCCGCCCCTAAGAAACTGGAGCTGCTTTCTGTTTCCAGCAGTTTGCCTATCCTGGACTCTTTCCTAGACCATCTTGTAACTGCGTTTTCAGACTCCTCTTCCTAACTGACTCCTGTAATCCTTTGGAGATATTGCTAACACAAAGCTGACAAAATGTACTTCAGATTGGAAGCTACCAGTCCAATCCCCTCAGATCCTCGTGTTCTCAATGCTTTTCCTCAAGAAATCGTCAGAGGTGCTGTAACAGTGTTCTCTAAAACAAAAGGGCAGCTCCTCTCCAAGACGAATTCTGCCTACTTCCTGTAACGCAAGGGACTCTGGGGTGCACTGCTGAAGCGCTTGGCTGCTCCGGGACAGTCTGTGGCCGTCAGAATTGGAAAGCTCTGGCACAGTCTTCTCCTGTCCTATAGGGCCACCAGGAAGCCTGTGTCATAGTGGTTATGTGTTGGGCTGCTAACCACAAGGTCAGCAGTTCAAAACCACCAGACATTCTGGGGTGGGGGAAGAGCACTCTACTCCTGCAAAGAGTTACAGTCTTGGAAACTCACAGGACTAGGTCGACTTTGCTCGATAGTGTTGCTATGAAATGTCATCGACTCAATGGCAGAGAGAGAGAGAGAGAGAGAGAGAGAGAGACGGAGTCAGATTCAATGGGATGTCAAAGTGTTTCCTTCAATATGGAAAAGTCATCGTTACATGGCTTTTTCCACACAAAGTTTCCACACATCCTCTTTCTGTCGCACTACGCTTAACTCACAGAAAGTGTACAAAACGTTGTAACTGATGAAAAGTTGCTTTTCTGTCCACCTGTCCCACCCTCCTTCCCTCATTCCTCCTCATTCTGAGAACAACTCCAAATTGCTCAAGATCAAGGACCAATGTGCTGGGGAAGAAGGATATGTCCCCTAGAGGAAGAATCACCCTTTTCTAAACCAGTCATGGGGGGACCATAGCTCTTTGCCAAGAATGAATTTGTCTATGACTCGCCTTTAGCAAATGAGATTTATATAATTTAAATGTGGTTAATTTTCTTTCAACACTGAAAGTTATTTGGTAAGCAAGAGTTTTTTTCCCCCTATTGTGTCAGAGATTTTCATTCATCCAGCCAGACACCATTTAATCACTCTTCCACGAGTAGTCATTAAGTATACAAACCCATTGTTGTCTAGGAGATTCCAACTCGTAAGTACCATCTGGACAGAGGAGGACTGTTCCCTGGGGTTCCTGAGGCTGGGAATCCTTTGGGATGCGGACAACATTACCTTTCTGCTATGGAGCCTTTGGTGGGTTTGAACCACTGATCTTTCAGTCAGCAGCCCAATGCTTAACACTTGGTGCCACCAGGAATCCTTGTTAAGTACACACAATAGACCAATTCACTAAGGACTGGTGTCATAGTAGGATGAGCACTGGGTTGCTTACTAAAAGGTAGGTGGTTCAAATCCTCTAGGCCACCCCTAGAGGAGAAAGACAAGACTGTCTGCTCTGGCAAAGATTTATAGTTTAGTAAACTTTGTATAGGGTCACTGTGAATCAGAAGGGAGAAAGATGAACCTTTCTTCTCCTGTAAAAGAGTGACAGTCTCAGAAACCCACACCGGGTACTTTGTTCCTGCCCTATAAGATCTCACCATGAGTCAGAATCAACTCACTGGCAGTGAGTGAGTAATGATGACTCAGAAAAGGTGTTGGGGGTTACACATTGGACTGCAAGGGCAGCAGTTCAACACTACCAGCTGCTCCTCAGGAGACAAATGAGGCTTTCTCCTCCTGTAGAGATTTACAGTCTTGAAAATCCACGGGGGCAATTCTATTCTGTCCTATGGGGTTGCTATACGTTGTAATAGCAGTGAGTTATTTTGGATTAGTTGAAATAGATTTGTTGGTAGTGGGTTGATTATATATTAATTTATGGGTAGTTCATTCATTTCTTTTGGTATTTTCTTTATAGTAAATATGATTAATGATTCTATATGTGTGTAGTATTGCTTTCAGAAGGGCTAAAGACTCTTCAAACATTGTTCATAGGGCAATACAAATTCTAAGCTTTACTGTCTGAAATTGACAGGAATGACTAAGTTAGACAATGTTCCCCATATTTTATCAGGAGTTTTAAAGAGAACCAGAATCCTGTACAAGCGGACAATGGCATGAACAGAAAGCCTCCTCATCTCTACTAGGAGAACAGTAAAGGAAACTACAATGGAAACGTCTGTGTCGTGAGGGAACAGGACATGACACGCTTGCTCGGGCTCGGGCTCCTCGGAATGACTGCTGTGAGAAGGAACAGACAAGCAAAGTCGCACCTCGTGGTTGATCCACCCATTCTCAGAATGGACCCTAGGAATGTAATGGGACACGATGAGCAGTGTATGCATGATGATGGAAACATTATGTGCTGTACCAAAAGGTGCGCGAACCCTCACTTTCTATCTAAAGATTACTGGCTACATACTTTATGATACGGCCAAACCATAGAACAGCTACATCCCTTTAGAAAGAATGAGGCGCATTCTGTCTGGGTTGATCTTAGAAAGAGGGCGAGGGAATGTGTGTGGCACAAAATTGTACCTCTTACGTATGATGATGTGCCAAAAACAGAAAGAAGGGAAGGTGGGCTTTTATGTGCACAGACTCACTGTGGCTAACTAAAGCAGGAATTGTAATCAAGTTGTCACGATAGAGGGGAGATGGATGACTGTGATCCAAGGGCAAGAGGGAGACATATTGTGGACCTTTTTGCATGTTGGATCCTCTGGATGATCTATTCAAGATAAAAATAAAAACATTTTAAAAGTGGCATTCCATCATGAGAAGTAAAAAGACCCACTTGTGTCTCTCCCAAGTTTCTCTTTCCGTGGGTTCTTGAAAAATAGTGTTCCTCGTTCGGTGCTGTCGATGGTGATAATGACAGTCTACTAATAAAGACCACCACGCGTCTGTCAGTGTGTTGCACGGTGGTGACTTGCATGTGGCTGTGATGCTGGCAGCTATGCCCGCAATATTTCAAATACCAGCAGGGTCACCCATGGTAAACAGGTTTCAGCGGAACTTCCAGACTAAGAACAGACTTGGTGGAAGGAATAGGCTGTCTACCTCTGAGGAAGTTAGCCACGGAGACCTCGCGAGTCACCTGAGAACATTGTGTGATAGCGTGCTGGACTACCCAACTATGACCGGGAGCAGCCGCCTCCTCAGAGTGGAGTTGGCTGTATAGATGGAGGAAAGTTTTTTCAGTACCTTAGCTTACCGATGTGGCTCAACTCAAGAAGAAACAGCTGCAAACGTCCATTAATAATTAGAAAAGGGAATGTGCAAGTTTGAAATTGGAAGGGAAATTGGAAGTAATCAAAAATGAAATGAAATGCACAAAGATCAACATCCTAGTCCTCAGTGAGCTGGAATGGACTGGTATTGGCCGTTTTGAGTCAGGCAGTCATATGGTTCAATGCTGGGGATAACGAATTCAAGAATGATGTAGTTTCATGATCAAAATGAACATTTCAAGATCTGTCTTGAAGTACAACGTGGTCTGCGATAGGATAATATCAAGGCACCTACAAGGAAATCCCACTGATCCAGCCGTTATTCTAATTAACCACTAGTGATGATGACATTGAAGAATTCTACCAATTTCTTCTGTCTGAAATGGATCAAGCATGCAATCAAGGTGCATTGATAATTTCAGGGGACTGGAATGTTGGAAGTTGGAAACAAAAAGGAAGGATTCGTCGTTGGGAAAGATGGTGCTAGAAACGAAACGAGATCACATGACAGAAGTTTGTAAGACAAGTGACTTTTCCCTTGCAAATACCTGTTCAACCATGTCGATGGTGACTACACACCTGGACAAACTGACAGACACAGTGGCTGCAACAATGGGCTCAACCATCACAATTGTGAGGGTGGTGCCGGGACCCAGCAGGGTTTTGCTCTGTTGTACAGAGGGTTGCTGTGTGTCCGAACTGATTCGGAGGGACTGACAGTACCGATAGAGCCACATAAGGCTTAGTGAATCCTCAACGTCCCACTAAAGTGACAGGGGAGCAACCATTGAATCTGTGGGAAAGGAGTGTGTGGTTGAGCTGTAAAGAGTTTGCTTTAGGTGGATCTCTGATGGGACTGTCCCTGTCCTCTGCCACTGCTCCCCTCCCCGTCTCTCCTGGCTTCGGGGGATCACTGGTGGTCTTTGTAGATGACTCGGATCTGAGCTCCTGTCTTCACATGGCTGCCTTTCTCTTCTCTTTTATGAGGACACGACTCCTACTAGGGGCTGTCCTACTGCAATATGGCCCCATGCTAACCAAGAGCATCTTCAAAGACCGGATTTCCAAAGAAGGTTGGAGTCACAGGTATGGAGATTAGGGCTTTAAGCATGTCTTTTGGGGGAGACAAAATACCATCTGCAATAGCACGTAAATTAAGGGCTCACTGGGCAGTGGACCAAATATCTTGCTTGTTTTCTGGCTAATTGGCTCCCTGTGGTTTAGTGTGTGCAAATTTCTTTGTATCAGGGATCTCTTGATGGATGAGAAATGGAGTTGCTACAGGGGGCTGGCTGGCCACACACTTGTGGTGTCCAGAGTGCGAATCTACTGGCCGATTGACTATAACATCACCGGCTGCTGATCTCTGCGGGGTTGAACTCCTGCTTGGGATTAGTGAGAGTTCACACAGGTCAGGCGTGGGACTTACGTGCCCGAGACGCATGGGGAGTGCTTTCACACTGATGGCCCAGCTCCTGCAGGGCTACCATTCTTTCTCATGAATAATTCCTGGCCCAGTTACCCTGGGAGCAGTCCGGAGTGTGCAACCCAGTTCGAACAGCGAGCTCCCTGCTTTCCCTTAAGGAACACCATTCAATTTTCAGATGAATTGGGCGGCAGGCAAAAAGGGAAGGTTTTTACATTTTGCAATTCACCTAGTGGCTGTCTTCCAAAATCTGCGATATATTTTATAAACATTATTACTGTCTTGGTAAGCGGCCATTTCTGTAGGCACTTACAGTCATTGCAATGGCATAAAGGGAAATTCACTTTGCTTAATATGACCTAAGCCTTCCAGAGTGCTGCTGTTATCATCAGATGATGAACAGGATGTAAGCACATCCTGGCCTTCTTTAATCCCATCAACACACGGGGGCAGGCGATGATGGTGCAAAGGGAGGCAGTAGAGCAGACAACAGGCCCCACAAAGGCAGGTGTTCCCCTTCTTATCTGTTCCCCTCCTTCCCGATGCCCAGCACTGTGCCGGCCGTTTGGTCTAGCACTCAGTTGTCTGACCGACAGAAGAATTCCGATGTATGTCATCCAAGTACCACTTCACGTGTTACAATCAATTGGAAACCACGGCGGGTTCTCAACTCCTTGGAAGATGGACTGATAGTCCGGTTTCCCTCCAGGGTCACTCTGGACAAATAAAGTGCGGTCACTGGATCTGCGGGAGAAGGAGCCGGCTGTGCAGAGTCTGCGCAAGAAGAGAGAAGGGGGTGGTTTAGTGCGGCGTGCGTGAGGTCGGCTGGTGCGGTGAAGGCTCTTGGCTGCTGGCAGGCCAGCCTCCCTGCAGTCAGGGTTGAGGATCCCTGGGCCAGCTTAGTCTGATAAAGATGCCCATAAAACTTCTCTCTCTCTCTCTCTGTAGGATGCTTGTCTTGAAAAATAATATAAACCATTGTTAACAATTCAGACAGGAACAGGTAGAAATAGGTCAGAGCGAAAACGAAGGGCGATGTTGTCTTGGCCTTTGCTTTCGTCTAGGAATGGCGTTTGAAAGAGCTCTTGGCAGGAGCACAGAATTGCGCTGTATGTTGGAGAGTTAATATCTGTGCCAGCATATCGTGCCTTCCTCTGGGGTGGTGATCAATATAACTAATAAGGAGGAAACGACTCTACTGCGCCCACTGAAGGTCAATAGTTCCTCTAATGGAGCCCCCCCCCTCAGTAGAAGACATCCCGCCCACCCCCCTCTCCGCAGCCCCCGCCACCAGTTTGGAGAAATGCTGATCTTCCACTAAGTTGCTGCGGCTGTATTTAGTTGGTGTCGCGTTGGCTCAGACTCACATGTAACAGAATGAAGCACTTTCCGGGGCTGCACCAGCTTCATGATTGTTGGTATAGCTGAACCCATGCCTGGGGGCTCTTGCCACCAAGGTAGCACTGTGTTCTCTTAAGTAGACACGCCTGAGGATGCTGTTGTTGATCGGTGCCATTGAGTTGATTCTGATCCACCATGACCTTATGCACAGCAGAACCAAGCACTGTCTGCCTGCCCCGAGCCGTCCTCACAATGGTTCCCAGGCCTGAGCCCCTGGTGGCAGCGCTGTGCCTGGCCACCTCCTGGAGGGCCTTGCTCTTTTTCCTGCCCCTCTACTTCACCAAACATGTTGTCCTTCTCCAGGGCCTGATCTTTCCTGACAACATGCCCATCCTTGCCTCGAAGGAGCACTCTGGCCGTCCTTCCTCCAATAGAGATTGGTTTGTCTGGGGAGACTGGTAACGCAAGGGAAAGAGAGAGAGCAAGAAACTGGATCCAGTCAGTGACGGGAAGAAGCAGTCAAAGAAGAAAAGAGTCTTAAATTTTTTTTTATTTTTTCACAACTGTAGGGACTTCTTAGGGGATTTAACAGGTTGCCACGCGTCAGGAGACAGTCATTGGTCAGCAGCCGTGCCTCTTCTCAGCCAGCAGCCGCGTGTCTCTCTCTAGCCCTCAGCCTCTCAGCCAAGTGGCCCCTGGGCCTCTTCCTTGTTCCATGAGCTGGGAAGCCCGCCACTCAGCCTCCCAGGCTTGGTGTGGCCCCTCTGCTCTGTCTCCTGGTCTCACCGCTGCCACCTCTGTACCTCTGCCACTTCAGACAGGGATCATACAGCACTCCACTGGAGGCTGTTCTTTCTGATGGTCCCAGGGTGATCGCCTGCTCCTTCTGGGATGTGTCTCTTATACCCACAGGAATGGCAAGCCGCAGTCAGAGTCCCATCTAGTCAGTTGGTGGGCGTTATAGAGAAATGGCTACAAGAGTCATAAGTAATTAATCCCACTTCACCACAGCACCCTATGGGTACCAGTTACTGCCCCTTCACTTTCAACTCATGGTGATCTCACATGTTCCAGTGTAGATCTATGCTCCCTAGATTTCCAACGGCTGCTTTTTCAAAACTAGGTGTCCAGGCCTCTGTTCTGAGGTAGCGGTGAGTGGATGACTCAGATGTCCAACCTTTCTCAGCTGAGAGTGCTACCCATCTGCACCACGCCGAGCCTCCAATCTGCATCCCAGTATGAAGGCTGCCGAGCTTTGGCCTCCACTGACTGTCCCCTCTGGGACTGCAGGCGGTGGGTGGGCTGCCCATGGTGATGGCGCCACAGGACGCAGGGTGGGCAGAGAGCCTTTTTTAAGGAGAGCAGAAACGTTAGCTGATTTTGAGCTGGCCCGGTGACCCTGGTGATCTGTAAGATGACTTCCAGATGGTCAGTATTATGGGGTGAGTATTCCAGGGCTAACACCATCTAAGTCACACCCAAGAAAACCACTGTTCAAAAACAATGGTAAAGAGGGGGGAAGAAGTCGTCTACTCAAATGCCAAGGACAAGAGGAGTGCATAGTTAGCAGTGTCCTTGGAGACCCCATAGAAGTGCTGAAGTAAAGAAGAATCTTGAGTTTAAGATTCTTAAACTCAATAAGAAAAGAAGAAGGCGGTCATCCCATGTGCCTGACTAATAGCTGGCATCAGAACCAAGTCAAATGGTCAGGTCCTCTAGTTAAGTCAAGAAAAGTCCTGGCAGAGCCAGGGAGTAGGCATTGGGTTGCTAATAGCATGGGTGGTGGTTCAAACCCATCAGCTGCTATGTGGGTGAAAGATGAGGCTGAGTGCCCCGTCAAGATTTACAGCCTAGGTTCCCGAACCCGGCTGATCATCGAAGTCACCTGGGATCCCGTGAAACTACAGATCCCTGGGCTCTTTTTGCAACCTAATGAGTCAGAATCTCTAGGAGAAGGGGTGGGGGGAGCCTGGATGTTCACTGGATTCCCAGGATGATTCCAATGATCAGTCAAGTGTGGGAACCTAGGACTTCCATCCAGTCTCAGAAACCTTAGGGAGCAGTTCTAATCTGCCCTATGGAGTCCCTGTGGTTGGAATTGGCTCAGCAGCCATGGGCTTGTCATTGTATCTCGCTAGCTTGGTGGGGAGTTTAGTTGCGTGAACCCCCATAAGCCCGGAGCAGGTGCTGGGCAGCAGATTCCCACTATTAGCCAGGGAGGCCCCCATTTTCCCTTTGAAAATGGGGATGATTCAGAATTAAAACAAACAAACAAACAAACAAACAAACACAACTGAAAATGGTGGATACATCTAGGTTGATTTTTATTGTTATTTTGTGAAATTTAATAAAAGAAGTTAGCTTGACAGAAGCATCCTCAACAGCGTTCCTTTAAATAGGAAGTTACCATGTCTGAAGAGTCCATTCGACTTCCTTAAGCCGACCTTGCAGTGTCTGCCTCAGTGTCCATTCTGGGACTTCCCCTCTGTGTGGTGTTTGTTCCCTTATGTTTGTATTCAGATGAGCTTTCAGGGATCGGGGCCCGGGCTTATTCATCTTTGTAACCCTACTGACTGATTTCCAGCATGTACATGGCACAAACAGTTCTTGCGTCAACGCTAACCCCAAACTTGGCAGTCCTAACTCACGGGTGGAACCACGGAAGTGATGCCTGGTGATCTGCTTCCATCAAGATTACAGCCAAGAAAGCATGTGGAGCAGTTATTGCCATGAGTTGGAATCACCTGGACGGTAGCCGGCAACAATAGGCATTTAGTAAGTGCTTGCTAAAGGCATACATTCTCTGGACCATTTAAAACATGCTTTGGGTCATTAAAATTATTTTAAATTAAATCCCTTAAATACATTCATCATGAAAATAAAAGAAACTCACCAAAGGGATCCCCAGGCTTTTTAAAGGCACACTTTGGCAGGGGCGGGGGATGGCGGGGCGGGTAATGCATTTGTAAATATTTTCCGAATTTCCCATGATTGCATCTTGGTCAGAATGTGAAACCAAATGACAGCTCACACAGCTAGATAATGCGGTTTCTCTTCTTATTAAATTGGCTATTAATTTCTTACTGACAGAGTATGTTGTTTTCAAACCTCAGCAAGTGACTGCTACGTAAAAGTGGACAGCTAGGGACAGAGATTTTGTTTTGTTTGCTTTGCTTTGCTTTCAGAGTCAGAAATGGGAAAAGATCCTTGGGGAGACTAGCAAAGCTGCCCAAAGGGGTGTGTGTGTGGGAGTACCTTTACCTAAGCATTGTTAAGGGGCTTTCTCCTCAGTGCAACTTCCTCTAAGTGGTTGCTGATGAGTTCAAATGCCTCCCCGAGCATGTTATTAGTTCTGCATGAAGAGTCAGAGCTGGTATTTTTGCTGACTTAACTCTGAGGCTTCTCCAAAAGCTGGACCTGCTCCATCTCCATCTACAAACGTTTAATGACCCTTCCCAAGCAGGCGAGAGTGTTTCCTGATGGAGCACTCCTGATACGCACTGCATCGGACAAATCTGCTGCATAAGACCTTTTCAGAGTGTTAAAAAGCAGGGCAATTACTTTGAGGACAAAGGTGTGCCTGACCCAAGCCATGGTATTTTTCAATCGCCTCCTATGCTTGTGAAAAGTGGACATTGAAAGGAAGATGGAAAGAAAATCGATGCATTTGAATTATGGTGCTGGCAATGAATATTGAACGCACCATGCGTGGCCAAAGGAAACAACCCAGCTCTCTTGGAAGATGTACAGCCAGAAGGGTCCTTAGAGACAAGGATGGCAATATTTTGTCTCATTTACTTTGCACATGCTACCAGGAGAGACCAGTCCCTGGGAACAGACATCACGGTGAAGATCAGGGGGAGTGAAGAAGAGGAAGACCCTCAACAAGATGGATTGACACAATGGCTGCAACAATGGGCTCAGAGACAAAAATGATGGTGAGGGTGGCGCAGGACCCCGGGCAGCGCTTTGTTCTGTTGTCCGTAGGGTCACTCTGAGTGGGGACCAACAGTAACAATAGACAGCAACGGAGAGCATTATATTTTATAATATGACTATTTAAGGAAGATGCCCAATCCCAGGTTCGACAGACATAACACCGATATTTTCAAAGTTTGCTTTTGCAATACTGAATACCACCACAGGTCAAGATTTCCAAAGACTGTCTTATTGGAGGTCAGTGAAATGCTCCCATTGTTCATTTACATTCACCCTTAGGCACTTTCTTCTTCCCCTCTATTTATGTCGCTCCTTTGGATTGCTTAAGAGGGGTGTTGCACTTTGGTGAGAGAATAATTGTCATTGTCAGATCTGTAAAATGTTTTCCCTGAGACTGTGAATCGGTAGAGTTGAGAACAGAATGTAGTCATAAAGGTTTTGTACAGAAGCACTTAGCTTGTTAGAGATGATTTTGTTAGCTGTCCATGGGGGTGAGAAGTCTTAGCTCTTTTCAGGGGGGTGGGAATTGGTTAAGGTCCTCACAGGAAGGTTCTCTAAGGATGCTGTGATTAGATTTTACAAGGAAAAGTCTAATCACTCTTTATGAGACTCAACCTAATCAGATGACTGATTTGTTTATTGTCTTCAAGAGTGATTTCCATTTTCAAAAGAATCTAAACCATGTTTAACTTTTTACTGTGACAAATAAAAATCAGAAACTATAGTATACTGTGTTCCTAAATAAAAAATAATACTCCGATTTTTTCTTGATCAATTAACTGATATTTATGAAGCCCTATGTTATATAACAATGCCATCTGTGACAGGATAATCTGTATATATCTACAATGAAGTTACTAAAATAGTTACTACAACTATTATTCAACTTTACATACCAAACACTAAAACCGATGATGACGAAATTGAAGAATTCTACCAACTCCCAACAACGGCTGCAGTAGTACCTTGATAGCGAGCTGCTAGAGGTTCAGGCTGGACTCAGAAGATTCACAAGAGGGTGTGGAACTAAGGATATCATTGGTGATGTCAGATGGACCTTGGCTGAAAACAGAGACTACCAGAAAGAAGTCTACTTATGTTTCATTGACTATGCCAAGGCATTCGACTGTATGGATCATAACAAACTATGGATAGCCTTAAAGAGAATGGGAATTCCAGAACACTTCATTGTACTCATGCAGAACCTGTACATGGATCAAGAGGCAGCTGTTTGAACAGAGTAAGGATTTAAATGCATGGTTTAAAATCAGGAAAGATGTGTATCAGGGTTGTATCCTCTCGCCATACTTAGTCAATCTGTATGCTGAGCCAATCATCAGAGAAGCTGGATTCCATGAAGAAGAATGTAGCATCAAGATTAGAGGAAGGCTTATTAGCATGCAATATGCGGAGGACACAACCTTGCTTGTTGAAGCCGGGAAGGACTTTGTTTCATGTACTTTGGACACGTTTTCAGGAAAGACTAGTCCCTGGAGAAGAGCATCATGCTTGTTAAAGTGGAGGGGCATCAAAAAGAGAGGAAGGCCTTTGATGAAATGGATTGATACAATGGATGTAACAATGAGCTCAAACATAAGAATAATTGTGAGGATGGCACAGGGCCAGGCAGTGTTGTGTTCCCTTGGACAGAAGGTCGCTATGAGTTGGGACCTACTTGACAGCACCTAACAACAGCAGCAATCACACACTTGTTCCCTCTAGAATTACGTAAGCATGCCATCCAGATTCATGAACAATGACTGGCGATTGAACCACAAAAGTTGGGACAGAGCCATAGTTGGGAAACAGGGTCTTAATGATGGACATAAAGCTGGAGATCACATGATAGAATTTTGCAAGACGAATGACTTATTCATCGCTACTGGTTTCTTCAGCAACATAAACAAATGGCGACTGTGTACGTGAACCTCACAAGTGGATTACATAAGACTCAATGAGTACATCTGTGGGACGACACAATGGAAAAACTCAATATCATCAGCCAATACAAGCCAAGACTTGAAAAGAAGAAAAAACCCAGGTTGATGTCAGAAGAGTGTCTGAAGCTTGCTTTTGGATGTCGAGCGAATGGAAGAAATGATGAGGCAAAGGAGTTGAATAGAAATTTTCAAAGGGCTGCTTAGGAAGACAAAATAAGGTATTATAATGAAACATCCGAAGAAAACAGAAAAAAGAAAGAACGTGTTCAGCTTTTCTGAAGGTAAAGGAACAAAGGAAACATTCAAGCCTTGCGTTTACATATTGAAAGATTGAATGTTAAATGATGTGGGAGGCACTAAAAGGAGACGAAAGGAACACAGAGAGTTACTGTGCCAAGGAGAATCGGTGGATGTGCACCCATTTCAAGAAGCTACAGGTGGTCAAGAACCAAAGGTATAGAAGGAAGAAGTCCAAGCTGTGCTAAAGGCATTCACAAAAAGAAAGCTCCAGGAATTGATGAAATACTCATTGAAATGCTCCAACAAATGGATGCAGTACTGGAAGCGCTCGCTGCAATACCAAGGAATTTGGCAGATGGCTGCCTGGCCCACTGACTGGAAAAGAACCAACCCTGTGGTTCTTTGGAAAAGAACCACTCCAAAGAAGGGTGACCCAGATAATGTGGAAATTATCTAATATTAATAGCATAATGCAAGTAAAATTAGCCGAAGTTAATTCAACAATGATTGTGGTAGTACATTTCCAGGAAGCTGCCAGATCTTCAAAGCGAATTTCAAAGATTTTGTGATACATGGGATATCATTACTGATGTAAGATGAATCTGGTTCAAAGCAGAGAATGCCACAAATATATATTTTTTGTGGTTAATTGACTGTATAAAGGCATTCAAATGACTGGACCAAAACAAAATCTGTAAATCATTGTGGAAAAAAAACATTGTGAAACATGGAATTTTAGAATCCTTAATTGTACTTACGCAGAATCTGTGCATAGACCAAGAAGCAGTCATGGGGACAGAGCAAGGAGATACTGGATTTTTTAAAATCAGGAAGGGTGTTTGTCAGGGCTATATAGTTTCATCCTACTTTGTCAATCTTCATACTGTCCAAATAACCTGAGAACTGGACTATATGAAGAATAATGTGGCATTCGGATGGGGGAAGGCTCATTCACGTGCGATATGCAGAGGACACAATCTTGCTTGCTGGAAGTGAAGAGGACTTGAAGCACTTCCTGGTAAAGGGCAAAGACTGCAGCCTTCAGAGAACCCAAATCCTCATAACCAAGAGATAACGTTGAGATTTAAAAAAAAGAGAGAAAAAGATTTAAGTTATCAAGGAGTTCATGTTACGTGGATCCATAGTCAGCACTTATGGAAACAGCAGCCAAGAAATCAATCGATGTATTTCATTGGACAAATCTGCGGCAAAAGATCTCAAAGTGTTAAAGAGTAAAGATGTCGCTGAGGACAAAAGTGTGCCTGACACAAGCCATGGTATTTTCATTCACCTCCTATCCTGTGAACGTTGAACCACGAATACTGATGGAAGGCCCCAGAAGAGTTGATGCACTTGAATTATTGTGCAGGGGATGAATATGGAGAGAACCGTGTACTGCCAGAAGAACCACCAAGTCTTAGAAGGAAGGATGGCAAGATCGTGTTTCATATACTTTGGGCATGTTATCAGGAGGAGCTAGTCCCTGGGAAGAAACATCCTACTCAGTAAAGCAGAGGGCCAACACAAAAAGGAAGGCTTTCAGGGCCATGGATAAGGCTGAAACCGTGGGCTGAAATATAACTATTGTGAGGATGGGCAGGACAGGACAGTGTTTTGCTCTGCTGTACATGGGGTCTCTATGAGTCAGAACTGATTCAACAGCATCTTGCAACAAGAACAGATTGTGTAAGGTGTTTAGGAATAAAAAGAAGCCTAAAACCTAGCTCCTGCTCTCAAGGAGCCAGCTGTTCTCTTGGGAAGCTATGATGCCCAAGGCAAGTGGCTGATACCAAATGCAATGCAAAACAATAACAAAAACAGACCCAGATTTTGATAACTGCAAGTGTTTCTTCCAAGACAAAAAATAAAGTTAGTAACTGCCAAAGTTGGACTCAATCTGACTCCCTTGTTAAATCTATTAGCTTCAAAGAAAGATCCGAGGCACGTAATTTGAGAATGAGAGCTATCTCTGTACATTCAATACAAATTTAAATTGTGGGACAAGTAGCAAGCAGAAGAAAAACTAATTTCCTGGAGATTATGTAAAATGACTAGATTTATCAAGAAAACTCTTAGGAAGGGATCAATCTTCACAGCAATTCCCAGCCATGCTGAAGTGATTGGACACAGATCATGAGATTAAAAGCTACTAACCTGAGACTAGTTTCCACAGGAAGTATCACGATTATCACTAGTTTTCCTCCACATTGAGTATTCCACAACAGCTAATGCACTGTTGACTTGCTGAGACTGGAATCTAAGAGCGTTTCGTCTGGTTTCCTTTCTGATGTTCTCTTTGGGGCCATCGGTGCCACTGTCACATAGAACCGTCTCTGACCATGAACAATCGAGGGCCTGGGGCCCCACACTTGGCTGATCATTGGAATCCCCTGGGCATCAAGTGCCACGCTAGATCGCGGGGCTCTGTTTGCAACCGAACAAATCAGAATCCCTGGGGGAAGGATCTGTAGTTTCACCAGAGCCCCAGGTGATCCAAAACGAGTAGTCAAGTTTGGGACTCTAGGACCTCAAAAGAGAACGTTCCTGACACAGATCAGCCTAATAGCTCCTAACCTGAGGTCTTGCAAACCATGCAGCTTCAAAGCACAAATGGCCTGGAGTGGGAACAGGCTCTGGAAGATGAGCCATGCCTGGAGAAGGTTCACATCTAAATGCGGGTTCGTGCTGAGCATCACTGACAATACCTGAAAACTAAAGGGACCAGTGATGGCCAAGCATGTGACCAACTGGAAATACTTGGGGGAGCTTTCTGGGGCCACTTACTTTCAAAGAGTACCTGGCTAACACAAACAGTTGCTTGCCCCTACTACTAACTGCAAGGTTGGTGGTTCCATCTCACCCTCCGAAGTGAGGCCTCGAGATCTGCTTCTAAAAGGTTGCAGCCTTGAAACCCTATGGGGCGCAGGTAGAGATCCCCACGAGTCAAAATTGAGCTAGCAACAATGCATTTTTCCTTTGAATTACTTTCAAAGCTTTTTATCGCTCCAAAGGCAAGTATGGAAAGCTATGGCGAGGCAAGCGGGCTGATTCAGAGAACTCCAGCAGGAATATTTCAGGGAACAAGCCACCAATAGTTTAAAAAATTCACCAGGCTCCATTAATGGCATTTCAAACACATCTCTTTTGTGATCTGCTAACGAGGACAGTTTGACATTCTCCCAGGTGAAATAATTTCAGTAGAAACCATGTGATATTATAATCAACTTAAACAGCTCTCTACCTACTTCAAGTTTGTCAAAAGTGTTTTACAGTTAAAGCTATAATTAGCTAGCCCTTCTAAATTCACAGCGAGGAAGAGCATCGAATAACCAGACGAGCTGGAGGACTGTGGAAACAAAGCACAAATAATCTGCAAAAAGAGCCCATGGTTTGGGTGCTGGTTACATGGGTGTGTGCACCTTGTGAAAATTCACCAAGCATGTTACTTATCAATGAAAAGTTACATTTATATATAGCATATATATAAATATGTACATATTCGCAAACTTCATAGGAAGAGAAGAAATATCTCCTTACCAGAAGACTCTTCAGAAATTACATTGGAAGGGCATTTGTGTAGTGTAATGGGCCTTCAGCATCCCGAGCCAGCCTCTTGACCCACCCAAGCCCCTCCCAGCCTAACATTAGAGTTTGAGAATATGAAAATGGTGCACTCAGTGTGCAGATGGAAGGTAAAGTGGCAAGAAGGTAAATAGACGTGTTTCACCTGGTTGGTTTACCGAATGAGTTACTTCTTCAGCGGACCCCTTGGGTCTTGGCTACAGGGTGCGCAAAGAGAGTAAGCAGCCCCATGATGGTAAGATCCTGTCCAAAGCTTTCATTTCACACATAAGGAATGAGTCCTAGTGCTGGAACTGCTAGATGGTGCCGACTCTCTCACTTCTAGCGCATCCGTCTTTACATTTTGATGCCCTGGGGCCAAAGTCGGCTCAGCGCGATCACTGACCGTGTCTTAGCAAACCCATGAACCTTTCTGATGCTTGCTTTTTTAGTAGTTCAAAGGGGGACAATATAAAAGTGTTCGATATTGCAGGACTGCTGGGATAATTGAAAGAGAAATAAAACAGAGAAATCTTGTGACATGTAGTAAGTGTTCGATAATTATTGATCCCCGTACCACATGAATCATTTACGTACAAAGAGAACATTATTCTCTTTTTACTTAAAAATCTAGCGTCAGATGAAAGTGAGCAGAGTTCTCACTGGGCAGGAAAAGAGTCTGGCACCTTCTTAAAGGACGATCCGAGTCTCTCTCTCTCTCTCACACGCACACACACATTCCACTTCCTTCACCTGGATCTGCTATTTCCTGTCCCTTCTTCACACGTGGTTTAGGTGCAGAGGCTCTGCCTCACTGCTTCTCGCTGCCCTTTAATCTTCAGGCGTTTTTTGCCACTAAACCTGCGCTGTCAAGCTCTTCCAGGGTGTCAGGCTTACAAAAGCTAAATTCCTTCTTCAGCTTTTTCTCACTGTTCTTTTCTGTGACATCTATTCCCTCTGAAGACTGCTTCTCTCAAACACATCGCCCCCACCCCCGACCCCGCTTGACTTTTACACTACTCTCCTGGTTTTCCTTCATTTGAACTGGTCACTTCTTGAGTCTTTCTCCCCCAGATGCACTGGCATGGAGTCGATGCCAATTCCTAGTGACCCCATAGGCCAGAGTAGAACTTCCCCTGAGAGTTTCTGGGACTAACTCTGTGGGCGTAGACAGCCTCGTCCTTCCCCAGCAGAGCAGCTGGTCCATTCCAGCGGTGAGCCTTGCAGTTAGAGGCCCAACTGATAAGCCCTCTTTTCTCAGGATTCCTCAAATCCCTTGTTCTCAGATCTCTCTCTCTCTCTCTCTCTCTCTCTCTCTCTCTCTCTCTCTCTCTCTCTCTCTCCCCTGTCATCTCATTCCCATATGCGACTTTGGCTACCCCCCATGACAAGATTGCTTTGACTCAGAAGTGACTCAATGGCAATAGGGTTGGTCATTTATTGTCCATACCTAGATGGCACCACTGTCACCACTCGTCTGTCAGTTGTTGTGCTGAGGTGGCTTTTGTGTTGCCCTGATGGTGGAAGCTATGTCACAGGTCTTTCAAATGCCAGCAGGCTCAACCAAAGGTAACATGGACGGCAGAGCTTCCAGACTAAGAGAGACTATGAAGATGGAACAGGCTGTCCCTTTCTGAGGAATTAGCTGCAGAAAACCTCAGGGATAGAATCGAAACATGGTCAGATACTGAAAACCTCATGAAAAGAAGCAAGACATTGGCAGAACCAAAGCCAGACGGCGAGCCCCTCAGGTGCAAGGCACTGGACGTACGACTGAGGAAGAGCTGCCTCCTCAAAGTAGAGTGGACCACGATGAGGTGGAGGGAGGAACACCTGCGGGGAAAAGCCTTCTGGACCTTCATTTGCTGAGGGGACCTGACTCAAAATGAGAAGAAACAGCTGCAAACGTCAATGAATAAGAACGTGGACTGTAGGAAGTATGAATCTAGGAAAATTGGAAGTTGTCAGAAAGGAAATGGAACACATAAAGAAGGATATCCTCAGCTCGGATCTGCAGCAACTCTACCTACAACTGAATGAAACACTGCCCGCCCCGCACCACCCAGCAGTTGTTCTTAGGTCTGAGCCTGTGCATGCAACCCCTGTACAGTCCACCCTGCCGAGGCCCTTCCTCGCTTTTGCTGCCCCTCTCCTGTAGCAGACATGCTGCTCTTATGACAGGGACTGCTCTGTTCCGACGTGTCCAAAGCATGTGTGCAAGTCTCACCCTCTTTAACTCTAAGGAACATTCTGGAATACTTCTTCCAAGGCAGATCTATTTGTTCTTTTGGCAGTCTATGGTACTTCCAATATTCCTCACCAGCACCACAATACAGCAGTGTCCCCCCAGTCTTCCATACTCTGTCCAACTGTCACATGCTTATGAGGCAACTGAAAATCCCATGGCTTGGCTCAGGTGCGCCTCAGTTCTCAAGGTGACATCCTCATTTCTCAACACTTTGAAGAGGTCTTGTGCAGAAGATTTACGCAGTGCCGTGTGTTGTTTGATCTCTTGACTGCTGGTTCCATGAGCATGGATGGTGGATCCGAGAAAGATGAAATCCTTGACTTCTATCTGTTCTCCCTTTAACATGAGGTTACCTATTGGTCCTGTTGTGAGGATTTTGGTCTTCTTTACATTGAGTTGTAATTCATATTGAAGGCTGAAATCCTTGATGTTCATCAGCAAGTCCTCCTCAACTTCAGGAAGCAAGGCCGTATCATCTGCATCCCTCAGTTTGTTAAGAAGTCTTCTCCCATCCTGATGCCACATTCTTCTTCACATAATCCAGCTTCTCTGATGCTTTGCTCAGGTATTCCTCTAGTAGAGCTTCATTCTTAGAGCCTGGATCGTACTCCCATCAGGCCTGTTGCTTTTTCTCTCATTCACAGTCTGCACCCACCATGTCAGCAAAGTTGGCACACCACCGCCTTAGAACTATCTCTTGGATCATATGTGTTTCTTGGGCTCCACACCCATGGTGCTAGCTCTATGCCTTCTGTCCTCATGGGTTTTCTCAATTTGAGTAATTTGGGGCAGGGGTACTATCACACCACCGATAGCCTGCATGATTATTCCAATTTTAAATGCTACTGAGGTGTGCATGATGGATGTGCTTGGCACATAAATGAAAGGTGATGATTCAAGTCCATCGAGAGACACGTTGGAAGGAAGTCTGCCCAAACATCAGCCATTGAGCCCTACGGAGCACAGCTCCCCTCTGACAAGCTCGGGTCGCCAGGTGCCAGCTTCTACTTTAATCATCTCCCATCTACTTCGGAACGAAGTCCAAACTCCTGCTCTGGTGTCCAAGGACCCTCATGACTGGCCCCACAGCTGGTGTCCTGCAGTTGTGCACACACTGCTTGCTGTATCTGGAGTGTCCTTTGTTTTCCCCTGAGCACCTCCCCCCTGTACCCATCCCACAAAACATTGAAAGCTGCCAACTTCCCTGGGGAATCTCTGCTGCCCCTCGAGACACCCCCTCCTGAGTTTGGTCAGGTGTCCAGCCTACATCAGCGTGCACTTGTCAGTGATGTACTGTACTCAGCGTGTCTCTGTTTGTCTACTCACCCAGCTTTCCCACTGAGATAGTTAAAGTTTATTGTGCCAACCTGGCCGATAAACACTTATGGGGTTAATTGAAGGGCAGAGGGATAAATGGCTCAGTGAGCCTCACCTTTCTAGTTCTTGGGTCTTTTGCTTTGTGATGGTTGGACCAGGGTTCAGCTGCCTTAGCCTGTTCCCTGCTTCAGCTTGCAAGGCTCACTTCCTGCAAGACATCCCCAAGGAGAAGCCACATGGGCCTACCCTGATGCAGCGCTGGGTGCTGGAGCAGCCGTGTGGAGACCCCTGCCAGCGCTGAGATGCTTACATATTCACTTATTCGGCTTTCCTCCTGTAGTCAGCATCATTGAATGTGTTTTGTGAGATGGAGGAGGACTTTGTGGATTGGTGTTGGACATTTGGGTTAATGTAGGACTTGTGGTCTTGGGCAGCACTGGGTTGGGATGTTTTCTTGATGTGCACTTACTCTTTATATAAAACTCTCGCTTATACACATAAGTTTCTGTGGGTTTGTATCTCTAATGTATCCCGACTAACATATCCACAGAAAACAGCAATGTGCTTGCTCTTTCACTCAGAGCATGGCACAAGGCCCTCAAATTCCAGTCCTTTTACAAGAGCAGCTGGAGTGCACAAGGCTTTGATGAGAATGACTGAGAATAGTGAACTCCCTTGGCTGCCAACCAAAAGGTAAGAGGTTCAAGTCTACCCTGGATGAATGGCCCAACCTCCTACTTCCACAAAAACAGCCATTGGCCCCAAGGAGCACAGTGCTCTGACACGTGTGTGGTGGCCGTGGGCCAGAACTAACAACTGGTTAGTCTGAGGAAGCCTGGTCTGATTGAGGAGGAGTCAGGTGTGCATGAGTGTGACCTGGGAGGTGTTTAACACCTCCACAGTCTAGAACTAGCTCCAAACGAATTTAAATACCAAAATGAGAAGTTCATTTAAAAATTTTTCCCCCCTGATCCACCCACATTATCATTTCCCTGCTCCTGGAAGACTAAAAACCATATAAATTTCTGTTGCTTGCATGACAGTGTCAAATGATCTGAAACATGTCGTGTGTGAGCCGCCTCCCTGCGTCTGACACCCACAGGATCCGATTCTCCCCGACCTCTTTTTCTTCCCCCTTCTGGAGTGCGTCACAGATTCTTGCCAGCTTTTCCATTCCGGGACAATTCCTGAGGGAAACATCCCCTTCTCTGGTTCTTGCCCCCTGCCACAAACCTCCATCGCGGTTGCTGGCTTTGCTCTGAGAGATACCCAGGGGAGTGGCCTAGTCAGTGGCCTAGTCAGAGGTTAAATATTAGACTTAAAAGAAAGGCAGTTTGTCTGCCTCTTACTTTGCAAAAGCATCAAAGTCAAATATTTGGGATTCAAATGTAAATTGCAACACAGAAAACAGAGTGCCCATCAGAGGGCAATTGCTACTAGCCAAGGCTGCAACAATCCCAGAGAAACAGAGACTTATGTCCTTCTCTCTTTGAAGTCAGGTAAATCCATCTGCTTTTTCTTAAAAAACACTCCTATAGAGAGGAAGGTAATAACCCAAAGCCAAATTACTAAACGCCATTCAAGTCTGTGTAAATTAGTCTTCCTCTTGTTATTTTACATCAAAGTCTAGCCCTGTTGGACAGATTTGGACTGTCCCTGAGGGTTTCCAAGGCTGCATCCCTTTTACAGAAGCAGCCTGCTTCATCTTTCTCCTGCACGACAGCTGGTGGGCTCAAACCTCTGACCTTCTGGTTGGTAGCTGAGCACTTTGCTGTACCCCCAGACTTCTTCAAGAAAGCCTAGAGTCCTTTAGTTTACAGGCGAAAGTATATCGCATATACTCGAGTATCAGCCAACCCAAATAGAAGCCGAGGCACCTACTTTTACCACAAAAACTGGGAAAACATATTCACTTGAGTATAAGCCTGGGGTGGGAAATGCAGCAGCTACTGGTAAATTAAAAAACAACAACAACCCCCCAAAACAGATACCAATAAAATTACATTAATTGAGGCATCAGTAGGTTAAATGGTTTTGAATATTTATTTCAAAGAAAAACAGTAAACTAGCTCTGTAAGTGGAAAAGAGGGTCAACAAAAACAATATGGTAGCAACAATAATTATACACGCTGTATTACTGCTGTATTACTGCATGGGCTGCATTACTACATACACTGCCTTACCGCATGGACACAATGCAGCTTGTATAGCTTGAGGTCTAAAGCAGGCTGATGATATTCCAGACTGTGATGACATGACTGTTTGCATAGAGCAACCTGTGTTAGGGCCCATAATATACACGCTGTGTTGTGTATGCACTGTGTTAGTGCATATGCTGTGTTACTGCACACGCAGTGTTATCGCATGTGTATGGGAAGTGCTAACGCAACACATGCAGTAACACTTTGTGTACACAACGCAGCGTGTGTATTATGAGCCCTAATACAGGCTGCTCTATGCAAGCATAGTCAACATTGGGTCCAGATAGGGCCTAATAAGAAAATAAAAAATAAAATATAGCAGGCTAACTACTGTAAATAAGTGTACTGTATATCCAAGACCAGAGATATACTGGTACTTGTATTCATCAATGCTTAGGCGGAGCAAGGGGGTGTGACGAAGCATGGGTAAGACTGTAAAGGCTACGTCATTGTTCACAGTCCTGGAGAAGCGCGGGAGAAGAAGAGCAGCCGTATCTGACATTCATCTGACAAGGACGTGGTGCGCCCCAGGTACCACCACACAGTAGCAGGCAGGTTTTTGCCCAGTATGGCGTGGACAACACAGAGGCTGCCGGGTGCAGGAGAAAAGAAGAGCGGTGATATCAGCAGTCATCAGACCCCCCACAGAGGCTGCAGGCACCCCCAGATGAGCGGGAAGGATGGGAGAACACCCGCACTGCACTGGAGAACAGGTAAGTGGGACCCTCATTCGACTATAAGCCAAGGGGGGATTTTTCAGCTTAAAAAATGTGCTGAAAAACTTGGTTTATACACAAGTATACACACGGTATTTACCCTATGATCCTGTGACCAAGGACAATGGCTGAATCAAAAAGCAGTTAGGGTGACGGTACTCTACAGTAATGAGGATAGGTTGTGGTTTTTGTGGAATTCAAGAGTACAAAAATTCTTTTTTGTGGGGGAAGTAAAAGCATCTTATAATAACTATTTATTTAGTCACAGACTCCCTCCATGTTCAGTGGACATTTTACTAATCAAGTGGAAATGACAGACTGATTTTTCCAGCAAATGGCTTTTCACTGGATTGCCAAAGACCTACTTTTCTCTATAGAGTGAAGACCTTTTCAAATGTCTCCTTTTGCGTTCAGGAAACACGGGCTTTAATATTTCAGCAGCCATACCTGGGAACCGCAATCAGTCAGCCGCTGCTGTGGCTGTTGCTATTATGATGACTTTCCAGAGAGAGAGTGGGTGGAGGCGAAAGAGAGAGGGTGGGTGGGCAAGCCAGCAGATCAATTCCTTACTGTCCCAGAGAACTACACAAGGAGGCAAGTGGCCACGATTGGGAGACACACACTGTAGCTGATTTACAGAGTTTCCTGGGTCCCTTCCAGGGTCCTCAGACCACCAGGGCCCGACTATGACTTCTGACTATTTGGTCCTGGTACCCTGGTTTCTATTAAGGGTGTGCCTAGGCAGTCCTTAGGGGAGGGAGTGCACCTCTCTAGACTGGCTAGGGGAGTCACAATAACCCCCGTTCAAATCACTGTGCCTGAGGGCAAAGTTTTTTACGTTTTGTTTAAAGGTGAACTCTGGAAGCTAAATTTATGTCAAGTAACTTTATGTCAAAATGAAGTTGGGGCTCCCAGGAGTAGTCAGTCTCCTCTTTATCCCTCGGTCTCTCTGGAAAACTAAGAGATACCAAGTCTATCCAGATTTTTAGCAGAGAAGCTCCGGGGATGTTCAGGAGGTGGCTGTCTCAGTTTCCTAGAGCTGCTGTGACAAGTGTCACACCTAGGTGGCTTCGAAGAAGGGGAATCTCCTTCCTCCGAGTCCTGGAGGCAGCCACAGCTGTGCTGGTCCCTTCCTTGCTGGTGGTCTTGAGTATTTCTTGGTTTTGCCATCTTCATCTCTGTCTAATCTGCTCTTTTTCCATCCCAGAGAGATATGGTCTAGTACACACCCTACACAGGTATGGTCTTATAACATTAGATTGCGTTGTGGAAGGTAATTAGATTACATATTACATCCCCAGGTGTAGGGATTAGGATTTCAACACATATTTTGGGCGGTGGAGCAGGGGCACACAATTTAATTCATAAGAATCTCAACTCCTGTATCCTAAGATGATGATGAACTCCACATGGGAGCAGGCAGGGAACAGAATAAATGAGAGATGAGCCTGTAGCTTGAGTGGCCTTTGAGGCTCAGTTAGAAGGTAGAGGCTGCAAATATTTTTGAAACAGAAAATATGCATATACATGTATATCCAAATCTATACTCATATGTAAACATATGTATATACAAAAATCCAAATGCGCTTTACACAATTGATGTGTGTATGGATTGGGATAACAGTTGTATGAGCCCCTAATAAAATGTTAAAAAAAATCCATTTGTACATATAAATTGATTCCTTGTTTAACCACAGGGCTCTAAATAGCATTTTCTTCTGAATTATCAATGTAATTATTATTAATATTCAATGTATCCTCAATATCATTGTGTGTTAATCATTTTTTTCATTTTATTGGGGGCTCGTACAACTCATCACAATCCATACATCCATCCATCCATTGTGTCATGCACATTTGTACATTTGTTGCCATCATCATTTTCAAAACATTTTCTTTCTACTTGAACCCTTGGTATCAGCTTCTTATTTATTCCCCTGCCCTCTCCTTCCTTCACGAACCCTTGTTAATTTATAAATTATTATTATTTTTTCACGTCTTCCACTGACCCATCTCCCTTCGCCCACTTTCTGTTGTCCATCCCCCAGGGAGGGGGTTATATATAGATCCTTTGATCCATTTCCCCTTTCTCCCCTCCTGGTATGGCTAATCTCAATATTGGTCCTGAGGGATTTATCTGTCCTGGATTCTCTGTGTTTCAGGTTCTTATCTGTACCCATGTACATGCTCAGGTCTAGCCAGATTGGTAAGGTAGAATTGGGGTCATGATAGTCGGGGGGAGGAAGCATTAAAGAACTAGAGGGAAGTGGTATGTTTCTTCCATACTATCCTGCATCCTGACTGGCTCATCTCCTCCCCATGACTCTTCTGTAAGGGGATGCCAATTGCCTACAGATGGACTTTGGGTCTCCACTCCTCACTCCCCCTCATTCACAATGATATGATTTTTTGTTCTGGGTCTTTGATGCCTGATACCTGATCCTATGGATACCTCATGATCACACAGACTGGTGTTCTTCGGGATTTTTTTGCTTCTGAGCTAGATAGCTGCTTGTTTATCTTCAAGCCTTTAAGACCCCAGATGCTATATCTTTTGATAGCCGGACACCATCAGCTTTCTTCATCACATTTGCTTAGGCACCTGCTTTGTCTTCAGCAATCCTGTCAGGAAGGTGAGCATCATGGAATGCCAGTTTAATAGAACAAAGTGTTCTTGTGTTGAGGGAGTACTACCTTAATACTAAACCTATAAATATATGTACATAGATTTATTTCCCCATCATGATATATAAATATGTTTACATATGAACATGCTTGTATTTAAAACCTCTGTATAAGCCCTTTGACTCCTAGTTCTTTCCTCTATTTCCTTTTACTTTCCTCTTGTCCCACTATCATGTTCAGCCTTCAGTTGGGTTTCAATAATTCCTCTCGGTTACATTGCCCTTGATCAAGCCCTACTAGGCCTCCTACACCCTCCTCATCTGTTTTATTTTTTAAATATTTATTAATTATTTTAATACTATTTTTATTGCCAATATCTTACTCATTCCAATATATCCATTTACATATAGTTCTGTTAGTCAATCCCAGTGGGTGGGGTTATACATTCATCAATGTTATCAATTCCCCTTTCTCCCATCCCCCCACTTCCTGGACCCTCAAGGAGCCATTACTCCTGTCACTATCTCTAAGGGGTCATTTATCTTGACTACCATTTACAGAGCGATCTTAAATATACAAATGAACAAACGCAAATCTAACATGATTAATGAGTTATAACACATAAAGTCTTTAATAGTAAGGAGAGGAAATCTTAAAGGACTAGAGGATAGTTATGTGGGTCATTAGTGCTGTACTGCACCCTGGATTTATGATCTGTTCCATGTGGCCCTTCTGAGACGGACAGTCCAATTGTCTTGCTGGTGGACTTTGGGACTCCACCACATCCACTCCCCTTCATATCGATTTACTTGCTTGTTTTTTGGACTTCTGGTACCTCTTCTCATCAACACCTCATGATCATATAGGCTGGTGTGCTTCTTCCATGTGGCCTTTGTTGCTTCCTGCTAGATAGCCACTTGTTTATGTGTGCTAATAATTATTAACTGTAAAATAAGAAATTTTTAAAACTGCATCTCAATGATTTTTAAAAGTGATTTCATGTATTCATGGATAATTATTACTACTAATCAAAAAGAGACAGGGTTTAGCTCCAATTCCCATCATATTTATAATTTTTATTAGTGTAGAGAAACTGTTCACAGGTGGGAATGGAAAGACGTTTGTTTTAGGAAAACTATTCACGTCTTCAAAACATATCTCAACAAAATCGTAGCAATCTATGATTAAATCTAATCTATCACTATGAACTGACAACTCAATTAAATCTTCTTTAAAAAGAATTTTATTTAAAATTTTTAAACCCAAGCATCAGAATTATACTTCTCGACACCAGTATTCCCAATGGTTTTCTTCTTGGGTAGTTCAGGGGGTCTTACAACCTATAATACACGGAAGGCAATCAGTGACCTTGAGACTCACTTGATGGGTGAAGGGTGCCTGGCAAAGGGCAGATAGGAGTAGAGAAGCAGCAGGACACCTGGACCACAGACTCTTCCAAAACACAACCAAGCTCACTGCCATCAAGTTAATGTTGACTCATTGATACCTTCTGTGGGTTTCCAAGACTCTAACTGTTTACTGCACTAGAAAGCCCAGTTTTTCTCTCAAGAAGCTACTGGTGGTTTTGAACTGTTGACCATGTGGATTGCAGCCCAATGGGTAACCGCTACACCACCAGGGCTCCTATGGCTCTTTCTTAGGTAGGATCGTGATAGCAAAGGGCCTATCTGGATGCTGAGAATCTGGGAATTGTTTTTCCTAGTCCTTTCAGTGCTCATTTTGAGGCCCACTAGAGCCCTTGTAGTGCAGTTGTTGCATGTTGGGCTGTGATCTACATGGTAGTTGGTACAAAACTACCAGCAGCTTCTTGGGAGAAAGACTGGGCTTTCTAATCCCGTAAACAGTTACAGTCTCGGAAAGCCACAGGGGGTCACCATGAGTCAGCCTCAACTGGATGTCAGTGAGAGTGAGGACTCCCCAACACGGGGCCCACAGGCTGAATAACAATAATATGGTTTTGGTTGTGAGAGGCTATGTTAGGAAGGTCGTTTTTACTTGGGGTTTCAATCAAGAAAAGAATTAAAATTAAGGTTAGAACCAGAGGCTTACAAATCAGGCTGAGATGAGAAGATAGAAAGGGTACAATTTGGAAAGAGACAGGACTTCAGATAAAGACAGGGTTGATTCTACCTCCCTGGTTTCTGTCATTCGCACTGTTTTAGCAGCAGATGTCTCTTACTCTTCCCAAATTAAATTAGAATGGCCTGAGGCTTGGAAGAATACAGTTGAAACCTCTTCCAACGGCAGGCCACTGTCACTTGGCACGTTCAAAACTGTGTGTCCTCTTTCTTTTTTTTAAATGTCACTCCGAAACAACCCATTCCCCCGACCAGTCTATGGATCTGCACATGGACAGGCCTTGCAAGTTAGGGGAAATGTTTTCTGTCGGGTTGACAAGGGCCAGGGAAATAATTCAAAACCACCTATGTATAATCTCTTTAGGTGGAAAAGCAATTAAACTAATTTCTTGAAATCCTTTTTGACTGAACAGATGGGAGGCCCAAAAGCAACAAAATTAACTTTTAAAATCCTTGTTGAATTAGAAGTTGATGAGATTATCACGTTAACTGATTTTGAATTCATCACTTTAAAATTTCAAGGACACATTTGAAAACTATTACCAATATATTTTTCCAGCACTCCTTTTAATGGTGTTCTCTGGAATTGGGAAGCTCACCTGCCTACTTATGGAAACTCTGCTTTCTAAATATGGCTCTTATGCAAATGAATGGATCAGTTAGCACATATCTTTATGAAAGCAAAACGTTATATTCACACACTCAGAAAAGCATGCCCTATCTGTATATGATTTCGATTTAAATGCAAAGCCAGCAAACCCCTTCCCTTATTAAACGCTACAACCCTCTCCTTGACGTCAAGGAGCTCCTGTTCCAAACGGATAATCCAGCTGTTCATTCACAAAACCAAGTCGATGCGGAGAGGGTTTCCATATTGGCTTTGACTTTCAGTATTTTAACAATTTTTTTTCTTTCTCTCCCAAAATACAACTCATTAGCAAATGCCACCTAAATGGTACTTCCCTGGTGACTTCACAGCTGTCTTTGTTATGCATTCATCAGGCCAGAAGTGCTCCTCTGTGTATTTCTGGAAAGCTATGCCTCTGTTTAAGCTAAACAAATGGAACCAATTCAGCTGGTAAAACACAGTGCCATCTTTATTTGTTCTTGCGTCTTCAAGTTGCATCTCAATGAAAGATTCTGGCTAATTGGTTCGAGGAATTGTATCAAAAGCCATCCCAGGGAATTTCCCCTGATAATTCAGCGGAATGCACTTCTGCTGATCTAGCCCACAGCGTGGTGGCCAGCATGGTGTTAATGGATTGGAAGGAGAGAAGAGGCACAGGCAGAAGCTAAGGAAGAAGCAGTGTGTTTAGACCAGGGTTCTGGAAGGAGGGGCATTGATGGAGAAAGAGGGGCCAGGGCAGGGGAGGCTGTCTAGACTTAAGGCCATTATAGCAAAGGTTCAGCACTTGACTGCTAACCAAAACATTGGTGGATCGAACCTATTTTAGGGGACAAAAGAGATCCTACCTCAAATATAACTGAAAGAGAACATTTACGAAGTCCTAAAAGATACCAAGTTAACACAATGACAGACACATCATGCTGATGAGGGAGACAGCCAACATGAGGCTGAAATGGTGTCCAATGGCTTATTGAGATACCAAGTATTGAAAAAGGTCATGGGAGGGCATAGGAAACTGTCCCAGAAGCATGATTGGTGGCAGATCAATACATCACAGTTACAGGTAGGACTGCAGAAGCAGGGACGAGACCACGACTGGGACATGTACATTGTTAGATAGAAGGGCTCACAACATTGGTCCAGGGCCTTCTGACCAAGGTGGTCAGGGCCAATGGATAGGGCATGACCCAGGACCATGGGACTCCCTATACTGTTCACAATGCGGTGACCTCCATCAAGGACACACCCAGGCAAGTCCCCAAGAGAGAGACTCCCCGTCCTTGGGCTGGCAGGCGAGGGGTGGAGGCAATCCCCTCTCCAAGGCATTCTGCCTGAGGACAGGTTATCTTCTTCCATGGCTAATGATCACAAAGCATTCCACGGAGGCTTATTTGGGTGGGGACTCTGCAAACTGATTTTGGGCTCTCAGTGCCAATCCCCCTCTTTTGGGCTTGGCAAATGATGTAGCTGTTCTTGAACTGGTGCTGTGATACACCATGGAAATGCTGCCCTCCCCTTACTATTATGGTCTTAGTTTTACCTCATTAACTTTGTTAGACCAGAGTATATTCATTTATATAATGAAGATTGTCCAATGCATGAAATCCAAGATAGATAAACCTGTCAGAAATAGTAATGGAGCAGCGATTCCCTGGGGGTACAGGAAGAGGGGGTGGGGAAGAGGAGAAAGGGGGAACCGATAGCCAAGATGACTGTATAATCCCACTCAAGGGGAACGAAGAATAGCATTGTAGGCGAACGGAGACAGTGGATGGTGTAAGATATGGCAAAACAACAACAATAACAATAGCAATTATTATTTAAAATATAAATGTAAGAGTTCCTGGGTGGCAGGAGGGGAGGGAGGGGATAAAGGGGAGCTAATATCAAAGAGTTCAAGAAGAAAGAAAATACTTTGAAAATGATGGTGATAGTAATTGCACAATTATGCTTGAGCTAATTGAATTACGGATTATTAGAATATCTGTTAGTGCTCCCAATAAAATGATTAAAAATAAATAATAATAATAATAAAGGAACCATCTGGGTGCTTAAGGCAAAAACAGTAAAGCAGAGTGAAAACAAGACCTTTGGGGAGAACTGTGGGGGGTGGGAAGGCCAGATAGAAGAGCTGGACTTCAGTTTTTCATAGACGTTCATGGATGTACAGCTCAGCCTCTGGCTACAAATGCAGGTTTCACTAATTAATAACACTGTGCCTTTGTTCAAAATTACTGCCACAAGTTAGTTCTGACTCTAGTGACCCTTTGACCAGAGTAGTTCTGGCCAGACCTTTTGGCCTGGCCTTTGGCCCTTTGCCCCTGTGGGTTTCTGAGGCTGTCAATCTGTCCAGCAACAGGAAGCTTCATCTTTCTCCCTCAAGGAAGCTGATGACTTCGAACTGCTGACCTTGTGGTTCGCAGCTCAATGTACAGTCCACTGAGCCACGAAGGCTCTTTTAGCCACGTGTAAAATGGGGCTACTTGTTGTAATAATGTGAATATTAGTGTAAAATTGGGCTACTTGTAGTAATAATGTGAATATTAGTGTAAAATGGGGCTACTTATAGTAATAATGTGAATATCAGTGTAAAATGGGGCTACTTGTAGTAATAATGTGAATATTAGTACAAGTAGAGCAATAAAAATCCTTCTAACTTCAGAGAAAATAATGACCCAGATCAGCCCAAAGTTAACTTCCGTTAGGTAGACGTCAGTCATACTTTCGCCCTCCAACCTTTTCCTCAATTCTGATACCAACCATTCCTCCCACGGCATGCTGCCTCTGCTGGATGAAACTTAGTCGCCATGGCCAAGCGTAACTCACAGACCGTACTTAAAGTTTAGTGGTTTTTGTGAAAGTAACAGGGTCCAACTTAAGATCAGGGTCAATAGTCTCTAACCAGGATCAAGATGAAGAAGCACATAGACAAGGTCGACCTTCTTCAGTGCAGGGCAGCTTTCGGCTCCTCTCAGCTGTGCACGTCTCTTCAGGCCAGGCCCCTGTTGGCTCTGCTGTCCGTCACCATCACTTCTGCCACTGGGTCTCTGCTGGGCCACCATCTCTATCCCTGAGTTCCCCTCCAAACCTCTCGCTGTTCACAGTTGTTACAGCCCTGGACTGGTGTTATGGCTCTTTTAGGAGGTCTCTTGCTCCCCCCGCATCTCGCCTTTTGTCTTTCTGCTTTCTTCCTTCTGTGTTCTTACTGCTGTATGTGGGACAGCCTCTGCACGGCCGGCTACTTAAATACACAAACTCCTAGTCAATTATAAGGCATGGCACACCCACCAATGGCTGCAAACGGACCAATCCCCTCTCTGTAAACCACAGACAATTCCTTTGCCTACCAAACAAGACTGGGCTTTAACCCTCCTCACTTGAATAGTCTATTGGCCAGTCACAGGACAGGCTACAATCCAGGACTAGGCAAAAAGTTGGAAACCAAATTATTTACAATTTACCCAAGAAACATCCATCCACCTTTCTAAAGGAAAAGACCCTCTGGGCTAGCAAACTAGAGCTGCTCACTCCTCAGGGCTTAGGGGGAAACGGTCTCAAGCTGTTTTTCTAAAGAACCCAGGCAAAAGATCGTATAAAGAACTCGTTTTATCACATACACTCAGTTTCGCAGAGCCTTCACTTCCTCATCTGTGAAATCATTTCGCTATCAGCTTGGCACTCGGTTGTTGTTGGGGCCCATCAAGTCGGTTCCAACCCACCGTGATCCTTTGTATAACAGAAGGCAGCAGACACTGCCTGGCTCCACAGCGTGCTCACAGCCCATTGCGGCAGCCACCGCATCAGTCCATCCCGTGGGGTCTGCTTTTTCACCGACTCTCTATCGAGCATGATACCCTTTTCCACGGACTGGTTTCTCCTGACAACAGGCCCAATGTACGTGAGATGAAGTCGCCCCACCCTCACTTCTAAGGAGCATCCTGGCTGTACTTCTTCCAAGACATATTTATTTGTTCTTCTGGAAGTCCAATATGCTGCCAATATTCTTCACTCATGCTATAATGCCAATGCATCAATTTTTCTGCAGTCTTCTTGTTCACAGTGCAACGTTCATGTGCATATGATACGACTGAAAATATGACTTGAGTCAGGTGCCCCTTAGTCCTCCAGGTGACAGCTTTGCTTTTCAATGCTTTAAACAAGTCTTGTGCAACAGGCTTGCCCAATGCGACGCGTCATTTGATCTCTTGACTGCTGCTTCCTTGATCACTGACTGTGCATCAAAGCAAGATGAAATTTGCGATAACTTCAATCTTTTCTCCATGTATCATTTTATCATGAGAAGTCCAGTTGTGAGTATTTTGGTTTTCTTTACATTGAATTGCAGTCAAAACAAAGGCTGCAGTTTTTGATTTGCATCGACAAGTGCTTCAAGTCCTTCTCATTTCCAGCGAGCAAGGTGGTGTCATGTGCACATCGCCAGTTGTTAGAGCCTTCCTCTAATCCTGATGCCAAGTTCTCTTCCATGTAGTCCTGCTCTCAGATGGATTATTTGCCCAGCATAAAGGTTGCATACGTATGGTGAAAGACACACACACACACACACACACACACACACACACACACCATTTATAAAGCCAAGCACTTCATTACCAAGCTCACTAAAAAAATTGGGATATTTTCAACATCTG
>NW_022107431.1:33325788-33327323 GCF_000313985.2 Echinops telfairi | reverse complement strand
CATATTGGCTGCTCATTTCCCCCTCCCTTCCCACTCTCCCCTCCCTCATGAACCCTTCATAATTCATAAATTATTATTATTTTGTCATATGTTACACTGTCCGATGTCTTCCCCCGCCCTCTTCTCTGCTGTCCACACCCCAGGGAGGAGGCTATACGTAGATTCTTGTAAGCGGTTCCCCCTTTCTTTCCCCCCCACCTTAAACCGTTGTTTATTGGCAGTGAGCATGAAAGGGCGATGGAGTTAGCATACACAGACAACACCGCACACCACTGTCACAAAGGTGGCGAGAGTGAGAGGAAAGCGTCGCATGGAGCCCAGGTGGTGCCCTCCCATCAAGAGGTGGGCATGGGAGGGGCCGGGGGCCTGGAGTGTTGAGGGGGCAGCCTCACACCACCTCCATTTAGTAGGCGTGGTTAGAGACGGAGAGGGACTCGCTGGCTGCAGCCCCAGCTTGACCGCTTGGAGAGCACTTTCCTTGGCAGGAGAGGCTCTTGGCCAGGGCTCGCTTGATGCACTCCTCCTGGGCCACCTTCAGGTTCTCCTTCTTGCCACCCGAGGGCTTCAGGGCAGATGCCTGCAGGGCTCGCCTGTAGGAGAAGGTCAGGGCCCATGGCTTCAGCAGGGGGCACTTGTTGATGGCATTGAGGTTGATGGACGCCTCCTCCTCTCTCTGCCCTCCAGACAGGAAGGTGACCCCGGTAACAGCAGGGGGCATGGTGTGCAGTGTGGTGACAGTTGCCATGGCAATCTCCTCATGGGAAAACTTCTGTGTGCAGGCATGGCCGGGGATGACCAAGGTGTCTTCCAGGTAGATGTGGTGATCACTCAGGGCCTTGTAGACGGCAGCCAGCACCTTCTCAGTGACATACTGGCAGCGCTTCAGGTCATGGTCACCGTCGGGGAGGATCTTGGGCTCCACATTGGGCACGATGCCATTCGGCTGGCAGATGCTGGCATAACGGGCCAGCACGTTGGCATTTTCCATGATGGCGAGGGCTGAAGGGGTATGTTCGCCAATCTTCAGCACACATCGCCACTTGGCAAAGTCAGTGCCATCTTTCTTGTACTGGACACAGCGCTAAGACAGCCCGTCCAGCCCTTGGGTGGTGGTCTCGCCGTTTGTTCCTGCCAGGGGCACCACACCCTTGTCAACCTCGATGCCCACGATCCCGCCCTTGGATTTGATAACTTGGGGAAAGGGGAACCCATGTCTGCCTTCTGGTAGAGAGTCTCATGGAATAGGATGACGCCCCCAATGCAGAGGTTCCCCCGGTCGTCAGCGGTCAGCAGTAGCTGGCGGTAGAAGTGACGGTTCTCTTCGGTGTTCTCGGTCCCAATGGACTGCAGTCACTTGGCAATGCTTCCGGTGGACTCATCTGCACCCAGGATGCCCTTGCCCAGAGCCACAATGCGATGGGCAATGTCCGACAGCTCCTTCTTCTGCTCTGGGGGGCGCGCTGGGTATGCGTAGGGCATGGTGGCAAGTTCCTTCCTGGAGGCTGAAGGAGTGGAAGCCGGTGGAATCAGCAGTG
>NW_022107431.1:33323628-33325688 GCF_000313985.2 Echinops telfairi | reverse complement strand
ACACACACACACACACACACACACACACCATTTATAAAGCCAAACACTTCATTACCAAGCTCACTAAAAAAATTGGGATATTTTCAACATCTGTATCACACAAAATATTAATATTAATCTTTAAGGAAAAAGTACAACCAATGACAAAAGTATTTAAACTCCCTTAGAAATAAATAGGAAAATATAGTCTGAAGAATTATAAATGATTATTTATGAAGACATGCTCAACTGTTAATCAAAGAAAGAGAAGTTGTAAAGGCAGTGATGTGTTTTCACATTGACAAAAATATATCAGTGCTGGCCAGGATGTGTGTGTGTGTGTGTGGGAGGAGGACAGGTTCTCTCACACCCTATGCAGGAGGCCTCTGGGAGAGCAAATTAACATCAGGCTTTTAAAATATTAAAAAATGAATCCTCTTTGATCTGGCAATTCTATTTCTAAGTATTGACTCTAGGGAAATAATTAGACACTAATGCACCTGTTTAGTAGGATAATTGGGATGATGCTCCCTATTATATATAATGATTAAAAAAAATTGGAAATGGACTAATAAGGGGTTGGTTAAAATTGTGTATAGTTAACAAGAAAAAACTCGAACCATTGAATTGATTCCAAGTAATAGTGACTCTGTCAGACAGAGTAGACCTGCCCCATAGATAGGGTTTCAAAGACCGTAGATCTTTGTGCGAGCAGACTGCCACGTCTTTCCCCTAAGGAGAATCAGGGGGTTCAAATGAATGGCTTACTTCCAGTTCAACATTGAGTGCTTTAACCATTGTCCCACCAGGACCCCTTAGATTTTAGAACGGATTTTACATAAATGCATACATAGATGATAGACAATGACCTCCAAAAGCGGAAAATCAAAACAAAACAACCACAAACCAAACTCACCACCAGGGAGTCAACATTGACAACACTGCTCTCACGGTTTGTATTCATTCGAACTGGTCACTTCGTGAGTCTTCCTCTCCGGAAACTCAATGGCATGGAGTTGATGCCAATTCCTAGTGACTCTGTAGAAGAGGCCAGAATTGCCCCCGTGGGTTTCCAGACTGTCACCTTTTACAGGAGTAGAAGCATTGTTTCCCTCCTGCATGGGAGTTGGTGGTTTTTAACTGCTAATCTTGTGGTTATGAATCCAACGGGTAAAAACTGCAATACTAGGGTTCCTCTAGCCAATGATAGGATTATTAAATTATTAGATAGATGTATTTTAAGAACCCGGTAAGAAGTTTGCAATATATTTTTTTAATGAAAAAGGGCTTGGGCACTTTGGGAAGGCAGAATAACTAACTTAGTGGCCTCCTGCATGGGTTCTGAAGTCAGGCTGCTTTGTTTTGGATCACAGGGCGTCTCCTTCCTGGTTTCACCTCCTAAAACCTGAGTGACTCGGAATATGTTACTGACCATCCCTGTGCGCTGCTTTGCTCTGCTGCCAAGTGGGTCACTGTTGGCAGTGCATCCCGATAGGTGATGATGGAAATGAAATCAGTTCATTCTATAGAGAATTTAGGAGAATGTCTGGCCAAGAGAAGTGCTCAATCACCATTAACTTTTATCTTTACCATTTTATTATTAAACTGTATGTGCATAAAATGTGCAGAGGGGCACATTAAAAATAATCTGGTTATTTTAGTTGGAATTTCAAGCGATGTTTTCCTTGCTGTGCTATGCTTTTTGTTGTATTTTCTGAAATGTTTATAATGATCATGGTTTGCTTTTTTAATCCAAGGGAAAATGAAGGGAATTCAATTTTTAAAGAAAACAAACTTCTTTTCTGAATCAGACACAGAGATGTTGCCTGATGTCCCAAAGTACATAATGAGAAATGCCCATGCTCAGAGAGGCTGGAATACTTTCTCATGACACAAGGGGTAATAAGTGTACTTGAAAAATTCAACTTCTCTCTTAATTAAAGCAACAATTAGAATTCCAATTAAGGTGTCCTACCTACCTTCTAACAGTGCATGACTGTTCTAATGTTGCCTATACAGTATTTGCTATGCTTTTAAAAGAATTCATTTTATTGGGGCTCATACAACTCTTATTACAATCC
>NW_022107431.1:33319761-33323528 GCF_000313985.2 Echinops telfairi | reverse complement strand
TATTTATAGAGGTTTTAAGACTGGAATGTACATATGTAAATATATTTAATAAGAGTGTGGGGAAACAGATCTATGTGCATATATTTATAGGCATAGTATTAAGACAGCAGATGGACACTGGGCTTCCACTCAAGCACTTGCTCAATGCAAGAACACGTTGTTCTATTAGATTGGCATTCCAGGATGGACACCTTCCCGACATGATTGCTTGCTATGCTTTTTAATGGAGATGAAGTACAAGATAAAGCCCTTTGTGATAACATAACAAAAATATATTGATAATAGCTAATGTGTCCTATTTATTTAATATTTTGTAAGCAAAATAACTCCTTTGATCTTGATAACCCACAACCACTCATCTGTCCGTGTCATATTGTAGTGGTTTGTATGTTGTGATAGGTAGATTTTAGCAGAGCTTCCAGACTAAGACAGGCGAGGAAGACAGACATGGAAGTCTACTTGAAAGAATTGGCCACCAAAAACCTCATGAATTGCAATGAATCACTGACTGGATCTAGTGTCAGAAGGGGGGTCCCTCAGGCTAGAAACACTCAAAATGTGACTGGGGAAATGCTGTCTCCTCAAAGTGGAGTCAACTGCACCGTCCACACAATTGTTTGAATGTTGGAGCCCATGGTTGCCCCCACTGTCTCATCCTCTTTTTCTCTGCCCCTCTGTGGCATGGTGTCCTTCTCCAGAGACTGGCCTCTCTGGACAAGAGGAGCAGCACAGGAGGGTCAGAAGCAGAATCAAGAGCCAGAGCACGAGAGAGTAGTGGGCTTCCCAGCCCACAGAACAGGAAAGCTGAATGCCTTTGGGCAGGAGGCTTGATTTTGGAGTAGAGCATCTAGGGCAGTGGTTCTCAACCTTCCTCATGCCGCGACCCTTTCATACTGTTCCTCATGTTGTACTGACCCCCAACTATAGCATTATTTTCATTGATACGTCATCACTCTCATTTTGCTACCGTTATGAATCAGGCGATCCCTGTGAAAGGGTCGTTCAACCCCCAAAGGGGTCACGACCCACAACTTGAGAACTGTTGCTCTAGGTTCTTAAGTGTGGGAGCTAGGTTTTCTGACTGGTGCCAGAATTGAGTGCCTTCGGGTGGAGGTTGATGGTGGAGTGGAAAGCTCTTTGGTCATTTATGGACTATTGCCCATAAATATTGCAGAATAAAGGGCCATGTGACCTAGAGGCCCAGGATCAGAGAGTGGCATGCTTGTGGGCATGGCTAAGAAGAGTCACTTGTGTCCTGAGCAGTTCTAATCCAGAAATGTAACCTGTTACCTTCATTGATAAATCCTATAGTTATGAGTATGGCCTGTGAGTTCTGTGTGACTACTGTAATGAATTATAGAACCCAGCAACGAAGTAGGAAGTATTTGGGACAGACCGATGATGTCAGAATTGGTTAAAAAAATAAAGAGAAAACGGTTGGAGGTTGAAGGCATATCTGACTTCCACCTCACAGGACTCGTGATAATAAGTTTGATTCTTCTTCCCCTTTGGGAAGTCAGAGGGCATTAAATGCAGCTCCGTGCCATTCTTTCAAGTATTATAATGAAATGTGCAAAGGTCTGCAATTATACCACTAAAAGGAAAGAACAGGGGTGGAATCTTTCAAGGCAAAAGACTTGAAAAGAAAATTCAAGACTCAAGTTGCTAGATTGAAGGATTTTATTGACAGACCCTGAACAAGACTGGAAGCATCAAAAGAAGAGGGAAGGAATGCACAGTCACTGTACCCAAAATTGATAATCAGTTGATATTCAAAAGTTGTTATTCAACCATTTCCAGAGGTAGCATATGGTCAAGAACTGGTGGTATTAATGGAAGAAGTTCAAACTGCCTTGAAGGCATTGGTGAAAAGCAAGGCTCCCGGAATTGACACATTTCCACAGAAAGGATGAACCACTGGAGTTACGTACTCCTCTCTGCCTTGGGATTTGGAAGACAGGTAGCTGGCCAACTGACTAGAAGAGATCCATACTTCTGTCTACTCAAAAAGGCGGTCTAACATAATGCAGAAATTATCAAACAACATCATTATCACATACAGGCAAATTTTTCTGACAAAAAATTTAAAAAATTTGCAGTAGTATATATTCTGCCAGAAATTCAAGACAGACTCCAAAGAGGGATGTCATTATTGATGTCAGTTAGATCGTGGCTGACAAGCAGACTCCTAGAAAGATGTTTATTGGTGTTGTTAGGTGCCATGAGTCGGCTCCAACCCACGGGAACCCTAGGCCCAACAGAACGGAGCCCTGCATGGTCCTCTGTCAGCCTCACAATTGTCCCTGTGCCTGAGCCTATGGATGCAGACACCATGCCAGTCCGACTCATTGCGTGAGGGCCTTCCCCTCCTTTGCTGCCCCTCCACTTCACCAAGCATGGTCTCCTTCTCCAGGGACTGGTCCCTCCTGACAATATGTCCAAAGTAGGTAAGACGAATATGTGTACCTGTGTTTTATTGACTATGCAACGGTGTCTGACTGTGGGTCATAAATTATGGGTAACATCAAATAGAAAGGTAACACAAAGTGTTTTGTTGCCACAATGTGGTACCTATACATAGACCAAGAAGCGTTTGTTTTAACAGCACAAGGGAAGACTGTGTGGTTCAAAATCAAGCAATGTGTGCGTTACGGTTATATTCTTCCACCAGGATTGTTCAATATGTGTGCTAAGTGACTGGGAGAAGTTGGGCTATCTGAGGAAGAGCCTGGCTTATCCACAGCCTTCACTATGCAGATAATACAAACTTACCAAAAGATGCGAGGACGTAAACGACCTCAGGACGAAGATGAAAGCCTATTGCTTTCCCTGTGGATTATACCTCAGCGTAAGGAAACGCAAACCCTGTGATAGAGCTCATTTTACTTGGATCCATAATCAACAGCTAAGAAAGCAGGTATCAGAAAGTCAACTGATGTTTTAGAGTTTGCAAATCTGCTGCAACGGTTAGCTTTAAATGTGTTAAAAAGCAAAGATGTACCAGTTACTTTTTTGTAGTTAGTATATGACCAAATGGGCACTTTAACATTTATTACATTAAATCAAATACATTAATTAATTTATTTTTTACTTTTTATAAATATGACTGTTAGTTCATTCTAAATTATATAGGTGGCTTAAAATATATTTCTACTAGCCTGCTCTACTCTCCCAGGAGCCAATGGCCATATATAGCTTCAAAATTTTTCATTTTAATTAATTAGCATTCCATTAAATTAAAAGCATTAATGATTATTTAATTAGTACAAAATAATTAAAAAATCAATTCATAAATGACACCAGCCAAACTCCAAGTGTTCAAGAGCCATAGGGGGCTCAAAATCAAGAACCAAGCTCACTGCCATCTAGTTGATCCCGAGCCCTGGTGGTGTAGTGGTTACTCATCGGACTGCTAACCTCAAGGTCAGCACTTCAACCCCACCAGCTGCTCGGTGGGAGAAGGATGAAGCTTTCTACTCCTCTAAAGAGTTACAGTCTCAGCAACCCACAGGAGCAGGTCTACCCTGCCCTCGGGGGTCACTATGAGTCAGAATGGCAGTTACTTTTAGGAAAAAAAAGTTTTTAAAAAATAAGAATATTGCTATAAACACATAGAAACCCTTATTAAACAAAATAATTTAATATGGGAAAAAAAAGCAACGATGTTAGTTTGAGGATGAAGGTGCTCCTGATCCCAGTGGTGGGACTGGCAGTGCCTCCTATGCACGGGAAAGCTGGGCGAGAATGGAGGAAGCCCAAGGAAGAAT
>NW_022107431.1:33316537-33318419 GCF_000313985.2 Echinops telfairi | reverse complement strand
TTTATAAATTATCAAGGGCTCATGAGGGAGGGGGAAGCGGGGACGGAGGGGGAAAATGAGGACCTAATGCCGGGGTTTTAAGTGGAGAGGAAATGTTTTGAGAATGATGAGGGCAATGAATGTACAAATGGGCTTTACACAATTAATGTATGTATGGATTGTGATAAGAGTTGTAAGAGCCCCTAATAAAATGATTTTTTAAAAAAGGTGAAAAAAAAAAAGTCTCATGGCGTTCAGATGTAATTTCCATTTCTAATGGTGATCTTGCCACAGAGCATTCTAAAACCAAAGGCCAAAGCCAGATTGGGTGGTTCTCAGTGACAGCAGGGGCTGGAATAAGGTGTTTGTCCTGTACATCCAGACTGTCACAGCAGATTAACTTTCATTCCGTCTCAACCATTTGCCGATATTCCCACACCCTATTTAGCCTGTCCTCTCCTCCCGTGTTTCGCCTCTCTGTCCAATGCTGCTGATTGTTCTCCAGGAGGCTCTTGGAAGCCCCAATCATATGTTTATGTGCAACCGAGAGGAGGTTTTGTCCTTCAACTGCCAACTCAACACCCAGCGCTGATGCTTTCTTCCTTGATGTCACCGTTTCGTCACCTCACCGAGCCTGCTCTGCCAACTTGGCCTGGAACACCAACCCTTCCCGATCGTCCACAGCAGTGGTGACATGTCAAGAAGGGTCTGCAGGATGGATGGAAGTGGATAGCATCTCTGACTCTCTCGTGGCTGTAATCTTTTTTTAAAAAAATCATTTTATTGGGGCTTCGTACAACTCTTATCACAATCCATCCATCCATCCACTGTGTCTAGCACATTTGTACATTTGTTGCCATCATCATTCTCAAAACATTTGCTTTCTACTTAAACCCTTGGTATCAGCTCCTCATTTTTCCCCTCCCTCCCCGACATCGCTCCTTCATGAACCCTTCCTTGATAATGCATAAATTGTAATTATTTTGTCATGTCTTACACTGCCCGACATCTCCCTTAACCACTTCTCTGTTGTCCATCCCCCAGGGAGAGGGGTTATATATAGATTCTTGTAATTGGTTCCCCCTTTCACCTCCACCCTCCTAGTGTGGCCACTCTCACCACTGGCCCTGAGGGGTTCATCTGTCCTGGATTCCCTGTGTTTCTGGTTCTGATCTGTACTAGTGTACATTCTCTGGTCTAGTCTGATTTGTAAGGTAGAATTGGGATCATGATAGTGGGAGGGGCATTAAAGAACTAGAGGAAAGTCACATGTTTCATCATTGCTACACTGCACCCTGACTGGCTCATCGCCTCCCTGCGACCCTTCTGTAAGGGGATGTCCAGTTTTGGCTGTAATCTTTATAGAAGTAGATTGCCAATTGCTAACCTTTCAGTTAGCTGCCTAGCCTTGATTCCTCAAACACTAGGCTGCTAACCAAACCCATACTGTTGAGTCAATTCAGACCTATAGTGACCCTATAGGACTATGCAGAATGGCCCCATAGGGTTTTCAGGTCTGTCGCCTTTATGGGCACAAACTGCCACCTCTTTCTCCTGGGGATTGGCTGGTGGGTTTGAACTGCTGACCTTTCAGTTCATATTGCACTGCCAGGGCTCGCAGCTCCTTTCACAGGCCTCTTACACGAGTAGGCATGTGGGCCTGATGTAGGGTAGACATTCCAGGTTCTTCAGAAGGGAGACACGTGCTGGACCTTCAGACCAGTAACAAACAAACAGTCACAACAAGCACGGATTGCCTTCTCAAACGAAGGTGGACACCGATGGGGATTTGGAGGGCTGGTCATCTTTCACCGCTGGGCCCTCATTAACCCTTTATTTTCTGCTTTGAGGTTTTGGTTGATTCCATGTGTTTTCTGCAATGGAAGGCATGCTGAAGTCAAGG
>NW_022107431.1:33314259-33315312 GCF_000313985.2 Echinops telfairi | reverse complement strand
CAGTGGGCTTCCCGGCCATTACAGACTGGTGGACAAACTATTGTTGAGATGAGTTAATAGACAGACAGCAGAGAGTCTAAGGAAAATTCTGGGAAACCTTTGTGGAGTTGGCAGAGAGAGGGTGCTACTCATGTGTCCTCGAGCTGCAGGCAGGCCGACCCAGCCACAGGTCTATTATTAGACGAGGGAGAATGTCCAACATCCTTAATTGCCGAGAAGCATACACCTGCCACCTCATTTCCACATGTCACCGGTGATTCATGCCTCCTGCCGGACACCTAGAACTTTTATTCATTCCATTATCTGTTCATTTGTCCACCCACCCACCCGTTGAAAATATTAAGGGCAATCAATCATTAAAACGATATACAACAGGCTTCCTCTGTTGGTATAAATAGTACTTCTTGGAAACCCTGGGGTGACATGGTTAGTGGTTCATGGATCACACTTTCCTACCAAAACAATGTCATTGAGAGTCTGCCCCTGTTTGAAAGCTCAGAGAAAGGATAACAGAACCCAGAATATCTATAAAAGCAAACATATAAGTAGAAACTATACACAACAGGCCAAACTCAGATGCTGTCAAGTCCACCCCACTCCTGGGCTCCCCTGTGTGGCACATCAGAACTATTTCCATGGCTGATTTTTCAGAAGTACATCTCCAGGCCTTTCTTCTGTGGCACCCCTGGGTGAACGTGAACTTCCATCCTTTTGGTGAGCAGCTCAGCTCACTGCCATCAAGGCAATACTGACTCATGGTGACCCCATAGGACAGGGTAGAACTGCCCCGGGTGGGTTTCTGAGGCTGGAATTGTTTAAGGGAGCAGAAGGCCTCATCTTTCTCCTGAGGAGAGACTGGTGGTTTCAAACTGCCAACCTTGCAGATCGCAGCCCACCGTGTAACCATTACACCAGGGCCCCTCTTGAGGAACAGCAGAGCGTGCTATTTGCACCACCCAGAGACTGTGAAAACCCACAAAGCTGTATATATGCCTATTATACAGTGGCATTATGCTCAGAAACAGAAGATGAGCAAGGACAAGGACTGTGATC
>NW_022107431.1:33311107-33312358 GCF_000313985.2 Echinops telfairi | reverse complement strand
TTCATCCAGTCTATCTTATCTAGATAGATCTGTAGAGATAATAATATGCATCAAAAACCAAGCCACAGCAAGATAGGCGATCAGTGAGAACTCATCGATGGCAACAAAAAAGGAAACCAATTACCCATAGAAGAATAAATTAATTAAAAGAAAAAAATTTTTAACAGAAAGAAAAAGCTGCAAATAGATCAAGGTCTGATTTTTGATCTCCAGGCGTGTCCTTCAGTCAGGACTGATGGGGTACCATGCTCTGACCCCAAAATCTGTCCTTTTTACTCCCTCGTGGGCTCTCTGCTCTGCTCCCACGGTTGCTCTGCTGCATGCGTTTTGTGGTTTGCCTCCGTGTCTCAGGGTCGGTCTGGGCCAGTCCCGACACTGAGTCTCCAGTGTTGTCCCCCTTAGACCCCGGGGCCATCAAGGGACAGCGTGTCTCATGGTGGGATCAGCCATATTGTCCACTCTGTCCACTGGCTGTTCAGAGTGGGGATTTCATCCTCCAGGCCTGGTGGGTCAGAATGTGCTCCACTCTCTCTTTCTCCCCCTAAGTGTTCCCATTTGCTCTGGTCAGACATGCCCCTCTCCCCTAGCTGCAGATTTTTTGCCTTCCTCTCAAGTAAATTCTTCTGGGAGGAGGGGCAGTTGTCCATATAGCTGGCATGGGGGCCAAGCCCTCAGGCCTCTTCACTGGCTCCCCACTCCTTGCCATCAAGCTGCATTCATCTGGCACTGGCTTTAAATCTGGTCCCTCTTTCCCTGTGGAGACACAAACAATACCCTTCCTTTGGGTGGTCAGTGCCCTATTCCCCTGTCACATATCCCCTCACTCCCCCCTTTTTTTTTCTTTCCCCGTTCCTCCCCCGCCCCCTTTGTGGTTGGCTACCCTATGTACCCCTGGATTTGGTCTGGCTCCTGCCATACTACCTGGACCTTACCCCTGGAGTGTTTGTATACTACAGTAGCTTTTTCCCTGTGCCCCTTTTGCATTTACCTTTCTGTTATTTCATATATATATATATATTTTACCTCATGTTATACTTGTCCTTTTGTGCTTGGCTTACTTCGCTTAGCTTATTTCCTCCAGTTCTTCCCATGTGACAATATGCTTCATGCATTTATCACTGCATTTTAGTGTTGCATAGTACTCCATTGTATGTATGTACCACAGTTTTTTTATCCATTCGTCTGTTGGTGGAAATTTGGGTTGCTTCCAACTCCTTGCAATTGTGAACTGTGCTACAGTGAACCCTGGAG
>NW_022107431.1:33302272-33303896 GCF_000313985.2 Echinops telfairi | reverse complement strand
GTTAGCCTCTGCCTTTTAATGCCTGAGTTCAGGCCATTGATATTCAGTGTTATTATATCCATCTGTGGACTCTGTGATGTCATCTTGTACCTTTTATGTTGGGTATTTTCCTATCTACCTATCTTATCCGCTTGTGTTGTGTGTGTGGTTTACGTTTGCCTCTTTCCGCTATTGAGCTGATGCTATCCTGGGGGTTGTTTCCTCTTTGTCATCCTATGGATGGAGTTGTTCTATGTGATGGTCTCTTATTTGCCCTTGGTGAGTGTTTATCTTCTGTCCATACTGGATCGTCAAGGATCTTTTGTAGGGCTAGGTTTATTTTTGTGTATTTTTTGAGGTTGTCCTTGTCTGGGAAGACTCTTACTTCACCATCTATCTTAATAGATAATTAAATGGGTAAAGTATTCTTGGGTTTGCGCTGTTTTCTTTCAGTTTTTGGAATATGTTACTCCATTCCCTTCTCTTCTTCATCGTTTTTGCTGATAGGTCTGAACATACTCTTATTGGGGTACCTTTATCCGTGACTGTTTGCTTTTCCCTAGCTGCTTTTATGATCTTCTCCTTTTCCTCAAAGTTGGATAATTTGACAATTATGTGTCTTGGTGACTTCTTCTTGGGATTCAGTCTGGCTGGTGTTCTTTCAGCCTCTTGAATGGTTGCCTGATTTTCCTTTATTAAGCTGGGAAACTTTTCCACTAAGAATTCCCTTGCTATTTTTGCTGTTGATTTCTTTGTTGTGTCTTGTTCCGGTAGTCCAATTATTCTAATATTGTTTATTTTCATAGCATCAGACATGGCTCTCAAATTTTCTTCAGCTAATTTGATTGTCTTATTTGACTGCTTTTCTCGTTTGCTGAGGTCTGCTTGGTTATCCTCTAGGTCACTGGTGCGAGTCTCTGCCTCCTCAAGCCTATTGGCAAGATCTGTCAATTTGTCACTAGATTTTGTTATTTCTTCCCTTAACTCTTGTATTTCCCTTTGGTGCGTTGCCTTTATCTCCTCTATCATCTCATCTTTTTTTCTGCATTGCTTCCTTCATATCCTTTATGACTTCAAGCAGCCTTTTGTAATTTTTTTGTGTGGCTGGTCAATATCTGCTTCTTCTATGCCCATCGTTAGGTTCATGACTTCTTCCGGCATTGTCTTATGTTTCTCCTGTCTTTTTGTTGAAGCTGTTAGAACTGGTTGCTGTTTACATATTGTTTTAGAGGAGCCTGGAGCCACCTTCCTGAGTTAAAGAGCCCTGGGCTCTCTCTTGGGGGATTCGTATGAGATCTTTTATTAACTACCTGCCGGTAGCTGTACTGAGGGGTTCGGCTATTGCTATATATTCCTGTGGTTTTACCCTTGTCCTGGCCATCCGGTATTCTGTTACTTGCAATGTGTGTTGGATATTCCTCTCATGTGACACTGGTCGGGTTGTTGTTGGCCCACAAGGGCCTTGCTTCCCTGGCTGATTTCTAAGTAGCTTTCATGGTTCTTGGAGCACCTTGGCTGGCCTGTGGTGTTTTCCTCTGCGACTGGAATGCTGAGGAGGGCGTGTGGGTATACCCACCTTGGTGTAGAGCTCTGTAGCTGGTAGGGAGATTACTGTAGACAGAGAGATCACTTTGGAGATTGGGTG
>NW_022107431.1:33292761-33301807 GCF_000313985.2 Echinops telfairi | reverse complement strand
TGCTGAGGCTGTGGTAGGCTGTGGTAGGATAGAGAGAAGATTAGAACAAGAGGAGAAAAGAAGAAAACGTGAAAGAAGAACACAAAGTAAAAAAAGAAGAACAAATGAAGGAGAGGGAGACAGAACTGACAAAGCTGATAAAGGAATAGCTGACCCCATGCTGTGCTGTGTGTAGCACTGACTCGTCCTGTGTGGAGCCCTGTCTTAGGTGTCAGGCTGCCCACTGGGAGGGCAGGGTTGTCCTAGGCAGAGTGTAGGGGTCTGGGAACCAGCAGTGGCATGTAAAGGGGATGAGAGGGAGAAGAGAGAATCATACAAGCAGTGAGAGAAGTGAAGAGAACAAAGAAAGAAACTGGAAAGAAAGCGAAAAAGGAAAAGGAAGGGGAAAGAGAAAAAAAACCCCACTGTGTTCACTAAGATTGTCTGTGATGGTAAAGAGGGAGGAGAGCGAGAAGGGGGAAATAAAGAATAAAGAGATAACTGATCCCTGATTACTTGTATGTGGGGCCAAATGGGTTTAGACCCCGCCTCACAATAGCAGGTTGGTGTGCCCTTTTGATGCAGGGACCCAGTGGTGCTGAGCAGTATTGCCCTAGTTGATGAGCTTGCCTAAAGGTCCAACGGAGGTTTCCTCAGCAGCACAGCATGGTGTAAGTGTTTGTTCCAGCTTCCTTGTGTGGTGTACAGCACTCCCACAGAGGGCAGCCTGGAGTTCCTCCTGCTCTTTGGGTTGATTTGCCCTAAATGGAGGGTAGTGATCTGGAAGCCAGTAGTTGTTTATGATAGGAGAGTGGGAGAGAGGAAGAAAAAGAGGGAAAAAGAAGAAAGAGAAAAAAAGAACCCCAGCTCCTTGAGACTGGCTGAGCTTGTTGAGACTGACTGCGGTGGGAAGGATAGAAATGCTAATGAATGAAGAGGGAAGAAATAGAGTAGTAGGCAAGATGATAACTGAGGCTTGTTAACCTGTCCGTGAGGCTGGAGGAGTTCCAACTCTTCCTCTAGGTAGCAGGGTGCTGCACCCCTTTTATGTAGGGTTCTACTGATGCTGTGTGGGATTACTTTCAAAGGCTAAATCACACCTGTGACCAGGCGTCCGTTGAGCTCTGGCTTTTACTGGTGTTCTTGCCTTGTGCTGTAGGTAGCACTGCAGCAAGGGTGTGGGGTGGGGTGGGGGTTGGCGGGGTGTTCCCACAGCCTGGTCTAGGGCCCCAGGCCGGCAGGGCCTCCCCAGCTATGTGTAGAGTCACTGAAAGGGAAGCTGGGCTTGTTGTCCTATCTAGGCTACTGGTGTCCTACTAGAACAGAGGCTTTTATTTTTATTTATTTATTTTTATCCCCCTGGTCAGCTAGACTAAAATAAAATTAACTTGTCACACACACTTTCTAGTCTGCAGCTGCTTGCTGTTTAAAACTGAAGCTTGCTACTGTGGGTCTTTGTTATGCAAAAAGCCTGGAGGCCCTGTAGCTGGGTTCTGGAAATCCTTAGCTAGGTTAATTCGTATGCTGATTTATGTTAAAAACCCCGCCTATGTGCTCTTTGCAGCTGAGAAACCAGACTGCAGTTTGAGTTATTAACCAATAATATATATTTCACCTTTTTTTTTTTATGCTTGTGATGTGCTCTGATTTGGGGGCTGTCAGGCTGGTCCCCAGAGGGGGAGATCCAGCTTATCAGGGAGCTTGTTTCTTTCTCAGCCAATGGGAATTAATTCTGCTCCCTGGATTCCGCTTATTTTCTCCCACACTGCGATCTGCTTCAGGTAATAATCTGCTTTTTCTTGTATTCTAAATTATGGCTACCTGCCACCGCCACTCCCCAGGCAGTGAGCTCAGGGGAGCCAACAGTGCGGAGCGCTCCACTGTGGGGTTCTCCTGTGTTTGGGGGGCTGTTCCCTTTAAGGTGTCAGCTGGGAGAAACTGTGGCTCTGGTAAGGGTGCAGTGGCTCCCGCCAAGGGCACAGCTGGTGTGAGCGGGCTAGCTAAAGCTAGAGCACTTTAAAGCGTTCTTGGTTTGCTTTGTGAGTGGAAATCACACACAATAAAAAGGGGTTCAGGAGAGACCCTAGTTCCCTAGTTCTAATTTCTGGACTCCACCTCTCCATTTCCTTTACCTTACCTCCCAATTTTCTGGTCTGGCAGTAGGAGCTCTGGACGGGTGCATCCTATCGGGTTGCCATTTTCTCTGGAACCCCACTTAGATAATATTTTATGAACTATGCAGACAGCATGAAAGATACTATATTTCATGTATATAATTTAATAGGCTAAGTAAATGTCATCAAAATTATTAATTAATTATTTTATTTATTTGCTTTTTGTTTTGTTCACGTCTGGTAGAAACCATGTGGTGGTACACATTGCTCAGGATCATCTGAACCCTTAATTAAGTGGCTGCTACTGTATTCCTGAGCATCATCCCTCCATTCTCTCTCACTTGCTCACTGAACTCCAATTTTCTCTAGGAGAGGCAGGGGACATGCCTCAGGGGAAGTAGCTGATTTGCCTAAAACTCCCAAACCACACTCACTGCCATCTACTGAGTCAATGCCAACTCAGAAACCCTCTGGGACGGGGTGGAACCCCTGTGAGTTTCCGAGATTGTAACTCTTTTTCGGTGCAATTGGTGGTTTTGAACTGCTGACCTTCCAGGTAGCAGCCCAATGCCTAATGAGTGCTCTATTCCCCTTGCTTGTGATTGGCTTTAGGAAAGGCGAGAGCCACTGGCTGTTGGAGTAGAATAACCCACTGCTATTGAGTTGATTCTGACTCCTGGTGACCCTGCAGGATAGAATAAGACAGGTGCTTAGGGGTTTCCAATACGGTTTAACTTTACAGGAGCTTGTGAGAGCCTCATCTTTCTGCCAGGAATGTCTGGTGGGTTTAAACGGCCATCCTTGCACTGGCAGCACAACTCCTAACCTCATAGCAGCACTGGGGGCTCCTTTTAGAGCCAAACAGTCCAAATCAAACTCACTGACTCATAGCGATCCCGCTGTGGGTGTCTGAGCCTAACTGTTCCTGAGAGTGGAACACCCAGTCTTGCTCCCACTAGAGCAGAATAGGTGCTCATGAAGGAATGGGTGTGTGCTGGCCAGCAATCTTAGCTGCTTCATAATGGAGGCACGCGTTGGACCTTCAGACCAGCAACAAACAAACAATCAAATGAACCAGCTTGGGGAACCTTCTGAACGAAAGGAGGGCGCTAACAGAAAGTGTGATGAACGGTACACGGAGGTGAACACGGCTGGAGGTTATCGGGTGATGGCTGAGGTCTACCGCAGCCCCCGCACGAGGTACCATGGACCTAGCCCTGCAGCCTCCACGGACCCAGGATCCAGCAGTGAAGCCAGCTAGCACTGTTTACGATGTCCGTTGAATGGCTCCGCTTGTTTGTAGCCCAGAGTGGCGATAAGTGGCCTCAGGTATTCTTAGGCCTGTTTCTCCTTCCATCACTTCTTCCCTTCCTTCAGCGCGTTGCTATGAACTGGTCTTACGTGACAGAATGCCCTACCTGCGTGGTGGTGCTGCTGGGGATGATGTGTAAGGTAAGAGCGTGTTCCTCAACCTGGGTTTCTAGTGTTGCTCCCACTTAGGGAAACGTTTCTTACCACTCCCCTCCCTCCTTGAAATTTCAGTATCACAGATAGACTGAATTTTTGTTTACCGTATATACAAGCACATTTATGCTTCATGAGTTTTATTTTTCATCCTTCCCCAAACTCATTCTCATCGCCTCGGACAACACTTCCTATTCTTCTCCTCAGTTGGAGGTGGCCATTGTAGATCTTACTCCAAGCATTTTCTACATCTACTTGTGCTCCACGGCACTGGAGAGACCAGTCCAGACCAGGATGAGGCCACCCACAGGCCTGGGTGCCCACTGCTGGCTGATCCCCTGGGACAAATGCCAGCACCTTGCAAGGGGGCGAACAGATCTACTGGTGACGGCCCGTTGGAATCCTCTTGCTCTTCTCAGCAGCAGGTTTCTGATGTGCGGGCGATGGTGTCCTCTGCCTGCAGGGAGGCGTTGGTGCGTTCCGTTTGGTGTGTGGCGGTCCTGCGTGCTGCCATCCTTGGTGCTGTGCAGTCAGGGGCCATCCAGCCGATTCTGAAGCCTGTCGTTGTTGTTAGGTGCCATCGAGTCTGTTCCTACTCAGAGCACCTCGATGGACAACACAATGAAACACTGCCCGGTCCTGTGCCACCCTCACAAGTCTTCCTAGGTTGGAACCCGTTCTTGCAGCCACTGTCTCCATCCATCTTGTGGAGAGCCTTTCTCTTTTTTGCTGCCCCTCCACCTTGCCGAGCATGATGTCCTTCTCCAGGGATGGGCCTCTTCAGATAATATGTCCAAAGAAGGTGAGATGCAGTCTCACTATCTTGGCCTCTAAGGGGCTTTCTGGCTCTGTGCTCTTCCAAGACAGACCTGTTTTGTTGTTTCGGAGGGCTGGATCATAGAGACCACGGAACCGATAGACCACAGAGTAAAACAACCCCCTGTCCGTGCGTCCTCACGGTGCTTGCTAGGCTTGAAGCCCTGATGGCAGACACTGCTTCCTTCCATCTCACCGAGGGCCTTCCACTGTTGGCGGACCCTCTGTTGTCTCAAACCTGATGTTTTTCCTTAGAGACTGCTTTGAACATGAGACAAAGTCTTGCCATCCTGGGTTCTAAGAAGGGTTCAGACTGTATTTCTTCCAAGAGAGGTCATTCATGCTTTTGGAAGGTGGGAATAGATTCAATATTTGATACCATAAACACCATAATTCAAGGACACCTTCTTCTGTTTCCTTATTCATTGCCCAGCTTCCCCCTGTATATGAGATCATTGAAAAGACCATGGCTTGGGTCAAGTGCACCTTAGTCATCCATGAGCTATCTCTGCTTTTTACTCTCCAAAGGGAGTTCTTGGAGCAGATTGACATACTGGATAAGCCTTTAGATTTCCCGACTGCTGCTTCCGTGGGCCTTGATTGCGACTCCAGCAAGGGAAATCCTTGGCCGCCTGGTCCTGCCGACATGGACTTCCTAATACTGTGCGTGTTTGGCCTGGAGCACTTTGGGTCCCTGATGATCCAGAGCGCTGGGAGGAGGGTGAGTGGCCGGAGAGATGAGCAGCAGAGAGGTGAGAGAGCCCGGGTGACTTGACTGTCGGTCGTGCCATCTCCATTCACTTCCCCTGCCCCAGGATCTGAACATGAAAACCAGCTGGCATAGATTCTACAAATGGCAAGTCCCCCCGATCCACTGAAATGTATAATAACTGCTGTCACAAGGTGGCAGCAATATCTGCTTGGCCGTGTCCATCTGCCCTGCAGTTGTTTGCCTCCCAGTCCATCCGGACTCAGTGCCCCTCCACCAAGATGCAAAACCAAGCTCACTGCCCTCCAGGTGGTTCCAGCTGCCCCCCCACCCCCACCCCAGGGTGCCTGTGGGTGACAGATGATGTCTCCGGTGAGCAGATCACCGCACTTTCCTCCTGCGTGGAACCTTTTGCTTGAAGGGCAGAAGAGATGGTTTTCTCCTGACGTTTACTTTCTTTTTTTATTTTTTATTTTATAGTAAATTCATGGGAAAAGGGAGTAAAAAATGAAGCAGCTAGCGGAATTTAAATTTTATTGTCTTAAATATTCAACTCACCGGTTCAAAAATGATGGATTTAAAAACAAAGATCCAGCTGAGAGAGGCCCTTTCTTTTCCTCCTGCAATTAAATAAAAAAAAAAAAAGATTCAGACTCTACTCATTCTTCAAATGTAAAAAAAGACCAGTATGTGTTAGACATGTTCCTTGCATGGTTTGTCTCCTCAGTCACTGTCCATGGGACTCTGAGAAGCTGTAGGAATATGCAGGCATAGGGTCCAGGCCCAGCTTGACCTCCAACGTTGTGGAAAAGGACTGTACATCATGGGGCGCTGAGCCCTGTGCTCCCCTATGCCACCTGGACAGAGCCCGGGGAGAGTGATCGCTCAGGAGTATCCACGTTGGACCCCACGGTTACTTTCAAGTGACCCTTCAAGCAACGTCATCGTGCTTATTTTTGTTGTGCGTGAAGGAGTCGGTTCCACAGACAACCCCGCCCCCCTCCGCCCTCCCGGGACAGGGAAGAACAGCCCTGTGCCGTTTCCTGGGCTGTCATCTTTGAGGGAGCAGGTCACCAGGTCTCCGCTCTCATGGAGCGGCTGGTGTGTTCAAACCAGGAACCTTTCAGTCGGCAGCCAACCGCTTAGCCTCTGGGCCCCTGTGCTCCTCCAGTATTGATGACAAGGGGTTTTCTTCATTTGAATTCCTCCTTCAACTGTGGCTGTTAGGTGCCATCGAGCCAGTGCTGACTCTTTGCACCATCCCTTGTCCAATAGAAAGAATGGCTGTCTGGACCTGCACCGTTGAAGCTGTGCTTGAGCCCCTGCTGTGCCCGTGTGGTGTCAGAGACCTAGGAGGTTATGCATCTGTGGGCACCTTTGTCTCTCGTTGCTTCACCGCCTGTGTTTTATGTCCAGCATCTCCTGTCCGTGAGGCCTGTGGTTTTCCAATGGGATTAGGGGACAATGGAAGGTGACCACATGTTCTAATTGAGTCAGACTGGCTTGGTTCTGGCAATGGCAGGTGTTCTGCTGTGACCCTTAACTGAACCAAGCTGATGAGCTGGCCCTCTTCCAGAAGAGGGTGGCCAGAACAGAGGACCTGGGAAACCAGGCGCGACAGGGACGTGTGGAAGGGGAGAGGAGATGACGTGAATGCTGTCAGAAGGAGAAACAGATTGTTTGGTGGACTGAATGACAGGAAGTTTGGGAAATGACCTTAGAAGCCCCATCCAACAAAACCCGTATTACAAGTGGGCAAAAGAAAGTGGGAGGGTGGTGCTTACCAAGGGTCACCCAGTTCAATTAGTTCCTGGTGGAGCTGAGACTAGAACTGGGATCTTTTGACTATCCCCAAATATAGTCACCAAGTCCGGTGGTCAGCTGTACTGGCGGAGTGAGGATGGTGGGCTCTGCTCAGTGTCCTGGGAGAGTTCCCACTGCTGGCCACTTGTAAGATCATCTCTGAGTGGTTGCTTAGAAGCTTTTCAGTAGTTGGTTCATGGTACTCAAGTGCGAACTAAAATGTTGGAGGTTTAGTGCCCCCACCCCAGGGATGCCTTGGAAGAAAAGACCAGCCATTTGGAAAAGGTGGCCATGGCAGACCCCCTGGACCACAGTTCTATTTGAACACTCGTGGGGCTGCCACGGGAGGGATCAGTTTGATGGCCATTCCTGGCACATCCTTGGGTGAGGTAGGGCTTGGGAGGACTGGCCCTGGGAAAGACTGGCTTATGTGGTCAGACCACAGGCGGGGAGCAGGGCCTCTGCCCTCTGATTCCCCAGTGACTTCTCCTTTGCAAAGCCTTCCCAGCCTCTGACTTGGGCGAAGAAGTGGAGACCGAAGGTGGGCAGGGCTACCGAGAAGGGCGTGTGGCAGGCTTTCTGCAGGCAGCAGCTGGGTCCTTGGGGCGGATAGGATGAGGCTATTTAATGGGTGAATCTGTGGTCTGAACACACAGCTACCATTCCCACCTCCTAGGACTACCTTCTTGTCTCTAGCCCCAACAATGGCCTTTTAAGCTGTACTTACAAGAAGGTGTTTTGCCACATTTTCATGTGTTGGCCTGTTTTCTATGTTGAGGTGGCTGTGTGCCATGGTGCTGTGGTCCCATCCCACCTGGTGTGGCTTTGGTCATCACCTGGAGGGTGAAGAGCTAGGCGTGGACAGACCATCCCCTAGACACAAAGCCCTGCTGGAATTAAGTCGCTAATGCCTGCCTTCCCGGATGTGCCCAGGAGTGGAAGCCACTCACAAAGGAAAACGAGGCACGTCCACTCCCTTCAACCACAGCAAGGACCAGTCACGCTAGAACGAATGATGGCAACGACGCTTCCCAAATGTGTCACACATATCACAGGCATACTGGGGTGATCTTACGAGGGGTGCAGAAGACCATTTTAAAATGGAATACTTGTGTGTATCTTTAGGCGTGTAAGAAACACGTAGCTGTTGTGTTAAATTTATTTGCTTCAAATGAGGCAAAAGAAAGGAAGTTTTAAAAAGAAAGTAGCTGAGATAAATGAGAGCTGTGATTGCTATCTGCCAGGTCTTAAAGCAAAAGCCGTGTGGGCTATCCTCTCATTCACTGACTAATAATCCTCCGAGTTGTGTCCTATTTTGCAGGAAACGGAATGGACTCAGGATGAAGCTTCATAACTGGATCAGATTCACCCAGGGATGTGGGGACAGATCTGTGGGAATTCAGAGCCTGGACTTGGAACCATCTTAAGCTGTGCCCCGACTGGTACGCAGGGTCACCTGCAACCAAGGGATGTGGTTTTTCCCTGTATTTGCCACCCGGAGGGACCAGAAAAACACGCTGGCATCAAGTTGTCTCTGACTCGTGGCGACCCAATGTGTGATAAAATCGAATTGTGGGCAGATTTGGGAAGAGATTGCTGGATTTTTCTTCCAGCGATGCTTTTGGAAGGACTCAAAGCTCCGACCTTTTGGTTAACAGCTTAGAATGTGAACGTTTGCCCTTACTGAGGGATGGCTACCACAGAGTAAGTCTGCTTTGCTGAATTAATGAATAAATGATGTACAACACCCCCCCTCCAAAATGCACTACCACTGAGCTGATTCTGACACCAGTAACCCTATAGGATGGAGTAGAACTGCTCTATAGGGTTTCTGAGTCTATAACTCTTTAAGGAAGCAGACAGCTCATCTTTCTCCTGTGGAGCAACTGGTAGGTTCGAACTGCTGACCTTTTGATTAGCAGCGCAATGTGCCACCCAAAGGGTGGTTTGTAAATGCCTGAAGCTTAGGAGACCCAACCCAGGTTTCAGACTGTGCGCTCAGACAATGCACAGAAAGGACCATAGGGCTGGCCCCACCATGAGACACGATGTCCCTTAGTGAACCATAGTGCTATGGGGGACAACACTGGAGACACAGAGCGGGAATTGTGTCCAATCTAACCCCATCGCATTGGGGCAAAACACTAAGGGAATGCCACAG
>NW_022107431.1:33289838-33291096 GCF_000313985.2 Echinops telfairi | reverse complement strand
CAAGGAAGAGACGAGCCAGTCAGGGTGCAGTATAGCACCGATGAAACATACAACTTTCCTCTAGTTCTGAAATGCTTCCTTCCCGCCAATGCCATGACCTTAATTCTATCTTACAAATCAGATTAGACCAGAACATGTACACTGTTACAGATAAGAGCCCACAACACAGGGAATCCAGGATAGATAAACCCCTCAGGGTCAGCCATGTGAATAGAGATACCTGGAGGATTAGGGGAAGTTGGGAGGACAAAGGGGGAATCAATCACAAGGATCATCATATAACCCTCTCCCAGGGGGACAAACAATGGAAAAGTGGTGAAGGGTGACAGAGGATGATGTTAGATATGAAAATAATAATCTATAACTTATTAAGGGTTCATGAGGGAGGATGGGTGGGGGAAGGAGGGAGAAAATGAGGAGCTGATATCAGGGGTTCAAGTAGAAAGAAGATGTTTTGAAAATGATGATGGCAGTATACGTGCAAATGTGCTTGACACAATGGATGAATGTATGGATTGTGATAAGAGATTTAAGAGCCCCCAATAAAATTATTTAATAAAAAAAACTATCTGGAAAGCTTTTGTTGAAAGATAATTCATGAAATTGGCTAAGAAAATTTAGAAAACATGAGCATTATGGGAGCCTACTAAGTATTAAAATAACTCCTGGAACCCTAGTAAAATAGCCTTATACTGTATAATCATAGACATAAACCACTGGCTCCAAGAAACAGATCCAAGTCTAGGGGATAATTTAATATGTGTTAAGGATGGTATTATAAAATAGTAAGGGAAACCAATGAATGATTGCTCAAAAGTGAGAATTAGTCAATTGGTTATAGCCTCAAATTCACAGAGCAGTAATAGTCTGTCCTACAGCACTGCTGAGTCAGAATCGACCAATGGCAGTGAGTTTGTTTAGTTTGAGCCAACTGGTAAGGGCTCCTGGTGGCAAAGAGAGTTACAAGTTAGGCTGCTAACCCGAAGGTCTGTAGTTCCAAACCACAAGCTGTTCCTTGGGGGAAAGATGAGACTTTCTACTCCAGTAAGGGTTTACAGTGTTGGAAACTCCCAAGGGCAGGTCTCTATGACTCAGAATTGAATCGATGGCAGTGAGTTTAATTTTTTTGAGTCAATTAGTTAATTATTTTAGTGGGGAAAAGAAAATTAAATGGATACCTACCTTGCATCTTAGTAAAAAGAAATTTCAAATGGATTAAATAAAGATACCCATGCCTTGAGTTATATGAGTCCCCAAT
>NW_022107431.1:33279651-33289046 GCF_000313985.2 Echinops telfairi | reverse complement strand
TTGAATGGGCTCCTGAATTTCATTCAAGTAATTCAAATAAAAGCGGTACATACAATTGTTGGGGTCAGCCTCCACCACCAAATGGGCCCAAGGGGGCGGTTGGTAATTGAGGGGTAAATTGAAGAGACATGAGACAAGGCATGCCAGGGCTCACCTCTTCCATGATGACTGGAACCAGAATGAGGGAGTCACTGAAGGAAAAAAACGAAGAGACAGACAAAAGTTTTGGGGTGCTCACCTCCGCTATGGCTTCAAGAACTAGGCCTGAACAGAGAGAGGGTGTAATGTATTCTCTCACGAGCTTATAACAGCTTGGGCATGCAAGCCATGGTAAGCACATACATAAGAGGAAGGTGTTGTATTAGAGGGATACACATAACATGAAGGGGATAAGCTAGGGGTATACACGCAATAGGAAGGGGAAGTACTAGAGGCACACACGTGACAGGACCTTACCTACATAGCAAGATGGGTGGGTTTTAAAGTCGTTAGATGGCAGCCTAACCTTGGTCATCTCAGAGCTGGCTTGACCTTTGGTGTCTTTGAATACGTCTCCAGGGGAATATTTATGATCCTTATCAGAAGGGAGTGGGCCATACTAAGGGTTAGATGGTCTGACTGCTTTTGATGGCAGATGGCCTTTAGGCAGATAGCCTTCAAGCAGTTGACCTTCAAGAGTATAGTGAGCTATGCTGTGTTTGCCAACAGCACCTTAAAATTGGCATTATTGTGTGTGTGTGTGGGGTGGGTATTGAGGGGAGTAACTGTTACTTAGGAGACTGGAACGCATCTCCAACTTACGAACATGAAGGTCCCCCTCCACGGAAGCCCCGGATTCGTCCCTGGATTCGTAGACTCCTTAAAGCATTGTGTTCAGAGTTTGTCCACATATACCCTCTTCCTGGTTTCCACATACAGCGTTCTTGTGAATTGCCACCAAGCGGATTCTGATTCCTGGTGACCCCAAGTGTGCAATGTGAAATGGATTCATGGGGTTTCCAAGGTCTTGACCTTTTGGAAGCCGATCACTGGGCCTGCTTCCTCTGTACCTCTGGATGGGTTCCTGTGGTCAACCTTTCAGCCAATTGTGGAGAGCTGCATTGTTTGCACCACACAGAGACTTCTGTATAGATATTAGGATAACTATGAAAACGCCAGCGCTGTCAAGTCAACTCTAACTCATCGTGACCCTATAGGACCCTGCAGAGCTGCTGGTGGGTTTGCACCACCTTCCTTCTGGTGAGCAGCCAAGCACAAACCACTGCATCATGAGGAGTGCTTACCAATGAAAAGTATGTCTAAATACATCAATAGAGAATAATTGATGGTAAATATCTCAAAATGTTAACAAAGATTTTCCCTTGCTGTGGGAAATGTTGTTTTCTAAAATCACATTTTACTGTGATTTTAGTGAATGTTTATACAGCAAATTAGGTTATATATTGATCAGTAATATTGGTTACACTTTGCACAATGTGTCAACATTCTCATTGCTTCTACTCTGATTGTGCAGTGTCTATTGCTCTCCCTTCCCTGCCCCATCTTTGCTTTAGGATAAATGTTATAGTTCTTGGTTTATTTTGTATGGACATTTGTCATTTAACTGAAAGGAGCTTCCTCCTCTCCTCGGAGGAGTAGTTTCAGCTTCAGGTTAAAAGGATGTCGCAGGATGTCAGAGAGACCCAGTAATTTGCTCTTGATGCCGAGAAGCTAAAGCAATTGGGAGAAATGATGGAGTGAAAGAAATGAACAGAACACCTCAAAGAGTAGTTTCAGGAGACAATGTATTATAACAAAATGTGCATAGAAAGCCCAAAAGAAAGAACATGCTTAGGTATATCACACGGAAAGAATTGAAGAAAAATTCAAGCCTTGAGTTGCAATATTGAAGGCTTTAATGGATATAATATTGAGCAATACCAGAACAACAAAAGAAGGAAAGAATGCAGAGTCAAGAAAGCATGGGCCCGTGGTTTCAAGAGGAAGCATCGGACGAGGAAATGACCATTTAAGGAAGCAGTCACGCTATACTGAAGACACGGGTGACAAACAAGGCTACCGGGATTGACAGGATACCAAGAGAAATGTTTCCACAAATGGGCACAGCCTTGGAAGTACTCATTTGGCTAGGCCAAGAAATTTGGAAGACAGGCCACCCCACCCGACTCAGGGTTCCCCCAGTCCATCCCAGCTCCTATGAGGATGAAGTTCGTGTATAAAGAAGAACATCCATTCCAGAAGTGTCACTCTGAGGGCGAGAATATTAAAAAAAAAAATCTGGACTGAGTCCCAGTGACAGGAGAAAAGGCACCCAAGGCTTGGATAGATGATCAGACAAAAAGACACGGTGTCCTCTGATCTCACATTGGTCAGTTCTACTTCTTGATTCAGAAGTGAGTACATCTCTGAGCTGAAGATGCCTTCTTTTCCTTTGCCAACAACATCATTCCCCCGCCAGTGCCCTGCTGGATCAGCTGTACCAGGAACACCACGCAGACTTCTTTCTGTACGTTGCCTACTTTGATGGGAGGGTCCCATTCTACAAAGAGAAAGGTGTCTGCCCCCTTTCTTGACCCGTGCCTCCTTCGGACTCAAATCTCACCTCCCTTTTTCAGGACCTGCCCTACTTCATGTCTGTGGCTTTCTGTCCAGCCCTTCCAGCGGGAGCAGTAATGGTGGAAGGAAATGGCCGCTTGTACCTCTCCTTTCTCTTTTCCCCTCCATCTTTCCCTGCCACCTCTCCCACTCCATTTCAGACTTCTTGGTTGTCAGCCTCAAATCCAGCGATTGTGTTGGTTCCTTTTTCCTTAGAACCCCAACGATGCCTTCCACTGCCGTCTATGCAGGGGGGTAGATGGGAGGGACTACAATTGTGTGGAGGAGCTAGGCACATCCATAAAGAGGAAACCACAAGCTGAACTAAAAAAAAAAAAAGAAAGAAATTTGGAAATAGGGCCTACTGGTTGGAAGAGATACCTATTTGTTCCCCTTCTAAAGAAAGGTGACCCAGTAGAATATGCAAATTATTGAATCATATCATTAATATATCAGGCAAGTAAAAATTTGCTGAAGATATTTCAAAAGCTGTCGTAGCAGTGCATAGAAAAGAAGCTGTCAGAAACTCATGCCAGATTTAGGAGAGGACATGGAATGAGGGGTATCATTGCTGATGGCAGATGGATCTCGCTAAAACTGGAGGGTCCCAGAAAGGTGCTTGTTGTTGTTAGGTGCTTTTGAGTCTTTTTAGACCCCTAGTGACCCTGTGCACAACAGAACGAAGCACTGCCTGGCGCCGAGCCATCCGCACACTTGTTCCTGTGCCTGACCCATTGTTGCAGCCATTGTGTCAATCCAGCTCTTTGACGTCATTCCTCTCTGTAGATGCCCCTCTACTTTACCAAGCCTGATGTCTTTCTCCAGGGACGGGTCTCCCCTGACAGCATTTCCAGTATGTAAGATGAAGTCTTGTCACCCTTGCCTCGAAGAAGCACGATGGTTGTACTTCTTCCAACGCGGATCGGTGTGTCCTTTCAGCCATCCGCGGTACTTTCAATATTCTTCTCTAACACCACCGTTCAAATGCATCCACTCTTCCGTTTCCCATTTTCAATGTCCAACGTTCACATGCCTGTGAGGCCATTGACAATATTAATACTTGAGTCAGGCACACCGTAGTCCTCAATACTTCTCAGTCCCCTTAAAGCGGATCTCTTGACTGCTACTCCCATGCACATTGACAGTGGATCCATGCAAGACAAAATCCTTGACAACTTCAACATTTTCTTTGTTTATCATGATGCTACTTATGGGTCTAGTTTTGAGGATCTTGGTCTTCTTTACATGAGTCTTAATTCATACCAAAGGGAGCAATCTGGCAAGTGCTTCAAGCCCTCCTCACGTTCAGCAAGCACGGTTGTGTCATCTGCATATCACAGGTTGTTAATAAGCTTTCCTCCAATCCTAACGCTACATTCTTCTTCAATAATCCAGCTTTTCTGATGATTTGCTCAGCCTGCAGATTGAATAAGTACGGTGGAAGTATACAGCCGTGGGTTTCCAAAAGAGCACACAGATATGTCTTTTAAGAAGCGCAGTCAGAGGACTCCTTAGAGGCAAAGATGATGAGACGTTGTCTCATGCCCTGTGGACGTGTTCAGCACAGACCATTTCCTGGAGAAGAACATCATGTTTGGTAAAGTAGAGGGCCATCAAGGAAGAGGAAGATCCTTAATGAGATAAGGACTTAAACACAGGAACCAATGTGAGAAGGAGGCAGGACCGGGCAGTGTTTTATTCTGTGGTACATAGGGTCGCTGTGAGTCAGAACTAACTCACCTAATCACAGTATGTGAAATTAACCAATTTGATGAAATCTAAGTAAAAGGATGGATAAAGTTATCTTAAAAGGTTGTTTATATGTTGGAGATACATATGTATTATAGTAAGTTTAGCTTTATTGCATAGAATACCTACTCAGAATTAGGTTCAATGTCTCCAATGTGGGCATTTGAAAAGGCTCAGCTTCCCAAGAGAGATTCACCTTGAGAATGGCTGGCGATGGGAGTGAGAATCAGGAATACATGGGCACCGGGAAAAACTGTGCACTACTTCACAGACGTCTGTCCACTTCCCCTACCTAGGAGTGCTGTTTTCCTCTCCAATGTGCTGCTGAGGAAACGGCATGGGAGCCATAGCTGAACCTACTCTGGCTGCACAGGGGAGAACGAGGAGCCATCTCCACACAGCCAATTGGCCCCTCCATCTTTCTGCATCCTCGTCTGCCACCAACCCCTCCTCTCATGACACGCCACTTTACTGCTGCGTGCCACAACTCATTGCAATGGCCACACAGAACTCACAGATGACTCACAGTTATGGGCGTTTATTAGGGAAGGTACAGGTCACCCAAAGCCAAAATTAGAAAACATTAAGGATGCAGTTATTGGCCCACAGCAATGTTGCTCCTCAGTTTTTAGCCAAGTCTCTCTGTTCCTCAACTTCTCAGCCACACTGTTCCTTGTCCTCTGCCTTTGTGGGCCAGGAAGCCAGCCCACTGCTCGGCTCCTAGTCTCCGAATCTCAGTGCTGCTTTTCTGCTCGGGCTCATGGACGTCTTGGCGTGGCAAAGCTTCTGTGGCCCCTGGCACTCCAGAGCAGGATTTTCAACATGCTCCGCTGGTGGTGCTTCTTCCTTGATGACCCTGGGATTTCTCCCTGTTCCTGCTTCTGAGCCGGTCCCTTATACACAAGGGAAGGGTGACGAAAACTGACCAATGCCCTTGATTAAGGGTTGCATCCACCCGATTGGCATAATCCCACCTCATCATTCGGTAGCAGTTAGAGACAGGGACAGACGAGCCATGCTAAGAAATTGAACTTCACCACAGCTCCTCTTTGCCTCTCTTCAAATACATTCCAATTCTTGCCTCCCTCATGCATCTGGTTGAAGAACAGAAGTCAAACAATTAGTCATCTAATTACTAAGCTCTATCACAGATGGTTTCTTAAATAAATGCTTAAAGGAATTTCTGGATGTATGACGCTGTTTGGTGTGTGTGTGTGTGTGTGTGTGTGTGTGTGTGTGTTTGGGGTTGGTAGGGCAAGGAGAACATTTTTCATGGATAGGACACATTTCCAGTAATTCTTATGACAAAACAAAACAAGGGCAACAACTAGAGAAAACAGAAAACAAGGACAGAAATGAAAAGTGTGGAGTTGGGGGGGCATAAAACAAACAAAAAAGACAAATCTTGTCAATCATCCCCTAGGGTTTAAGGCTTTTTATTGCCTTGATGACATCAATAATTTATCCAATGCACAGAGTTTAAGGAACAGTTAACATGAGGAGTTTGTGTGCATGTAGTCCACCTGCGAGCTGCAATCCATGAGATGCTGCTTTGTACAGTTTGATTTATCAATTGATTGAGCTCTGGTTACATTGAGAATGGGGGTTGGTGCTGGAGGAAAATGTACTGTATCATGGAATGCATTGTTATTGTAAGGAAACACATGACTACTGCTTGGAAGTGATCAGGCATTTTTATATATTTTTCTTTTGGACAACATCATTAATATAGTTATTGCTACTATCCATGAAACAAGGATTTGAATAAAGAAGTCGTAAGAAGAATCTGTGTATTTTCATTAAGGTGCTGGCAAAGGATCTTGAAGGTACTGTGGACTGAAAAACGGATAAACAATCTGTCTTGTAAGAAGAACAGCCAGAGTGCTCCTGGGAGGCCACGATGGAAGGTGTCTTGCATACTTTGGATGTGTGGTCGGGAGAGACAAGCCCCTGAGGAAGGACATCATGCTTGGTAAGGAGAGAGGCAGCGATAATGAGGAAGATGGACCGACACTTGGCTGCATCAGTGGGTTCAAACATAAGAACAGTGTGAGGACGGTGAGGACCGGGCAGGGTTTTAGTCTGGTCTGCACTGTCCATGGGGCCGCTGAGTTGGAAGTGCCTTGACAGTCCCTAACAGTAACCACACCCCACCCATGGAACTATCACTACCCCAGACTCATGAACATCTGAAAAGCCTTTCAAATGTATGGTTTTACTGAATTCTTATAAAACTCTTTAGGAAGCCAGGCTAGATATGGTTACCTTTTTTCATCACAAGGACATGCATTTTTATTATTGCTCTCTTCCATTCTCTCACTTAATGGCTATCTACATTCGGGGAGGCTATTTTCTGCATCTGGTGATTTTTAAGATATTAAATCATTTTATTATGGGCACCTAAAGATATGATAACAATCTAGAAATCAATTCTATCAAGGGAACTTGTACATATGTTGCCATCAGCCTTTATCTGGTGAATTTTTGTAAATGGGGTTCCATGTGTTAATGTCAGTGGCATATTCCCTTTTATTTCTTGGATCAGCAGAGCATATAACTATAAATAATAATTGTTACAGTCAATTTGAAGACTCAGAGTGAACCTATGTGGGGACTATAGGGATACGGAGATTGTAGCTTTATAGGAGCAGACATCTCATTTTTAGGCAGCAGAGTGCTTGGTGGCTTTGAACTGCTGACGTTGTAGTTAGCAGCTCAACAGGTAACCACTAAACCACCTAGGAAATTCACGGAGGTTTTTATTGAGTCACTTTCGAGCCCCAGCTCAGAGGAACCCTCAGATGACGGGCATTCAGTGAAAGCTCCCTCAGACAGGAAGGCATGCTCCATCGTCAGAGAACTTGGTTTCCTTGCAATCTGCAGGAACATCTTGTTTTCCTGCCAGGGGAGTGGAAGGGCATATGTCCCCGTTTCCCAAACAGAGCGAGTGCCGCTGTCTGCCCTGCCTCTCCACCCAGCCAGGGCTCCTGGCGGTGACAGCACATCCAGGGCTCAGTCATCTGCCCCTGATCTCAGCCTCAGAGGCTGGCAGGTGCAAAGGGCCAACTTTACATCTTGGGCCTGCCATCCAGCGGGGCCACGGTTCTTAGTGGAAGTACTGATTTGGGATTTTAGACACAATTCCCGGCTTGGCTAACACGCAGCATCACCAGGAATGAATCACACAGTGGATGCAGCTGGGTGCTTCCCTTCCCAGGTAACACATCTCTGATACACCTGCCTTTTCACTTTTTATTGTGAATTAGGTGGGGGTTTACAGTTCAGATCATCATCTCTGCATTCCGCAATTCGAGCAATTTATAAAGGTTCCAAATTTGTTCATAATAACCTCTTCCCTCTATCCCCCTCATTAATATTAATGCTTCTTCATCATTTTCGATTCATGGAAGGAGCGGAACCCAGCGTTTCTAGAGGATTCTCCTGTCCCACCCTCGCCCCACCTCCCTCCACGATTACGCTACCCCAATTTCCATCTTTCCTTTTTTGGATTGAGGAGGTATGTTTTATTTCTCCAGCGACACATGGCATATGCACAATAGAGAGTAAATTAAAGGCCTCCTTGTACGCCAAAGCCAGGTCCTTCGGGTGGTCGACGAGGTAAGACCACCAGCTGGCTCTCAAGAGAAGCGTCCACCCCTTGGCCCAAGTTTTGGAATTTTTCCAACCTTGAGCTCATCAATAATTTCTTCAATCTCCTTAGGTGTCGAATCCTCAGAGTGGTGGTCATTTATTTGGACCACTGGTGCATTTACACAGGCACCTAGACAGCCCACCTCTATAAGAGTGAACAGTCTGTCAGGTGCAGTCTCCCCAACTTTTATTCCCAGCTTCCTTTGAATGGCCTCCCGCAGGCTGTCAGAATTGGGAAGCACTCAAGGTGGAGTAGAGCAGACTGGAACCTGGTACATTTATACATTGTATAAAAAGTCGCTCCCTCACATCCTCTCATGCGAGGTACTTGTGCAACTTCTGCGACCTTGTTCATAGCAGAGTAGACATCCATGCTGTCTCAGTCCAGGACTGGAAGTACAGCTGCTGCTTTATGGCCTTCTGGAGAGTTTTGTACAATTGCCTCTATTCACTTGTCGTTTTCTGGTGTGAAATCGAATGGAGTATCTGAGTTATTCTCAGGAGGATCTCTGTGCACAAATACGGCTCCTTCAGCTCCAGTTTGTCCAGCTGTCTTATGCACATTCCTATAGGTCTTCCCCACGGAGCGGTGAGGCCAGCTGTCCCAGCTCGGAATACCACAGAGAACACGGCGGGCCAAAAAGCTCATCTTCCCCAAATGGTGTTTGTAGAGAATCTCCACTGATTTTCTTAAAATCGTTCTCACCACAGGACCTTTGCACTTATTGCTACCTGCATGTTGGAATGTGTTGACTGGATGATACGATGTCCTTCCGAGTCTGTGCCAACATCAATTCCTCGAGGACCCTTGTATGACTGCACTGTTACTGCTATTGTTAGATGCTATCCCGTCCATCTTGACTCATGATGACCACGTTATAGAATAGAGCTGCGCCACAGGGTTTCCTGGGCTGTGATCTTCAGGGCGGCAGATTGCCAGGCCTTGCTCCTTCAGAGCCACGGAGGGACTTTGAACTGCCCAAAGTTGAGTAGCTGAGAGCTTTGTGACGCTCGCATCAGCAGGCCTCCTTGCGACTGTAGTATGATTGGCATTTGTGATGGTTAGGGGTTATGTCAACCAGAAACTCCTGGCTAAGGGTAGGGACGGAGCCCAACCAATTTTAATTGTGTCGAAGACTGATGACACTTCCTCAGGTGTGGCCTGTGGAAAAATGAGAGAGAGACCAAACAGGGTTGAATTCTCTTTGGCCCTTCACCTTCAGTGGGAGCTGAATCTTACTCCTGGCTCCTCGATCTGTGGCATCGCTTGCTGATCCTAGGAGCCATCTGCTGACTCCTGACGGTGGATTCACTGGGCCAACTGCAGATTCATATTACCTCTGCATCCACCAGCCTGTGCACCCTGCTGTCTCTGCTCCATTAACCTGCTTCCTGTTCAT
>NW_022107431.1:33276408-33278491 GCF_000313985.2 Echinops telfairi | reverse complement strand
GTAGATTACCGTGTTAATTCTGAGGTGTTTCTGTGTGGGCTTGAACCTCCAGCCTTTTAGTTAGTCACCAAGAACTTAATTGTTTGCATCACCCAGGAATTCCACTTAAACTAACAGGTCTCTATATTTTATATTTATCTGAACTATGAAATTACATTTGAATCACCCCAAATCCCCAGCTTGTGATCATTTCCAATATGTGAAACCAAGACCCTTTGTCATAAAGTTGATTCCAACTCACAGCGACTACAGGACAGCGTTGAACTGCCCCATAGGGTCTCCGAGGCTGTGATTGGCATGAAAGCAGGCTGCTACACCTTTCTCCTGCGAGGCAGTGGGTGGGTCCAAACCTCTCACCTTTCAGTTAGTCATCGTTGAGCTCTTAACCACTGTCACCAGGGCTCCTTGAGCCAGTGAAGCTTACATCTGCGCTTTCGCTTCCCAGAAATGGTCAGTGAGCTGAGGATTCACGCGAAAGTGGAAACTGGCCGGAATGTGAGGAAGTAGGACAGGCAGGGAAGAAGGTCAAGGAAGGGTGTGATAGCCATGACCCACAGATGCTGGGCTTAATCCTGCAGGGCCGCGCTGGAGATTGCGGTAACAGGGGCAAGTGCGCTCCACAATTAATGATGGTCACGAACCGCTCCTATAACCAAAGTCAAACCGGCTGCCGTGGAGTTGAGTCTGGCCGGTGGTGACGCCACGTGTTGCAGGGTGGAACTGGGTCCCCTAGAGTTCTCTAGCCTGTGGCCTTTGGGAAGCAGATTTCCTCTGCAAACTGCTTGGTTAGTAGCTGAGCAATTAGCTGATTGGGTCACCCAGGTACTAACTGTGTCAACTGTGACTTGTGGAGCTCCCACGTGGTACAGAGGAGAACAGCTCCGGGGAGGCCAAGGCTGTGTGTGGTCTTCCGAAAGTAGATGGCCAGGCCTGCCTTCTGAAGTGCCTCGGGGCGGCTTCAAACTACCAACCTTTGGGCGAAGAGTCAGCTTGTTACTGTTTTTGGACTCCTAAAGACTCCTTGGTGACAGAGCAGAACTGCTCCATAGGGTTCTCTAAGCTGCGATCTCTCTGGAAGAGATCTCCTGGTCTTTTCTCCCACGCAATCCCTGGCTGCAAGGGTGTCAATCCTCAGGCATGTAGTCCTCTAGAACCAAAGCTCTGAGGACGGAGCTACAAGCACTGGCTGGTAGGAAGGAATGCACACGGAAGACCCTGATGCACACAAAATCCCATGGGATGTGGGCAGAGCCCCAACGAGAAATTGCAAGAAGTACAGCCCATATTACCTCACTTAAGGAGATGATCAATTAAGGTGGTGCTCCACCAAGTCAATTACAATGCCGCGCCTCTCTCGGAGGATGCACAACATCTTCATTCAGAGAAGGAGAGGCAATCCATCACCGCTTTACCAGGACGAGAAGACAAACTCTCTGAGCTGAGAAGCGTTTCAGGGCTGCCTTGCTCACAGCTCCAGCTGAGGAAGACCCCATGGAGAAGGAGATTAGGAGATTCTCAACAGACGAATGCAATATCTACAGGATTCTTCGTCAAGGATCCTCTGAAAGTCATTTCATCATTCTTGAGATCTCATCTCATTGAACAGGAAACGGTGCCTGGAAACATTAAGCAGAAAAATAGAAATAAAGCCAGCAACATATTTTCCAGGGAGATGAATCTTTTAGTATGGTTCAGATTTATCATAAAAGATACAGCACTATTCAGACGCTATGCATTTCCAGGCACCAACTTTAAAGATTCTCATTAAAAACAGTATGAATTTAAAGCATTGATTAGGAGCAAACATAAAATAGTTACCCCTTGTTGTGTGCCACCCCATCAGATGACATCACTGTGACCCTACAGGAGACAGCAGACACAGGGTTTAACCAGATCTACTGTTTACAGCAATATGCGTCTCCCTGCCCCCACCCCCCCACCAAACAGCTTGTGGGTTCAAGTAAAGCTCCTGGGAAGCAGCCAAGTGCCCACCATCTGCTCCACCATCGCTCTGTGAGTAACACGCCAGGTCCTTGGAAAGCAGACTTCTTGAGAACTCTTCCAATCTGAACTCAATAATGGC
>NW_022107431.1:33273317-33275182 GCF_000313985.2 Echinops telfairi | reverse complement strand
AGGCTTCAGTAAGTTTATGGGAAGCTGGAATGAAAAGACAATGGAACCTGTCCAGGTACTTTTGGAACCCTCTGGTCTTGTTGCTGTTGTTGTGTGCCATTGAGCCAGCTCTGACGCAAGGCGATCCATGAACAACAGAACAAACATGTTACTCCTTGTGAGCTGCGGTATGCTCCATTTCATTGCTGTGATCACTCTGTATTTTAATTGCCTTCTAACCGAGGGGGATCCTCTGCCAGCACTCTACTGGGCAGTATTCTGGTTTGATTCATAGCATTTTCATTGGCTAGTTTTTGGAGGTAGGTCAGCTGATCTTTCTTCTGAGTCTTTGTCTGAAAGCATGATTGAAACTTGTTGACCCTAGATGATCTTTCTGGTATTTTAAATACTGGTGGCCTGGCTCCTGGCATCATAGCAACATGCAAGCCACCATAGCATGTCAAAATGAGCTCTGTGTATCCTGGGCACCAAACAAAACCCTATGGTTATCAGTTCAACCCTTAACCAACAGTGCCACAAGGACTACATTTCCCAGAGAATCAACTCCAACTCACAGTGACCTCATGTAGAATTTCTGAAACTGTAACTCTTTCCTGGAGCATCTTTTCCCCCATGGAGCAGCTAGTGGGCTTGAACTGCCAACCTTTGGGTTAAGAGACCAATACTTAACCAACAGCACATCCAGGGCTACGTGTAGAGAGTGATCCTTGGCATGCAAGAACTACTGAGTGGTGACTGACACAAAGGAGGAAACTGAAGAGAACTATAAGTCACAGTTTTCTGTGACACCCAAAGCATGCATTTGCCCACTCTCCAACCCTGAAGACATGTAGTAGGCATGGGCTGAATGCCTGCGACAGCCTACGTTAGGCTCCCAGGATGCACAGAGCAGCTCAGTTCCTGTCTTTTGGGTTCATCATCTAGTATGCAAATTGACCAATAGAAAGGCAGTTGCAATACAGTGTAGAGAATGGTTACGTGCTAGATAAAATGAACCCAAGAGATGAGCTAAATGCATATAAAATATTTCCGGTAACTAGAATGGATTGTGGTGATGATTGCACAAGTCATCTTGATGTGACTGAGCTATTGCATTGTATGGTTTGTGAACCACATATCAATAAAATGGTTTAAAATAATAATAAAGACCATCCCAGGTGAGATGTTAGCAGTGGACATGTGCCCCACAAGGTTTCCCATGCTGTCTTTTCAGAAGTGGATCGCCAGGCTTTTCTCATAAGCCACCTCTGGGTGGACTGGGACTGCTACTATTTCCTCATGCAGTGAGTGTGTTAACTGTGTGCATTATCCAGGGACTCTAAGATCAGCCAGTATGAAGCCTGAATGAACTAAGATGTAAAAAAAAAAAATCCCAAAACAACCACTGCCGCCAAGTTGCCTCATAGTGAGCCTATAAATCTTTATGAGAACAGAAAGCCTCATCTTTCTTCCTTATGGCAACTGATGGGTTGGAACTGCTGGCCTTGTGGTTAGCAGCCCAATCCGTAAACTACAACATCATGAAGGCTCCAAGAACTGAGGTGATAGCCGAGGAGAAATGTGTAGGATTTGAAAGACCAAGGAGATAGAATGTCCAGTTCAGGATGATTGAGGGGATGTGAGGGGTGAGGGAAGGAGAAGAGTCAAGGGGATCTCTGGGATTTCCCACTGGAGTGCAGAATGGAAGGAGCCCTGGTTGTGCAGTGGGGGAAAACACTCAGCTCCTAACCAGAAGGTAGAGGTTCAAACCCACCAGGGGATCCCGGGGAGAAGGAGGTGGCAGGGGGCTTCTATAGAGATTGTGGTTGCTGTTGTTGGGTGCCATTGAGTTAGCTACAACCCATAAGTGGTAGTTACATCATCTG
>NW_022107431.1:33270605-33272212 GCF_000313985.2 Echinops telfairi | reverse complement strand
GCTCAAAAAGAACTCATGGAATCCAGTCTCTATAGATCCACTGTATAATGACATGAACAAAATATGGCTGAAGGTCATGCCATACCCATATGTATAAATACTAATTTTCCATTCCTGGCATCAGCAAACTATGGGCTTTGGTTAGCCTGTTTAGGTATAGCCGTGGGCTAGCCATGGTTTATGTGTGTGTTTTTTAAAGGAGTTATTTAAAATAAAAGCATAATATGCAAAAGTGATGTACGTGGCCTGCAGAGCCTAAATATTCACTATCTAGCCTCGTACAGGGCATGTCTGCTGACCCCTGCTTTGTGTGACAGGAGCCTTGACGGTGCAGTGGTTAAGCGCCTGGTTGCAAACCAAGAGGTTTGCTTTTCTTTTCTTTCTTTCTTTTTGTGTGTGTGAGGAAAGAGTTTCAGGCGCCAGTCTCTCCAGAACCATCACATATTTCCCCTGACATTCCAAATGACCACCCAGAACCACTGACCAAAGGTCAGAGGAGTGTGAAGCCCCTTGTGTAGTGGTTGCCCCTGCAGGGGACTAGAGCCTCATTCTAAATGAAGGGCACACAGGGAAAGCTTTGCAAGTCCCTTGAGGGCAGGGAAAGTGACATTATCCCGTGTCTCTTGTGCCCAAATAGGGTGTCTGCTTAATAATAATTAGTTTATTTGATTTATAGAAACGAATTAAACTTAACTTGGCCTTTTCCAGTCTTCTCTCTTTAGGGAGTGAGATAAGACTGAGGAAATTTATAGATGTCTTCTGTCCTGGAACAGAAAGTGACCGGCTCCAGATATATTTCTTTCGCAAATAGGTTTTATTTCTTAAGGGGATTGAAACGTCTATGTTGTCGTATTGGCTCAGATCTTCTTAAGACTCTTGACAAGCAGTCTTTCCGTTCCCTCAGATGTCCAGCACTTTGCAGTCGCTGATGCCAATCAGCTCCGTGATGTATGGTGAGGTGGTGTATGTTATGTGTGTGTGTGTGTGTGTGTGTGTGTGTAGACTGGGCAGCAGTATCTCAGGGAACCAGGCTCTTGTGTCCACTGCCACTCTGCATGCTTAGAGTCAGAGAAGGGTGAGCAGTACAGGTCTTTCATGCCCTAAATACAACAAACCCTCATTCGGCTGGACCTCAAAGGAAAAATGCTCCCTGAAACCCTGCTGACCCTTAGAAGTCTCTTCAGGAACAGGGTTTCCCACCAGATAGGCCAACACGGTGAACTTGGAACGGATGTGAACTTGTAAATTGTGGGCGTACGAGAATGATAAGTCACCAGAACAGGGACAATGATGGGTTGAAGCACTGGAGTGGGAGCCGTGGAAGCGATGTGATAATAGGCCTTTCAGGAGCCTGCTAAGGGAGTGCGGATTTCTCCCAGAACGGCGGGGAGTGACACACATGAAAGAGGGTGGGTGGCTGCCATCGCGGAGCTGGGCCTTGCTGTTTCCTCGTCCTCTGCCACTCCAGAGATTGGGTGGCCATGGAACATGCCTGCTGCCCTTGTCTTCTAAGAGGGAGGTGGCGTTTCTAGCAGTCGCTCCGCTGTAATTTTTTCCTGGTTAGCATTCCGGTAGCCCTACATCTTGCAAATTCTGGTCGGTTAGGG
>NW_022107431.1:33268723-33270505 GCF_000313985.2 Echinops telfairi | reverse complement strand
CTGTAATTTTTTCCTGGTTAGCATTCCGGTAGCCCTACATCTTGCAAATTCTGGTCGGTTAGGGTTCCCCCTCATGGGCCTGACTGAACCAAGAACAGATGTGTAGCCCTGCTCAGGAGTTTGTTTCTAAGCTTGAAAAAGCGGCTCATCTCGGAGGCAGCTTGTGGACAATGTGAGGGTCAAGGTGACTTAGGAGAAGGGTTGCATGAAGGGGAGCACTGGAAGCTTTTCCAAAAAGCATACTTTTTATGCTTTCAATCCCTGACATCAACTGGAGCCAGCGCTATTTTTTTTCCATTTCAAAGTTTCATTTGGAAAGCTAAGCCTAAAAAGTAGAAGCATTTTATCCTTTATTAAATAGTTGTGAGTCATGTTTGATATGTCTGGGGGGAAAAAAAAGCTCAGCTGTTCATTCTGAGTTGGCTTCGCAGGAGGAACAAAAAGAAAATAAGAAGGAATCAACTTGCGCAAGGAAGAACCAACTTCCTTGCCTGTTCCTGTTGCGTGTCATCAAGTCAATTCTGACCCCTGACGGCCCCATGGGGCAGGGCGGAACTGCCCCGAGGGCTTTCCGGCAGATCAGCCGTGGCCACGATTTGGTCAGCCCAAGGCTGATCCTGGTGGCAGGGGTGGCCTGAAGATAGGGAGACAAAGGAGAGGTGTGGAGGTACTGGACACAGGGGCCAACCCTGGTCCTCCTTCAGAAGCCATGCGTGGCAACATACTGTTCTCCGTCTCTGCTAAAGGACACGAGAACGAATCCTGGCCTTTCGTGAAGCGTGATGCAGAAACTTTCCTCTGGGAGGCTGTGCGATCAGAACGAACCATTTTTGGAAATGAATTCCAGGGAAGGCGTGCTTGCTCTGTGCTCCCTCCCTCCCTCCCCTTCTTCCCCCTCCACTTCACCGCCCACCTCCCTGATCCAGGGCTCAGGCGGGTGACTGCAGGCAGCAGAGGCTCCATCCCTCCCTGAGCAGGCGGCTCTGACTCCTGTTACTTGCCCTTGCGCTCTGAGCCTGGGGAGAGCAGATGTTGCTATTGTTCTGTGTCCTTGTGTGAATTCCACTGGGGGCTGGCTCCATGGGGTGCAGGAGGACTGCCCCACGGGGTTGGTTGGTTTCTTTTGGTACTGTTTCACTCTTCTCTTGAGGAAGCAGATTTCCAAGTCCTGGGATCCCAACCACCAACCTTCTCTTGGTTGGCAGCCCACCACCGTTGGCACTCGCAGGGCTCCTACAGACAGGCAGAATGGGAGACTCTTCACCAGGGAGGCTAAGGCTCCCGGGAAACTCCAGAAAGAACCAAACCAGCACACTAAACCCAGGAGTCCTCTTTACCCAAAATAGACTGAGTTGACACGTTTTGAGATGAAATCGAACACATTTGACACTTCGCTCCACCTCCAAAACCCAACTGCCAGTCAGTTAATGCCAATTCATAGCAACCCTATCAGACAGGGTAGAACTGCCCCCTGTGAGTTTCCCAGACTGTACCTTTTTGACTGGAGTAAAAGCCCCCTTTCTCCCAAGGAACGAACGGTTGGTGGTTTTGAACTGCTGACTGTTCAGCGTGAAGCTCAATGAGTAACCAGGGCACCAGCATTTTGCTCGCCGGCCCTAAATTTAATTACGAGGCTCTTCCCTCTACATTTTCCCTGAAAATGGAGTGGACACAGCCAAACGAGGAGGCCTCAAGCAGTTTGTCAGAAAAGGGAAGGCAAAGCTACTGGACTTTGTTTCTATTAACTTTTGGAAGCCCCCTGGCATTTTTGTTTCCAATTAC
>NW_022107431.1:33266558-33268256 GCF_000313985.2 Echinops telfairi | reverse complement strand
CTTTCTTTTAACAACACTGAAACGTCACAAGTAATACACATGTCCATGATGAAACATGAGAAAATGGATAAGCAGAAAGAAAACACACTTGTACATATTACAAATACATTTGTAAGAAATGTAGAAAATACATTTGTATATAATATCCATGTCTAGATATTTGAATATGTAGAAATACATTATATATCATATACATGTCATATACGTGCACCTACATACATTTTATATTTATAAAAATGGAATAGTTTGTACTGCTTGCTAACATTTTTCTCACATAATTTAACAGGAGCTTGTTCCTTATCATAACACACTTTTACCTTATTCTAATGGTGCATAATTTGGCCTTAGAGGCCCTATAGGACAGAGAACTGTTCCATAGGGTTTCTGAGACTATAATCTCTGTGGGTGCAGACGGCCTCATCTTCCTCATGCAGAGCAGCTGGTGCGTTTGAACCACCCACTTCGGGTTAGCAACTGAGCACTTCAACCACTGTGCCACCAGGCTGCTTGTTCAAGGCCACAGCAAACTCACCACCACCGTGTTGCTTCTGGCTCCTAGTGCCCCTATAGGACCGAGTAGAACTGTTCCATCGGTTTTCAGAGAATGCAAACCTTTATAGATGCAGATTCGTTTTTCTCTGTGGAGAGGCTGGTGAGTTTCAACCACTGACCATCAGGCTCACAGCCCAATGCTTAACGAATTGGGTCACCAGCCTCCTTCCAAATCAGGATCATTAAAATTTTTTTAGGGAAGTTGCAAATTATTTTTAAAAAAACTTGCAATGGTGAATGTCTTCTAGTTTTGTGTGTTTATGCAATTGTTTTTGTAAGAGAGAGTTTCTAGAAATTTCTTTTTGACCATGACTTGGCTCATGGCCTCAGCTGGTCCCCCTTCCATGGGAGCTGATTTTACCAAGAGAAAATACAGCACTCTCTTGCCTCTACTGGAGTAATCCTACTACTTCCTCTGATGGTGCCCTAAGTTCCCACTTTGGCGTCTCTAGCCCCTTCCTGCAGCTATCTGGAGCCTGACCCAGAGCACCTTCATTCTCTCCCTGCTCCTTCCTCTGGCCTCTGTTTAGATGCCCTCGTCTCCTTGCTTGTAGTCTGTCCTCTCCAGAGTGTTTCTCCCTCCAATTCCAAGATAGGAGGAGCATTCTTTCTTGAGCTGGTATTGGTTTTCCCCACCCCTTAACCCCTGGACGCGCATTCTCGGCTACTTCCTTGGCATCTCCACATGATGACTTGCTGTACTCTGGAGTCCCAGCAAAACAAAACCAAATGCAATCTACACTGAAGCAATACATTTTCTCTCTCTGCATTCTCTTTTCAAGTTGAAAGGGCCCACTCCACAGTGCACCGTTACACACTTCAGGTTCGATGGGCAGAGACTGACTGACAGGAGTATCCCATCCTATCAAGTACCTGCTGAAAAACTCTCCAGTAGATTCCCTCTGCCACTCGAGTGTGACTCAATGTCTGTACTGTGACCTCCAGGCTCTTGTGATCTGGCCTCTGCCTGCTCCTGCCCTCGTCTCTCTTCCAGGCCTTGCTGGATGCCGATGACCAGTTGTCTTCTTTCTGACGGTCCCTACAGCTCACGAGTGCACACTGACTTAGCATTTGTCTTTCTCTTGGCCAAGAACTCCTTCCTGGATTGTGCTTTTGGTGCTGCGACTAAAACGGCATTAGCAAATC
>NW_022107431.1:33265659-33266458 GCF_000313985.2 Echinops telfairi | reverse complement strand
ACTTTTTGAAGGTTAGGGCAGTTGCTTATACGATTGTGTATATTTGTATTTTAGATTCTATTAAACTCAAATGCACTGCCATTGGTTTGATTCTGATTCAGTGTCCCTATAGGACAGGGTAGAACTGCCCCTGTGGGTTTCCAGGACGGTCACTTTTGACAGTGGAAAGCCTCATCTTTCTCCAGCAGAGGGAGTAGTGGTTTCTAACTGCTGACCTTGGGGTTGCAGCCTAACTTGTTACCTCTATGCCACCAGACTTCCGTAAGTAAGCATCTGTTCTACATTTAGCAAGACGGAGTTATTCAGAAAATTCACCCCACTGATAACTAGTTTGTAATTGTTTATCACCAGGAAGTTCACTGGTTATAACACTGAAAATTAAAGTGAAAAAGTTCACAAGATAGCGTAAGCTCTTCTTTCTTCTTGGACACTAGACCCTGATACTTAATTGCAGCTCGCTGGGCATCCGTGGAACTGTGCCCGTCTGCTGTATGCACTTGCCTTGAGGTCCTTCCTTCCAATGCACTTGGAACCTTCCTGTCGAGACTACTTCTGTCCTTCCTAGCATTGTTGAACGATGCCATTCTTCCAAGTCTCATGTCAGTCTATCCTCATTACAGTTTCTGTGAGGCTTTGTCCCTAAGAATACAAGAACCTTTGTTCCCGAGGGGGGAGCCGATAGTGAGGCAGCTCATAATAGAATTTCCACACTTTCTTTTAACAACACTGAAACGTCACAAGTAATACACATGTCCATGATGAAACATGAGAAAATGGATAAGCAGAAAGAAAACACACT
>NW_022107431.1:33257513-33265559 GCF_000313985.2 Echinops telfairi | reverse complement strand
AGTGCACACTGACTTAGCATTTGTCTTTCTCTTGGCCAAGAACTCCTTCCTGGATTGTGCTTTTGGTGCTGCGACTAAAACGGCATTAGCAAATCTAAGGTTACCTACATTTAAGTTGTATGGTTTTGCATTTTACCTTTAGGTCCATAATCCATTTGGAGTCTATTTTATTCTGTTGTGATGGGTGGAATGAGCCCTGTGTAGATTCATTATTTTGCATTGGTGTTATTGTTGTTAGGTGCCATCAAGTTGGTTCCGACCCATGACGACCTTTGCACAACAGAATGAAACATAGTCCAGGTCCGCACCATTTGAGCCCATTTTTGTAGCCACGGTGTCAATCGATCTTGTCCAGGGCCTTCTTCTTCGCTGCCCCTCTACTTTGCCAAGCATGATGTCCTTTTTCATGGACCAGTCTCTCCTGGTAACATGACATGCAGAGGGACATCCAATTATGCCAACCCCATTTGTTGAGTGAACGATCCTTTCCACCACTGAAATGACTTTATGCATTTGCTAAAGATCACTTGCCTATATTTGTGTGAGTCTGCTTCTGGGCACTAATTCACATAATTTCTAAAGATTCATTGATTCGGATGAAAATCAACCCAAACCCACGGTCACTGAGTTGATTTGGACTCAGAGCATCCCTGCAGACGGAGTGGCACTGCTCCCGTGGGTCTTGGAGACTGTCAATCTCACAGGCTGTACAGGTGCTTGGACTATATCAATGCTTCAGTGTGGTGGGGGCTTGGGGATAAAGACCCCCGCTTTCACGAAATTTCCATTCTAGAACTCAAGTGATAGGCAAATAATATTAAGGTCTTTCTTATGCCTCTCCCATGTAGCATTGCGTGCGCTTAAAATGCCCATCCCTTTGTCTGTGTATGTGCAAGCATTCTTTCATCATGAATTTGAGTTGGGCTGTGCTCTGCAAGATGCTAGGAACTGGAAGATAGCCCCCTTCCCTCTCACTTTCGCCTTCTCAACCCCCTGGGGAGGCACAACCACACGATCTCCAACTTTAAGCAAACCCAAGGCCGTACATGCAATAAGCAATGTGATATTGTCGAAGTTAAATTTAGCTACAGATGTTGATGCTTCCGGCAAAGAAAGCTTCATTTCAGTGCTACTGCTTTGGGGGTATTCTGGGAAACTGTGATGAGAATCGATAGTGTTCATTTGGATTGCAGGTGATATAGGCTATGTTGCGAAAACACAAGCTGCTCTGAACCTGTCATTTACTGCACGGCTCTGACACCTGTCTAGTCCTGGTCTAAGGAGTCTGAAAGAAATATTTAGAAACAAGGGAGCTTCTGATCCTTACTGTGTAGTCAGTTTCCTATAAACCCCGACATTCCATTTAGGAAAGAAAGAGGGGGAGGTTATTTAATTATTATGGCAGCAAAAAACCCAAACCCCAACCAAATGACATTTCTAACCTTAAACTGTGCTTTGCTGTACAGCGAGAGCTCTGAGCACCATTCTCATGCGCAGCCGCCAGGGACAAACTTCTAAGATCTTATGCGTCACGTGCAAAGAAAGACCCTCTTGTCTGTACAGAAAGGGTGAGCGGACAGTGATGTATGGACAACAGGATGAACAGTAAACCAGTAACTGGTCAGAAAGAAAAAGGGGGGAAATGAAAGAGGAAATAAAGAGGACTCCACATATGTCTTTCTCTGAGGCGCTTTGGGGTAGAAGAGGGAGAGAAGGGAGAAATCCTTTTGACAGAAACCAGGCACTGCTTAACCTCTTCTGGGGCCAGGGAGTCCATACCTTCCATGGTCAGGACTCGGACTTGACACCTAATTACAGAAAGCCCTCCCTTCTTGGAATGCCTCTGCCTCGTCCCAATTCCAGTCTCAGAAGCAACAGGCCCAAGTCTAGTGTCCTGTTTCACATGAACGTCCTTTGCATAGGGCAGCTCCCAGGAATTCAAACACTGGATTAAACACCGTGATTCCCCCATGCTCCGGGAGCCTGGCTGGTTCAAGACCTTGCTACAATGGGATGCTCAGATCCCCCACCACAGGTTGGAGAGCTTGTTTTATTTAGTTCACCTGGGCTGCTAACAAGAATGATTAGCCGAAACCGGTCGTTTCTTTCACAAATCTTCCCTTTTGCAAGCTAGTGGCAACCTGCCAGCAGGAAACACGGGACTGAGGAAGGTAAACACCTTCTGTTTGCTCATGGTCAGTCACGAGGCATCTGGAACCCAGCTAGCTCACTGCGGAAAGGAGCCGTTAGCGGACCTGTAAAGGCAGACCATTCAAAAGCCCTCATCCTTCCTACACACAGAAGTCAGTGTGCCCTGTCAAAGCCGCTGTCATTGCGTCGGTGCCCACTCACAGTGACCCTGTAGAACAGGGTAGAACTGCCCCTGTGGGTTTTGAGACTGGCACTCTTTATGGGAGTAGAAATCCTCCTCTTTCTCCCGTGGAGTAGCCAGTGGTTTTGAACCGCTGACCTTGTGGTGAGCAGTCCAACTCTTAACCCACTACACCACCAGAGATCAGCTCTTAGCTGGCTCAGAGAGAAAAAGCAAACCCAATTCACTGCCATTGAATCAATACTGACTCTTAACGACCCCTCCCCACCCCTGTGGGTTTCTGAGACTGGAACTGCGTACTGGAGTAGAAAGCCCCGTCTTTCTCCTGAGGAGCTGCTGGTGGTTTCAAACTGCTGACCGTGTGGATTGCGGCTCAACCCGGAACCACCACCAGGGCTCCCAGCTGAGAGAGAAGGGATTCATTTAACACGATTTGATTTTTGTCAGTGGGACAGCCTGCCTTGAAGGTGGTCTTCGTGCTTATTAACGCTCTGTCGCCTGTGAGCAGGAGACAAGTGCTTCCACTGCAGAAGTGGTTGTGACCAGGTGTCATTTCCTAGCAGAGCTCAGGTATTCCCGAACTGAATCATCCTCCAAGCCGACATGCTAAGCTCATGTCCTTCCCATAGAAATCCAAAGAACAACCTGCATCTGCTCTTTGCTGGTTGGATGCTTGGACTGGGTCAGAAGTGTGTACGAAGAGCAGCTTTGTGATCAGCATGCACATGTACATCTTGTATACCTGTCCTGTATGCATTATGACCTAGGAGAAAGCCAGAACAATGGAAGGGTTTGTGGTTCGACTTTCTTAATTAAGCATATATGTACACTAAATCAGTTGCCCTGGAGATGCCCGGTGTGCCCGAGTAGAACTGCGTTTCCTACGGTCACTGATGACTGACTTCCCAGCAGGTTGCCAGGCCTTTCTTCCGAGCTGCCTCTGGCTGGATTTGAACTGCTGACCTTTTTGATTAGTAGCCAAACACTGACCTCTTAAGAGACTTCTGTGGGGTGATGGTAAGCAATTTAATTTCTTTCTCATTTACGCTTGGTTACTCTATGATAAAAGTTTTCCCATCTAGCAAGCGTCTACCTTACACAGAACGTCTGTAATAGAGAAAAAAAGAAGCCACCAGCCAGGTGTTTGCTGTTGGTAGGTGCCTTTGAGTAGCAGGATGGAACACTCACAGGGTCCCACGGCACAGCAGGACGGAACACTCACAGCATCCCACGGCACAGCAGGCTGGAGTGCTGCCTGGCTCAGCACCAACCTCACCATTGTTTTCATGTTTGAACGGACGGTTGCAGCCACGATGCCCATCCAATCCATCTCGCTGAGGGCCTTCCTCTTTTTTGTGGCCCCTCTGCTTTACCAAGCGTGATGTCCTTGTCCAGGTACCATACTCTACCAAAGGAACCAACAAATCTGTCGTGGGAAAAGTACAACGAAACTACTCCCTGGAAGCCAGGACGGGACGGTGAGACTTCATCTCATGGACTGGTCATAGCACTGTTTATTAAAAACATTAAAGGCACATGCCTTTGAAGAAACAATAGAGAGAAAATGTATATAATGCGCGGAATACAAGACAGGAAAGGGGGACAAACAGTTCTTTCTGGAGAACTCAGCAAAAACCTATCCAGAAGGACTGGGCATGGGGACAGGTGGGCCAGAACCGATTTGAGTGATAACCCAGGTGTGCCCAGCCACAATAACCTAGCCTTCTGTTCAGTTCCCTCCGTAGATTGACCATGCCGCTCCCCTGGGTTTACAGAGGGTTTTTCTGGACACTGACCTCTTTGGAGCGGAAGTCAGCCTGGGGGCAGCAGCCAGATGCCCCCCTTCACGGACTCCCTTCTCATAAACAAGATGTAGCAGTAGGCTTCACTCCCTGTATAGGGGTGATGTTTTCATTCACAAGGTTGCTTAGGGTTTATGGGGAGCTAGAGCTCCTCGCAGATGTGTCTTAGGCTAGACTCTCTGGATGAGAGGACCAAAATCCTCCGTGAGCTGTGTATCTCTATCTGGAGACAGGTTTTCTTTCAGAAAAGGACTCACACAATTGTGGGAGCTGGCATGTCCTAAGCCTGAGGTCAGGTGTTATGCTAGAGACCCCCCACAGGCTAGTGCTCCAAGAACCAGGTCAGGTGATAAGAGGGGTGCAGCCCCAGGAGGGCCAGTCTGCCAGAAGCACCCCATGCGTACTGGAGGCAGAGCATACGCTCAAGGAAACTCCTCGACCAGCTGATTCACTGACCACCTGAAGGTGGTTACATCACCGACGAGCAGCTGGTTTTAGCTCCCAAACTGCTGAGAGTCACAGCCGCGCCAAGCTGGCAGGTAACTTTAACCACCACTACTGCTTTCACCAGGAGAGCTCAGAGTTGAGGCCTAGCTAGTGCCGGGAGCTACAGCACGTGTCAAAGACTCCAACCCCCTGGCTTGCCAGCTTCTCAGGAACCCGAGGGGCGGAGGGATGGAATCCTCTGGTTGGTGAGGCTCTGGCCAAAGATTGTTGAAATGCACGGGGGCTCCCATCACACAGATGATTTGCTCCTACTAGAAGATGTAACTCTCCTCTCACAAAACGCACCTACGGTCTGAGCGCACTCACACTGGAATACGTGTGTGTTTCTGTTGACAGACATGTCAAAGTACTGAAGCTGCCAAATCAGAGAAATAGTCCAGGAATGACGAGAGACGCTGATCTGATCCCTTTTCACAGTACCAGGAGACGCGATCCAACGACCGAAGGGTTTCAATCTGAAGGTGTGGAGGAGGAAGCAAAGCACTATTGTGTTTTCCGGTAAGAAAAACAGTTGGGCAATGTCTGCCAGCGAAGAGGCATGTATCTGAACACCTCCCAGTCCTGCACAATGACTCAGGAGGCTCGGTGTTCTAGTGCTTTCTCTTGGCCTGCTAACCAGCTAACCACAGATCAGAGGTCTCTTTCTACAGCAGAAAGACGAGGCTTTCTACTTGTTTTAAAGTTGTTTCAGTTTTGAAATATTTTCTTCTTTCTTTTTGAGTTTTTCTATGTTTTGGCCAGTCGCTGTTGTTGTTTCATTTGGTCCTGTTTGTGTTTTGTATGATTTTCTGTATATGAAATCCAGGACAGGTAGATCAGAAAGACAGTAACTAGATTGCTAAATTGCCTAGCGGCGTGGCAGGGGAGTTGGCGGGCAATGGGGAGCTCACCACGATAAGTACAAGAAAAAAAACGTTCTGCAATTGATTGTGGCGATGACTACACAAATCTTAATGTGACGGAATGATTACATTGTATGGCAAGTGAAGTAGGTGCTAATAAAGCTCACAGCCTCAAAACCGCACAGCCGCACTTTGACTCTGTCCTATCAGGTTAGAATCAACTCAATGGCAGCGAGTTTGGCTTTTGAGATTTGAGCACATGATCGGACAGTTAATGGAGACGATAAGCAGTGACTTGGCACACGCTAGGTGCTAGGGACCATTGTAAGGGCTTTATATGTTCTTTCAATCCTCAGACAGCCCTCGGGAGATAATCATGATTTCAGATAAAACAGCTCCCAATGACGATAATGGAATCACTCATAAGCACTAACGTATTTAAGGTTGTTATATTTAGTTCTCAGATAAGGACATTGAAGGTCATAGTAGATGCGCGATAAAGATCTGGTGATCGAAATACGTGCATGAACTATTGTCAGTCATTTCATTTTCTTTGTGCCCTTAATAACTCCTTCTTTTCTACCCCCAGGCTCTTTTATCCTTCGTGTTATAAATATGAGTTGGCTTCCATTCGATGGCAGTGAGTGTGGTTTTGGGTTATAAATTTGCTCCTTGAAACCAGGCAGACTAATTACGCCAAAGACTGAGGACAGAACACGGATTAAGATCATTATACTTGACATCAAACCATTAGAACAGAAGCTGTTTGGCTTCATGGACAATCTCAAAAGCCCATGACTCCAGCCACACTCCAGCTCACCTGTCAAAGTTGTCTGCCTCCACCAAAAATATACACGAGAGACCACAAAGGCCCCCTGTTCTCCTGCAGGACCGTCAGTGAACTCAGAGTTCAAACAAGTATGCACGGGAAACACGAAGCTGCTAGGCTTGAAGCTCAAAAGTGGCTGAGTCTCAGCAACTCGATAGCACTCCATCTCATAGATGTAGAGGCAGGGTGGCTGCAAAATTTAATTTTTAAGCCAATGGCGAATCAAAGATGGAACGGCTATAGGAAGGTACTCAAGGAGCTGGAGTGTATGTGAGCACATCACATCAGTTAACCCACGTCGGCCCACGGGGCATCCGTGGCAGATTTAAGGTCAAAAACCAATCAACCCAACCAATGCTGGGTGTCCGTTCCGACGTATGGCGACTCCCTGTGTTTGAGCGTATCAGCCAGCTCCATAGGGGTTTCCAGGGCTGATTTTTCAGAAAGAGATGGCCAGACTTTTCCTCTGGACACAGGGTAACCACCCAGAAAATAACTGTAGAAAGGGGCTTGTTAGAAAACAACAAGGAGGTGACAGCCAACCCAGCCTAGGCACATTCTGCATCCTGTGGGGCCAGCATTTATTGCATTGCCTCTTACTTTGTCTAAAGCAATGAGTCAGCTACCATCACAGCGAGAGGGACACGTGCCTGAACCAACCTCACGTAGGAGGCAGAGCTAAGTCATCCTCCCCGAGGCCTGAAGCGCTGAGTGAGGGGCCTTTCTTATTCCGGCGCTCATCTGAGTTCACTCAGACTCTGGCAAAGTGACACGTTGGTGTTAGTCTCCCATTTGTACAAATAATTCCCAGTCCTCCAAAAACTGCACAAGATATGTTTCATGATCTTCCAGTAGCTTGTCCGCAGCCTGCTCCTTACAGAACCTGGACAAAAGGCCCTCTGCACGGAGCCCCCTGCCCTCTGGACTCTCATCTCCCTCCGAGTCAGGTTCCAAGTCAGATAAGGAAGGTATACACAACCTGCCAGTCTGAGGGTCCCAGTCGACCACTGTTCTTGCAGGCTCCTCCTCGAGTCCCTCCTGGGCCTCTGTGAGCTTGATCGTCCCAGGATCTACGTCTCCGAGCTCGGGAGCACTGGAACAGAACCATGTCTGTGGGTCCCTGTCTGCCAAACGGGCCTGTTGCTCCAGGAAGATGCCTTCTATGCACACCTCCTCCTGCATCTTAAGCTCTTGGTCTTCGGGCGCCAGAGAAATGTCAGCCATTCGCACATCGTATTCATATTCTACAACTGTTCCTACAGCCGTGGTTGTGGCTCTGGCTCTGCAGAGTGCCGCTGGCTGGGTGAGGGAAGGAGCATCCATGTTTTCCTCCGAGCCACAGAGCATTTCCATCAAGTGTGAAGCATACCCTAAGTGTTTCACCTCCTCCTCCTCCTCCTGCTGGGCCTCCTGGGCCTCTCTGGCCTCAGTGTCCAGAAGGTCGGACAAGCCTCCGCTTGTTTCCGTTAAACATATATCCTTCTGGTTTCCCGTAGCCCCATCCAGCACACTGATGCTGATCAAGTTCATCACTATTTTTTCGGCAGGTGCGAAGAATCTTTTCTCGAACTCATTTCCATAGATCACAATCTGTCAAGAGAGCAGAGAATGGTGTTCACCTTTTGACTTTAGGGAGATATTGGTAATAAGAATTGTATGAGCCCCTAATAAAATGATTAAAAAAGAAGCCATGAAAAAAAGAGAAATAAATATTTCACAATAAAAAAAATAAAA
>NW_022107431.1:33253715-33255849 GCF_000313985.2 Echinops telfairi | reverse complement strand
GGAAGCCCTGGCTTTAATCCTGTCTTCCTTCTTGCAGCTGTGTGAATGACGTGGTTTCTTTCCTGTCTTTTTCTCCAGCCTAACCCCCGGCTGTCCCCTTTCAGACTCTTGTTGTCTCTCCCCAAGCCCAGTGCCGGACTCTCCTAACTGCTGCTATTGCAGCTAGACTGAAAAATCCCTCTGCCATCGAGTCAACGATGCTGCCTCCTAGTGACCCTAACAGACGGGCAGAACTGCCCTCTGAGTGTCTGCCAGTGTCCCTCTGTACAGGAGCAGAATGCCCCATCTCTCCCCTGGCGTCGGGGCTGATACTCCCTAAGACTATCCCAGCCCCGCTATCAACTTAGCTCTAACACACAGTACTGGCTATGAGACTCCCAATTAAAACATCCTGCAGTGATTGTTACCATGCCAACCGAATAAAGCCCAAGTTCCTTAAAATAAGGTCCCTGCCCAACCCTGCCCTGCTCCCGTCTCATATCTCTGCTCCTACTCAGGGACCTCACGGTTGAGCCGATTGTGTGGTTTCTCCTGGAAGCCACCCTCTTTCACCCACCCACCTCTGTCCCCAAAGCCTTGGCGTGGGAACGTCTCCTATGCCTCCTGTGGGGTCTCGGGGTTCTCCTGTTCACCCCCAGACTTCCTAGTGCACGCCCCTGTCAGCCCTTCACACAGTGTGCTGTCACCTATGAGCCGATGCCTACAGAAGGGCAGGGATCATGACTGACTTTATCTCATGGCCTCAGGACCTGGAAACATCCAGGCACATTTCATACAAAATCTCGATCAGAGCTAAGGCATCAGGATCTTCGTTTCTGTTGGCGAGCTAATCCAGGGTGAGAAAGCATTGTTGTTGTTTTTCTTTGTAATTCATCAACTTCGCCTGCAGACGAAACTGCCTCTGTCCTAGAACCATTTCCTAGGTCCTGTTGAAGATACCCTGTTTCAATCGTGACTGCTCTCACACCCAGCACTCACCAGATTTCCTGGCCGTTTCTCTTTGCCAACGTGGACGTATCTGTACACGGCGTAGCACATCACAGAAAAAAGAAACACGGTAACAGAAATGGGCAAAACATAGCAGAAGATTATTTTAATCTTCCACTCCTGTGTCTGATCTGTAAAGAAATGAAACACAAGACGTGAGTGGTTGTGACTTGGAGTGGAGGGAAACACTGCCGAAGACAAGAGCTATCAGGCAACTCAGGGTTCTCGGCTGCAAGCCCAAGAGCTGAGTGACACATTTTAAGGGGTCTCGGGGTTCTTCTCTGACAGTTGATCACTTCCAGGAGTCATCTGGACTCCCCTCAAACATCTACAGCAAAGGAGATGTTCATAGTCCAAGCCAGCAGGTATCCCAACATGAGAGTCATGGAACTTCCAGCACGCATGGACAAGACAAGCCCGCTTGAGAAACCTGCAGGAAGGCGCCCCACTACTTTATGCCACTCATGGGGTTCGATCCTCCTCAGACACAGGATGGCATGAGTGTTGGGGATCATTTTGGGAGGATGCCCAGTGTGGGTCAAGGCCATTCCCACGCTGGTTTGTTGAAGTTCTTGGTGGAACTGGAGGTTGGCAGGCATGTGGCTGAGCGCCAAGGCTGGCAGTAACTGCCTCCCAGGTCCGGCTTGTGATGAATAAGAGTCCAAGAAGGAAAAAAAAAAAAAGAGTCCAAGAAGGATGAAACAGCCTCTCCTGCGATCATAGGTGAGGGGTGTGAGTAGCCCTGGTAATAGACAGAGAGCTTAAAGACTGGAGAGAGAAGTGTGCTGGAGGGCGAGGACAGTCAGCAATAGCTGAGGGGAAAGGTCTAGGGATAAAGTCCAACTTCAGGCTCTTCTACCCTAACAAATTCCTAAAGAATCCATCCCATGATGCCATGGCAGGCTGCCTGGGCCCTTCCTGTCCCTATATGGGCTGCAACACCATCCAGTCCTCTGAATGCAATTCCTGGGCCCAAGACTGAGCTTGCTCCAATTAGCAAAGAGCCGTGACAGCAGTGGCTGATGACATCTAATGCACATCAGCATGTGTTTGCTACAATAAGCCTAATGCACCGTACCTCTTTTTTAAGATGTGGGGGATTATGGAAAACAGAGGTATCTTTCAAAGAATAGTCCGAAAAGGAGCA
>NW_022107431.1:33245942-33252931 GCF_000313985.2 Echinops telfairi | reverse complement strand
TGTGAGTTGAAATCAACTCGGTGGCAGTGGGTATAACTGTGGTTTTAATCCTGCTTGAGAATGGGCTTTCTCTGCTAGGAGGCCATATCAGTGTAGGGAGAGTTTTAGACGGGTTCCCGTTGGGATCTGAACAGAACAGGTGAAGACACGGATGCACAGGGGAGGCCAGAGACCATGCCACAGGAAGAGCACAGGGGAGGCCAGAGACCATGCCACAGGAAGAGCACCGGGGAACAGAAGCTGAAGGACAAGGGCCTGATTGCAGAGCCAACCGAGACAGAAAGGCTTCTCTGAGAACTGGGGCCTGGAGTCCAGACTTCCCGCCTCCTACATGGGGAGCGAATACATTTGTTTGAATACATCCATTTGTGGTATTTCTTTTGTAGCCACGCCAGAAATCTCCCCAGAGCACGGAATTACTGTACCCCAAAGAACTAGTCAACAATCCACCATTTCAGGAGGTGGCACATGAGCAAGAACCAATGGTGCTGAAGGAAGACGTTCAAGCTGCATTGAAAGCATTGGCCAAAACCAAGGCTGCAGGAATTGTTCAGATACCGATTGAAATGATTCAACAAGCGATGAAGCATGGAAAGCATTCACTTGCCTATGTCAGGAAATTTGGAAAAGCGCTATTTGCATTGAAATAGGCTAGTCTACATTCTAAAAGTAGTGTTTAAGATTCATTGGGCTTCCCTGACCCAAGGAGTTCTGTTTTTCTAGAAAACTTGTGTATTTTCAGACATCCTTTCCTTCCACATAGCTTCTTCCTCTATTTCCTTTTCCTTGGAACTCTGATTTCATTTATGTTTCGTCTGTCTCACTCCAGTCGAGCTGACTCTTACACTTTCAATCGAACTGACATTTATTACGGAAAAGAGAAATTTGTTTTTATTTTAATACTGTATTCTATGCTTCCAATTTTGCCTTTAGCATTGTCTAAACTTTTTGATTTTATTGGCTTTTCCCTTTTAAGTATTTTATATCACTTCTCAAGGGTCTATTTACTTCATATCTACCTGAAGTCATATGGTTTTATGGATTATATGGTCTCATTCTGTCTTTGTTCATTTATTTGCTCCTTTGAAAAAAATAAAAACCCTGCTTTCTTTAAATATATTAATTATTTATTTTCTATTTTTTACCTGATAAGCATAAAACCTGACATCTTTGTGTCTAATTCTGTTGTCTGCTATTTTAATTCAATGTGTATTTATTTATTTGACACTATGAAATGTTCTGTTCCTTGGAACATAGGCATTCCTGAGTCCTCGGTAAGAATAAAATGGCTGTGTGTGTGACCTCCTCCCTGGGGGACAGACAACCAAAAAGTGGGTGAAGGGAGACATCGGACAGGGCAAGATATGACAAAATACCCATTTATAAACTATCAAGGGCTCATGGGGGAGCAGGGAGGGAGGGGAAAAATGAGGACCTAATGTCGGGGGTTTAAATGGAGAGAAAATGTTTTGAGAAACGATGTACAAACGTGCTTTACACAATTGATGTGTGTATGGATTGGGATAACAGTTGTATGAGCCCCTAATAAATAAAATGTTAAAAAAAAAAAGAATAAAATGGCTATGGAAAACTATAAAAAGACAACAAAAACCTCCGCAGAGTTAGAAAAGAAAGACTTCACTTTGCATACGTGATCACAACATTCCCTTGCTGTTCTTCAGGATAAATCCCAAACCCCAAACAAGCAAACACCTCACTGCCATCGAGTCCATATGACTCATAGCGGTCAAGGTAGAATGGCCTTTGTGAGTTTCCACGACTGGAACAGTTTATGGGAGTAGAAAGTCCCACCTTCCTCCTTTGGAGAATGCTGGTGGTTTCAAACTTCAGACCTTGCAGACCACAGCCCAGTGTGTAACCACCGTGCCACCGGGGCTCCACTCAGTTCTGTCTTACAATGTGGGAGTGGTGTGGGGCTGGGGGTGGTGGGGTAGGCAAGCCCATTCCTATTCCACCGTCCTTAGATGTAAACTGGAGCCCAGGGCTAATGTGTGTGAGCATTCACCTCTAAACCAGCATGTTTGGAAGCAAGAATGGAAGGGCAAGGGGTGAAAAGCCATTCATTGAAACCCGTCTCTGTCTTTCCAGTCTCGAGTTTTGCTTCTGAGTTCCTGTCACCTGGGCCAGGGAAGACGTAAGCCCAGGCCATGCCCAGCCCTCTCAGTGTCCTAACAGGTACAGGAGCATCTCCAGCCACATTGCCCCAAGGCCAGGCCGGGGCGAGGAGACAGGTAAAAAGGGAGGAAAACAGCTGTGAAAGCAGGGGAGCAGTTCAGGCCCAGCGGGTCCCAGGCTCTCACACGTCCAGTGTGAGATCAGAGCCCAGCACAGCGTCGGCCAATCGTCTTCATGAGCAGGGTGGGAGAGTCTGGATACTCTTGGTTTCTAGCAATCCAAGTGTCCGGTGTTCTTGAAGACCCCACGGATTTCTGCTGACTGGAATGATGATCATTTTACAGAAGGGGGAAAAGAAAGATGTGTTTAGGAGTTCTTAACCATGATTTCCCACGGCAAGAAGCCAGGATAGGGTGAGAGGCCTGCTGGTAGGAGACTCTGAAGATGGGTCTGAGGGTTTTCCAAGTGTGTGTGTGTGTGTGTGTGTGTGTGTGTGTGTGTGTGTGTGTAAGAGAGAGAGAGAGAGAGAGAGAAATGCAGCGACAGAGACAGAGAGAGGAGGTAAGAACACACCCTCACATTTCCTAAGGCGTCCCTGGGTGGTGCAATGGATGAAGCCGTTGGCTGTTGATGGATCACATGGCAGGACGGGGTGAAAAGCCATTCATTGTCCACCATCTCTGTCTTTCCAGTCTCGGGTTTTGCATCTGAGGGGTGCCTTCCAAGAAAGGCTGGGCAAATCTGCCTCCAAAGGTCACAGCCAGGAAACCCTGCAGCGTATGGGGTCGACTGGAGTCGGGATCGACTCCGTGGCAACTGTGTTTTGTTTGGGTCTAACATGCCCCAGGCTCGCTGGCAGAGCCCCAGACGCACAAACCATTTCTGATGGGGGCTGTTTGGGCCTTTGTCTAGACCTGCTTCTGTCAGAGATGGATCTGCCAAGCCCCGGTCTAGACTCTCCTACTTCCTTTCGGCAGACTTCCCTGCTCAGCCCAGCGGAGGTTGTGAAGACTTACCTTTCAAAGTACTGATACACTGCTTCTCAGAAGGCAGAGGGAGGCGTGGGGGCCCAGGGACCAGGGCCTCCACCCGCACGCAGTACAGAGTGTCCGGCTCCAGCCAGGGGACCACCAGGGAGCCGTTGGCCACACACTGCCACCACTAAGAGGGGCATGACAAACAGCCGTTAGCGCCTCAGACTTCAGGGACCAGCCCCAAGAAGCCAGTGTCAAGCCTGGTTAGGTCATTTGCGAAACCCGCAAGTCTCTTTTCAGGAACAACTTTAAAATGCACTTTTCCTTTAGCTCCGTTGTGTGGCTGGGAAAGGAATGGGAGCGATTCTAAACACATGAACCTGGGAGAGCTGGAATGTGAGAGGCCTGACTAGCTTTTCTGGGTCTTAAAAAATCTCTGCTTTTGACAGGTTGCCGCCTTAACACCTCGATAGCACTTGTTTTCTCTCAGTCTCTCTCGCTCTCTTTGTCTCTCACTCACTCTCTTGCCACTGGGTCCATGCTGATTCGTAGCCACTCTATAGGACAGAGTAGAACTGGCCCTTTGCGTTTCTGAGACTGTACATCTGTACAGCAGCAGACAGACCCATCTCTCTCCCTCAGAATGGCTAATGGGTTTAAATAGCCGACTTGGAGGTGAATAGCCCCATGCTATTCGACTATACTACTACTACTAAGACTGTACTATACTACTAACCCTCCTCACCACTGTTTCTCACTGCCATGAAGTCAATGCTGACTCATAGCAACCCTATAGGACAGGGTAGAACTGCCTCTGTGGGTTTCCAAGAGGAAACTCTTTATGGGAGTAGAAAGCCTCCTTTCTCCCGTGAAGCTGCTGGTGGCTTGGAATTGCTGACCTTGCGGTTGGCAGCCCGATGAGTACCCACTACATCACCAGGGCTCCTATCCCTTGTTTGTAAAAAAACAAAACAAAACAAAAAACCCCAAACTCACTGCCTCGGAGTCAATGCTGACTCACAGCGACTTCCCTGTGGGGGTTCAAGATGATAACCATTTACAGGAGTAGAAAGCCTGGTCTCTTGCCCACCAAGCTGCTGGTGGTTTCTAACTGCCAGCCAGGAGGGTCGGAGACCATCTCGTGACCACTACACCTCCAGGGCTCCTGTCACTTGTGTTAGTGAGCAACATTTGAGTTTTCCTTCTCTGATGGGGTTCAGCCTTAACAGGCTTTGCTTTTGCAACGCTATTGCAGCAGCATATTGGTGACTGTGCTGATTGAACTTGGTCCTCCCTTTTTCGAACTGCCAGGTGATTTGCAAAGTCCAGCCTCGTGAAAGGAAGCAGGCAGTCAGCTCCGCTCCAGCAGCCACACCGCCTGTGCTTCCAGAGCACAGTAGAGAACTTCCGAGGCAGCTCTTCAAATCTTCTGCACACGAGCGTCACCTGGAGCTCATAGGACACCTCTTTGGAGTCATACATCTTCCCAGGCTCACATGCTAAGCATCACAGCCCGGGAGCTGCTTGCCCAGTGTGGGTTACCGAGGGTAACACACATAACTCGAAGGTGGGCTGCCCGAGCCGGCGCCAGGCTTACCATTCTGTGGGATTGGGGGCTGTACATGGACACATTGTACACCAGCGCCGGGTACACCTGCTGCATGGACACAGCACCTTCTTCCAGAGTTCTCCTCCACTTCTCAGAAGCCGTCAGAACCACGGAGATGGACTTCTCACCAGCAGTCAGGGCAACAGCTGGTGGACCGATCTGTGCTGATGGGGCAGGGAGGGCACACAGTCATTTCATGTTCAGGTGTGAAAATCTGCCTTAGGTAAACTTGCGAGTTGATGACGATGTCATCCCACCGAGGTCAAAGTCCCCGGACTCACCCCTTCAGATGAGATGCTGGAGGTGGGCTCAGGCTATGCCAAATCTTGAAACCATCATTGCACCCACTCTGACATGCGAAACATTATGATTCAAACCCAAGCCTTAGATTGCGTAGTTTCTCATCACACGGACAAGCAGGGATGGCCTTGATAACGCTCGTGGACTTGAAAAGTTGGTGGTCACAAACAGGGCTAGGACTTTACAGGTATAAAAACCAAGCAGGCACAAATCAAGAGCCGCTAAGGAGCCCTGGTAGCATAATGAGTTATACATGAAACTGCTAACCAGCCGGTCAGAGGTTCAAACCCAGCAGCCGCTCTGTGGAAGAGAGATGAGACTGTCTGCTCCCCTAGAGATTCAAAGGCTTGGAAACCCAAAGGGGCAGTGCTCCCCTGTCCTATGGAATTGCTGCGTAGGATGGACTTAATGTGCTGGAAATGATCGAGAAGCGGAACCAGCCAGCTTTGACCACAAAGGGGTGGGTGGCCCATGGAAAAGAGGCCATTGTTTTACTTACTTTCCAAGTATGGGTAGAACCGTCCCGTTTCTGTCCATTTGGAACAAGTTGCTTTCCTACTGGCCTTAACCCTGGCATAATATTGGTGCTCGTAGTCGGAGGTTTCAGCCGAGAGGTCACAGTACGTCCTGTTGGATTTCCTGCACTCGGGTTTGTCTAGCCATTTCTTCTGGCCATATCTGTGAGGGCAGAGATGACGAATTAACAAACAGGTGCCCCTTATACCTTACCATTAAAGAAATAGAACAAAAGCCAGTCATTACATAAAACTGAATGGAGCTTAAGCACTTCTCTTCTGCAAAACAAGTGCCTGTCATTGAGATTAAAAGGAAGGGAAAAAAAGAAATGTCTTTTTGCCGCTGGCAATTTTGTTCATTAGCTGTCAGGAACATGAGTCAGAGTTTCTGTAATCACCTTCCTTTTCGGTGAGTTATTATGCGGGCAGCACATTGGAAGGCATCTACTTTATTTTCTCACAGTAAAGATCTTACATTTTAGGCGATTAATTCTTCTGGCCGTTATATATGTTTTCAGTCCGTCGCGAATGTTAAAGGTCACTGTGATGGGCAGTTTTAAGAAAAGCTCATCTTGATTTTCCCCTTGGGGGAGGGAGTTCTTTGGCACTCATATAAAACGCAAGCGCTTCCAGGCGTCAAACGTTCCAGGGGAACGTTCCCTAAGTTGATGCACGCACCCAAGTCTACATTTTCAATAACTAGAGTGATGACGATGCTGGTGTCAGTGACTAGGTTGGTCAGATCTATTATTCCTTTCCTTTGTTCAAGACACAACACCCGTAGCGCATAAGGAGGGTACGTCCGAAGGAGAGAGGGTTAACTTTGCAGCAGAAAGGGGCTAAGTGGCAGGCAGTGAAGACGGGGCAGTGCCAAGTTACAATATAGAGTTTATGCAGCAAGAATGTGAGAACTTAGAATGTAGTTATCAGATGCATTTATTTCGACGGGTATTTAAGTGATGAGTACTGGTCTCCTCTCCTAGACCAGTACAAATCTTTCTGGTCATTGAAGTTAGTTATAAAGTGTAATCAGTTAGAGGGTCTTCTCCGCGGCTTTTAGCCTAGGCTCCTCCTAGGCCAAAGAGTTATGTAAAAAATTCTCCAGTGCCTTTTACAGATAATTAGAGCAAGAAGGGAATTGAGTTAAGTCATAACTGCAACATCCTGTGCTGTAGGGGGCTATTGTCAGATGCTTTAAACTCAGTCATCATCTTCACAAGGAAGTGGGTGTGATTATGGTCGCTGTCCAGCTGATCATCATCACCACCCCCACTGCCCGCTGGTGGTAGAGGAGTCTGAAAGGGTCGGTGGAGGCCAAAGGAGAACCGTGTTAGGAAGTTGGAAGCAAATGCAAGGGTGTTGAGGGGACAAGATCAGAGGCATGTTATTTATTTATTTATTTTTAAAATCATTTTATTAGGGGTTCATACAACTCCCATCACAATCCATACACAC
>NW_022107431.1:33242775-33243729 GCF_000313985.2 Echinops telfairi | reverse complement strand
TCGACAGAGGTTATCTGTCTATGTGTATTTACTTTTGCTGCTAACAGACCCATGAATGTGGTTGACATGCAGGGGGCAAAGTTCTGAATGGTTTTTAGACATGACCAAACACCTTGAAGGAATGAGTTGCTGGGCCTAAAGGAATCAGGACTGTAGTCTTTGGAGGTACCAAGGTCAACTGACATCACAGTTCGACATCCTATGGAGGGCAATGGTGAGACTGGTCTCAAAAGCTCATGAGCAGCCATCTGGGGCACAACTCCTGGTGTCTTCCCATCCACCAGAAAGAAGAGTGATGAAAAAAACATCATATGGACACCATTGGATCAATGGACTACTGTGCTAGGAGAGGAACAGTGTTCACGGCCTTGAGGTCAGAGGAGCTGGATGTTTTCTAGTAATAGGAAACATTTCCCAGGTGCCTAGGGTGTGCTGGGATAGGTCTTAGGACCAGTTCGCTTGATTTTATTCAATGATTGTAACAACTCTAAAAGGTAGGTGCCATTGTTTTCATTCCATTTTCCAGATGCGGAAACTAAGAGACAAAGAGGTTCAGGTTCATGTGCTTATTAAAGAGCATACCTGGGATTTGAACCAAGTTTTCCTGATGCCAAAGCCTGTGGTCTTAGTACTATACTACCATTTTGAGCATTCAATGTATTTGCAGGTACAATTTACATAATTGTAAAAATGATTATCTTCGATTTGAAAGTGGTCTTCACTCAAGGGTTTGGAAATATAACCTGTAAACTTCTCCAGGTTGTGCAGCTTGGTTGAGTCTGGCTCTGAACTGTGGGAGCACACACTTGAGTTGGGTGCCCTCCAGCAGTGAAATCCACTGCCCTGGGTGCCCACACAATGTTCACATGCACAGACATGTAAGAGTGCCTACCAGGTAAGCTTCTTTTAAAGTGGGCTTTTGCAAAAGGAGTTGCACCATCTACATTATTGACA
>NW_022107431.1:33240460-33241560 GCF_000313985.2 Echinops telfairi | reverse complement strand
CCACTGCTGCTGGGCTGCCCTTTGTGTCTCCATGGCTACTTGCTTCTTGGCCTGGAGCTGCTCAAGGGCCTCCTGGAGCTGGCCCTGCTTCAGCTGGACCTCCTCCACCAGAGGCAGGGCCTGCCTCAGACCCCTTGGGATGGCCTCCATGTGCTCCAGGTAGGTGGCCTTCGGCTCTTTCCACTGCCCCTTGGCTTCTGTTGCCATTTTCCAGCTCAGTGTCCTCCTTCACCATGAAACTCTGCAGGAAGTCCACTACCTGCAGCTGGCCACACAGAAGCTTGTCCTTGTTCTGAGAGTCCATCACAAACTCGGCCATATCTGTGCCAGCAGCGCTGCCTCTTCCTGCAGGCCTGCAGGCTCCAGAACGGTACTCAATTTGGCTAAGGCCTTTCAGACTTCCTCCTCCGTTTCAGTCGCAGCTGCCTCCATTCTTCCTGGGTTCTGGCTCCCACACACGTCCCTTTAAGGCAACCTGAGAGGTACTGATTCCTTTGTTGTTTTTTTAAAGACAGGTACTGATTCTTAACTGATCTTTTCAATTAGAAAATGGTTTATGAGAACTATTGAGAGCTCAGTAATATAAACAATGATATATTTCTCATTTTGGTTCCTATGGAAAGGCCTCCTGATATGAAACTGAATACACTTGCCCTTTCCCCCACTTTCTGATTTTGTTAGACAATTAGTTAAGTTAAAAAATTTATATAGAGCTCTAGAACAACAGTTCCTACCACTGATTCCTCTTTTTGTCTTCGTTCCGCTGTTAGATGGATTCAGTGCAACCCATCACTCCTGTCAGTTTCTTGTATCGCGATGGCCTGCATGTTGCTGTGAAGCCGGAAGCTATGCCACCAGTCTTTCAAATACCAGTTGGGTCAACTGAGTTCCCAAATCAAGATAAACCGGAAGAAAGACCTAGCAATCTCCATTTAAAAATGTTGGCCAGTGAGAGGCTTACGAGTAGCAGCACAACATTGTCAGATGTAATACTGGAAGAGGAGTCCCTTTGGTTGAAAAGTACTTAAATTACAACCGGGAAAGAGCTTCCTCCTCAAAGTAGAGACATCCTTTGTGATAGTTAGGTTTTCTGTGTCAAC
>NW_022107431.1:33237357-33238300 GCF_000313985.2 Echinops telfairi | reverse complement strand
TTTGTCATCAGTACCCTACCTGCTCGAGAATCGTGTCTCCTGAATTGAATTGGGTAAGTAAGGACGGTGAGAGGATGCCTCCCTGATGCACACCTTTCCTGATTTTAAACCAGGCAGCATTCGCTTGAACCATTCTCACAACTGTCTCTTTACCCACGGACAAATCCCACACGGGTACAATAAAGTGTTCTGGAATTCCCAGTCTTCTCAAAGTTAACCAGAGTTGGTGGTGACCCACTTTTATTGGTGCTCTTGTTAACTCTTTTTCCTTTTCAGTCATTATGGATGGATCTGTGCTAGCTTCTTGGGATGGTTCCTCCTTGCATAGGGCCGGCTGTCTGTTGATTGTCAGGCAAATGGCTACAGGCATTGTTGTGACCTGCTCTCCAGTCAGTTGTGACTTACGGTGACCCGTGTACAAAGAACGCAACCCTGCCCGGTGCTGTGCCAGCCTCACAACTGGGCTTATGTTCAGCCCATGGATGCAGCCACTAGGTCAAGTCGTCTTGCTGAAGGTATTCCGTTTCACTGCTCTGCTCCTTTACGAAACATGATGTCTTTTTCTGGGGAACAGTCTCTCCCGACAACATGTCCAAAGTGCACATGAGAGGAAGGCTCAACACCCTTGCTGTGGGAGTCAGAGGATCTGGTCGCAGTTGGATGCTGTGTTCTTGGGCATGCGGCCTTGCTATAAGCTGGGACCCTGAAGCCCACTGTGTCTCTTTCTCCTTCCTCGTCTTCCTGCTTGATGGTCACCCTGAGAACAGCGGGAGACTGGTCATGTTTCCACTGACCTTGGGTCCACACAACTCTGCACCCACCGGCCTGTGGGCTTTGGGCATTCTGCATCCTTGCATGTGGCTGCGTGAGTCAGAAGAGGGACTTATGGACTAGTATCAGACTTAAGGATTTGGGTTGGGCTGGGATGCTTTCTTGAGATATA
>NW_022107431.1:33235298-33236807 GCF_000313985.2 Echinops telfairi | reverse complement strand
TCCTCTCCCCACTTTCCCTCTATCCTTCTGGCATTGCTACTCCCATTTCTGTTCCTGAGGGGTTTATTTAACCGGGATTCTGTGTGTCCTGAGCTCTTATCTGTACTAGGGTACATGCTCCTGTCTAGCCCGCAGTGAAAGGCAGGACTGGGGTCATGATAGAGGGTGGTGAGGAAGGCTCAAGGAATCAGAGAAATATTGTGTGTTTCATCAGCACTATCCTGGGTCCTGGTTGACTTGTCTCTTCCTTGTGACCCTTCTGTGAGGGGATGGCCCATTGTCTACAGATGGGTTTGGGGGCTCTGCTCTGAACCCCCTCATTCTCAACAACATGGTTTTGTTTGTTTGGGGTCTTCTGATGCCTGATCCCGTCGACACTTCATGATTGCACAGGCTGGTGTGCTTCTTCCATGTGGGCTTGTGGCTTCTCTGCTAGATGGCCGCTTGTTTACCTTCAAGCCTTTAAGATCCCAGATGCTGTATCTTTTGATAGCTGGGCACCATCAGCTTTCTTTATCACATTTGCTATGCACTCAGTTTGTCTTCAGTGATCGTGCCAAAAGAGAGGGTGAGCATCACAGAAAAGCAGAAATGAAAATGAACACAATGTTTTTGTAAAGCTCTTTCTTATACATATATGGGTGTCATTAGATTTATTTCTCGAGTCCACCCAGCCTAACACACTTGTCTCTAAAGGGAAACTGACTGTGGTAGCAATTGTACCATTCTACTTCTACTTGATGTCACTGAAATATGGAATGGCATGTTATATATATGGCATGTTATATGTAAAGCAGCGGGACTGACGGTTCTGGAGGGACTTGAGACGAGGAGGCAGGGGAAGGGAGAGTTGAGCAAACAACACCATGGACAGTGGAACAACTAGGGAATTCAAATCAACAATGAGGAGGATGTAGAGATCCTGGGGTGTTGGTGCAACAGCAATTTGCTCCAACAAACTTTGAGAGGAATTACTAAGAAGCAGAAGAAGGGTGAGCATGATGGTGGGGCAGGAGAGAGGTAAAAGGAAACAGAGGAAAGCTCCAGGTAGCACAGCTAAAGTTTGAGGTATAAGCATGGGTGTGTACATATCTAAATATATTAATTCATTAAAATAGAGGTACTGACCTATATACATGTATTTATATAGCAATATACTGAGGGAGTAGACAGACTTTGTGCCTCTACTATACCCTCCCTCAATGCAAGAACACTTTGTTCTAACAAACTGGCAGTCTGTGATGCTCACCCTGCCAGCACAATCAAAATGTGTGCACAAGCAAATGTGGTGAAAAGCTGATGGTGCCTGGCTATCAAAAGATATAGTGTCTGGGATCTTAAAGTCTTGAAGTTAAACAAGCAGCCATCTAGCCAATAAGCAACAAGCCCACATTTAAAAAGCACAACAGCTTGTGCAATCATGAGGTGTGGACAGGATCAGGTAACATGCATCAGAAGGCCACAAACAATCAAAGCCATATTGTTGAGAACATGGGGGTCAGAGCAGAG
>NW_022107431.1:33228327-33233830 GCF_000313985.2 Echinops telfairi | reverse complement strand
TAACTGGTTCCCCCTTTCTCCCCCACCTTTCCTTTAAAGAGACCTTGTGTGGCAGATTTACTCTACGCAATCAATACATCCTTTGATCTCGACTACTGCTTTCATGAACATCGATGTGGATCCCAGAAAACCAAACTCCTTCACCACGTCTCTCCTTTCTCCATTTATCATGATGTTACCTACTGGTCCCACTTGTGAGGATTATTATTATTTCTACATTGACTGCAATCCTCATTGAAGGCTGAACTCCTCCACAAGGGCTTCATGTCCTCCTCACGCTCAGCAAGCAAGGCTGTTGTCTGCATGTCACAGGCTGTTAATAAACCTTTCTCCAATCAAATCCTACATTTTTCTTCATAGAATCAAGCTTCTCTGATGGTTTGCTCAGCATAAAGACTGACTAAGTATGGTGAGAGGATATCACCCTAAACCGTGCAGTATGCCCTTGTTCTGTTCACAAAACTGCCTCGTGATCCATGTACGAGTTCCAAATGAACACAATGCAATGTTCCAGGATTCTCATACTTCCCAAGGCTGCCTATGGTTTATTATGATCCACACAGTTGAATGCCACATAGTCAATACAGCACAAGTAAACATTTTTCTCGTATTCTCTGTTTTCAGTCAAGATCCATCTGACATCAGCAATGATATGCCTTGTTCCACGTCCTCTTCTGAATCTGGCCTGAATCTCTGGCAGCTCCTTCTCAATGTACTGCTGCAATGATTGTTGGAAGATCTTTAGCAAAATGTTACTTGCATATGATATCAGTGATGTTTTATGATTGAGCATTCTGTTGACTCACTGTCTTTGGAATGAGTACCAATGTGAACCTCTTCCCATCAGTTTCCAAGTAGCTGTCTAACAAGTTTCCTGACAGAGGTGAGTGAGGGTTTCCTGTACTCCCTTGGCCGGAGAAATATTCCATTGATGTTCTGTCAATCCCTGGAGCCTTGTTTCTGGCTGATGTTTTCAGCGCAGCTTGAACTTGTTCCTTTGGTACCATTGCTTCTTGTCTATATACTACCCCGGGAAAGGCTATAGGGTAGGGAATCAGGTAATGAGCTTTTGCTCTCTTCTGTTATTATTTGTGCTTTTGTAAATACCCTCCTACCAAAAGTTTCATTCACTTTGCCCGGAAGCTTGCCTGCCTTTGGGGTTTCCTTGGAGTGCAGGAGGCTGGTATGGCTCATAACACATCCACCAGGCACCCAGGAGCTGTCTAGCCAAGGCTACTTCCTTTCCCCCTTTTTCCCTCACGCTGGGCTCCTCTCTGAGTTGTGATTTGCGTCTACAATCAACTCGTCGCTTCATCCTGACTTTTCTTTCAGCTCCTCCTTGTTTGACACTGTGGTGCTCCAGGGGAGGAGTCCTTCAACTCCTCGTGGCAGATAATCTCACCTTTCCAGATCCTCAGATTACTGGGTGCATCTTCCCTGGTTTGTGAAATGTGTCCTTGCTCCTGTTCTCGTGAGGGGCTGTTGAACCGCCTGACTGACAGGAGCCCTGCGGACAAGAGGCGGAAGCAGCGCCCAGCCCTGCGTCATCGTCCCAGGAGTTGCTATGTTGGGGTCCATGGTTGCAGCCACTGTTCAAGCCATCTCTTCCAGAGCCTTCCTCTCTTCCAGAGCCTTCCTCTTTCCCGTCGACCCTCTGCTTTACCTGATGTCCTCCTCCAGGAGCTGGTCTCTCTCGACAACCTGTCCCCAGTAGGTGGAATGAAGTCTCGCCATGCTCCCTTGTAAAGAGCATTGTGGCTGTACTTCCTTCAGAGCAGATCTGTTTAGCATTCTGATGCTCCACGGCACTTTCCCTGTCCTTGTCCAGCATCACAATCCAAAGGCGTCAATTCTTCTCCAGGTTCCCTATTCTCACTGTTGTCGCATTGCTACTGGCGAAGTTCGAGCAGGTATCTATTTGTGTTATTCCTGTGGTTATTTTCCTTAAGACCATTTGTCAGGCACGCTTCACAGTTTGGGGTCGAAGGTTGTGGCCACTTCCTTTGCATCTTTGAAGATGGACATTGTCTAGATGCTTTGCATCCTTTTTTGCTTGCAATGAGTTTTGAGAAGAAGGTGAAAAGTAGAAACGCCCATTCTCTGCTGTTTTTAAAAGGAGCATCTAGCTGCTTAGGATTCTGCACCACAGTGTTTGGATCCAGGGCTTTCTGCCTGTTAAGTAAGTTCTCCTTGCCTGAGAGCCCAGGGCTTCTTTCTCCACAAAGAAATACATTTCCTAATTTAGCCCAAAATTTAAAACTTTCCTTTAAAAAACATCAAACACTGATTTGATCCCATGGATGGTCTATTTTTGTGTCAATAGTAGATGTGAGAGTCTTCTGTTTATCAAATGGACAACAGGAAAAGAAGCAACTTACATGAAGTACTGCACAGTGTAAAGAACTTCAACTCCTGTTAGGCCTTCTGGTGGATCCCAATGTAGGACGTTCTTCATGTTTATGGACGAGAAGGTGATATTTGTCGGTTTAGGTAAACTGCCAGAGACACAGGTAACTGAAAAAGGAGCAGAGAGCATGTGACATTAGTGGAGGTAAAGGAAACTATTATCCCTGTGGTAGCTAGTCTCCAGCAGTAGATCCCAATGAATCAAGCCTTCCTGGGGTTCACACCTTGTATATTATCTATGGTCCACTTCATCCTGGGACTTAGCCTTAAAAAGCACTGGTAACTTCCACTTTTGGAAATCCAGAGCTGCATGTAAGAAGCTATTTTGCCTGAAAGGCAATGTGAATCAGACTGTGTGGAGGAGAGACTCAGCTGGCCCAGTGTCTGGGTTGGGCTCAGCCTTCCAACTGAGGGACAGCATGAAGTCATTGCGGACATTCCAGCTCCTATGCCGCTGACTGCAGCTTTACGAGAGACTCTGAGTAAGAGCAACAGAGGAACCATTCTGCAGCAGCCTCGTCCACCCCAGAATTGTAAAAACAAATTTCACACCAGTAGATTTTAGGACAGTTTGTTATATAACAACAGATAATGGACACTATGCCTTTGTTAGATATAGAAGCAAGATTTAAAAAAATATCCTGAACGAACTGTTTTGGAGGTTGATATAGGCTATACTAAAGTACATATAGCAGTGATTATACAGGAAAACATGGGAAAAATACTTAAAATAAGACAGAAGAAGCAAACATTCACATAATCACACAGTAAGAAAACTGTGTCTGAGTGGATTGATTAAAAAATTTTCTGTAAGGACACAATACAGAATTGGAGAAAACGATAAAAAATTTAGTAAAGACCAAAAAGAAAATAGGATAGGGTCTGAAAGAAGACCCGAAGAATGAAGAAATTCAATGACAACACGTGAGAACCACAATATTCGCTTAACACATTAAGAAGATCAAAAAAGTACTGAGTCATAAGCGATTAGATTTTAGGAGGACTTTATCCCATCCTAAATCTGCATAATCTACTTGGAAATTCCTGCAAATCAAGCTTAGGAAATAAAAGTTAGCTCAATCATCTTGCCTAACGTCCAGGGATTCTTGTGTGAATTATGGGGACGAACATCAGAGAAGGCGACTAGCTTTATGCTCGGAGTCGTCCTTGACTAAGACTAGCTCCTCAGTGTGTTCTCATGGCACGACTCGGATGAAGACAGCTAGAATGATTCAGAATTAAATTCTGTGAATACAATCCGAACTCTAGGCCCAGCTCGACTTTTAACGTGTGACCGAGTATCCCAAACAGAAGCAGGGGAGTGAGGGTGCCTCTGGGTGTGTGATGGATTTGCAGTGATGCCTCCTATTGACCTTGACTCTTCTCTTTTTAAGACCTCAGTGTTATTTTGAAGAAGATATTAAATACCCCAATAGAAGCACTGCTAACTGATTACGGCATGGGTACGTGCGTGGGAGGATCTCAGAAGAGCACAGTGGGACCAATGTCTCTCTTTGATTTCTAGCCTTCCTTTTTGTAATGCTTGTGCTATCAACTGCTATTGGCTTTTTCGGGAGGCTCTATTCAGTGAAGCCTTACCAGTAATTCAAAATTGTTCTGTGGTCTTACTAACATCTATATTTTAATTACATCTTTAGAAGCAAAACAGAGACCAGGGGGAAGAAATAAAGAGCCACTGTAAGCTTCCAACCCTCCATGAGTTGAGGATCACCTTAACATTACAAAGAAAAACAAATTCCAAGGATCTTTCCAGATCTAAAATGTTGTGTTTCTACACGTGTAGAGGACACACCAACCTGTGATGAGTGAATGGTTGGCACCTTGTTAGGAACTAACTGGAACAGATTGCTCGTGGCACGCTCTGAAGAGAGGGCATTACCAACACGTGACTCTACCCAACGAACGCCCAGGAACTGGAACAGTCTGATGTGTAGCAACACGAAATGCGAGTCACCTTATGTAATCGTTCCTAGGCATATTTTGGCAGGATTGCTCTAGAGAGCTTTTTCTTCTACCTCTGTCTCCACTTGACTTTCAATGTAAGTAAACCCTAAACGCAACACTCAAGATGTCTATAACAGACCCCCAAGGGTCTAAGAAGTGACAACGACTAAAGGAAACCGATCGCTCATTTTCACTTTGTTGCTGTGGCTGTCACGCGGAAACAAAAGCAATCCTGGTCTTCTTAAATCAACTCTTCCCCGCAGTGTGCTGCCAATCGTTAGTGCTCAGGGAGCCCCCAGAGGCACTGGTGAGTGCACTGTCATGACTTAAATGGTCCTTCAGATACTGTGCAAATTATGAAAGGTTTACCAAACTCTGGCAATAGAAAGATAATTAATAATGTGACATGTGTAATGTTAAAACCTAAAGTATTGTCTCGTGGTGGCATTCTATTCCACACACCCCCTCCAAATATTTCCTTGTAAATTATGTGACGTGTATACAACTCTCTCAAGTGTCCATTGTAGGCAAATCATGTGGAACGCCACAATTATTGTAGCCAGTCTACAAGATGGCCCCCAACAATGCCCACCCTCCTGGTATTCAGTCTTATATAGTCTCCTCCCACACTGTACCTTGTTGGTCTGCATGACCAACAGAATATGACAAAGGTGATGGCATTTGACTTCCAAGATTACATTACAAAAAGTCCTGTGGCTGTCGTCTTGCTTTCTCTTGATTTATTTGCTCTGTGGGAAGCCTTGTTGTAAGCAGCCATGTGAAGAATTAAGGCAAGTCAATGAGGTCTCTGTCCAACAGTAAAGAACTGACGGTGGCCCCTACCAAGAAGCCCGTGAATGGTCTTAGAAGAACTTACTCTAGCCCCACTCACATCTTTAGAGGACAGTAGCCATGACAGACCTGGAGCCAGAACCACAAGAATCCATGACTGGATTCCTGATCCTCAGAAATTGTGAGGTAATATTAATTGTTTTAAATTGCTAAGTTTCAAGCTAATTTGTTGCACTTCAATAGATAATTAATATAATAAAGGCTCTGAAAATGAGAGGCACTAAGACCAATCACTAAAAGGAAAGTGTGCTAAACTAGAATGAAAAAAAAAGACTCCTTC
>NW_022107431.1:33222483-33224043 GCF_000313985.2 Echinops telfairi | reverse complement strand
TTGTATGAGCCCCTAATAAAATGTTTTAAAAAAAATAAAAAAATAAAATGGGATCCCATACAGACACTAAGGAAAGGTTCTGTTTCGATAAAAAAATATGGTAGGTGAGTAAAAATTAGTACAAGACTTCAAAAGCAGTCAACATTTTGAAAATATTTGTGTTACAGGATTTAGCTGAGGGAAGTAAACTCAAAAACTTAAAAATCTCCCTGCCATCAAGTAGATTCTGACTCATAGTAGCCCTGCAGGACAGAGTTGAACTGGCCCTGTGATTTCCAAGACTGTCCGTCTTTACGGGAGTAGAAAGCTTCATCTCTCTCCGGAGCTGGTGGTTTCAAACGGCTGACCTTACATTTCCAGCCCAACATGCACCCAATGTGCCACCAAGGCTCCTCAGCAAACTGGTTAGCAGATGATAAACTTTGTAATATAACTGAACTATTGAATGGTATGATGGCTGGATTATGTCCTAATAAAGTGGTTTGGGAAAAAATTGTAGCTAACATTTATTGGGTGCTTACCATGCAGCTAGCACGAGTCCTTGTGCTTCACAGGACCGACTCATGCATGCCTCAACATGACCCTCTAGAGGGCAGTATTTTCATCATCTCCATTTTACAGATAAGGTGCGGAGGCACAGAGATGTTAGATAAGTTGCCCAGGGCCACACAGGTAAGTGGAGCAGGTGGTTTTAGAACCCATGCTCTTAACATTCTTACTCTCGTGCCACCCAAGCAGGCTAATCCTTAGTTGAATTTAAACAAAGACCAGGCAAAGCTAATGGGGAAACACGTCGTAGTCTAAGGTATTAGTATATGAAACAAGATGAGTATTTTAAATGTTAGATTTTGATCTTGGCAAAATAATTTTTTTTAAATCATGTTATTGGGGGAAAATATTTTTTGTTTCCCATCGCATCTTGTCGCGGGAGTTCCATTTCCCTTTAAAAACATTTTAGAATTTTTAATGTGAGTTACTTGGAGGTTGACAGAGCAGATCACCAGTGTTACATTTAACAATTCATCAACACCCCCACCTGCACCCCGCTCCTTGCCTTATTTCCATCATCCTCCCCCACATCCCTCTCTTGTCCGGTACCGTTTTCTCCTTACGCAAACGGCACCTATCTATCCTTTAGCCTGCGTCTCCCCTTTCCCTCCCTCCCGCTCCTGTCCCAGTATTATTGAAGTGGGTTTCATTTAGTGTGGAAATCCTTTCTTGATCTTTCAGAATAACAGTAGGGATATCCTTCCCTTTCTCCGAGACATTTCCTTTCACTTCTGCCCCTATCCGATCCTAGAGAGAGCCTGCGGGACTCTGCTCCCCCATCAGCACACATCCCCCAGACAACAGACAGTGACTGGAGAGGCTGGGATTCCTGGAAGATGGTGCTTGACTCTATCTTGGTTCCCTTTGGGTTGCTCCCTACAGGACTCCGATTCACTGCAAACAACAGGCAAACGGATGGAGAAGGCGGAACCGACTGTGCCCTCGTCTTCCCTTTAGCCCTTTGTCTCAGAGATCCAGCCCGCCACAGCCGATTCTTCCTGCTCTGTGAGA
>NW_022107431.1:33219830-33221666 GCF_000313985.2 Echinops telfairi | reverse complement strand
TTCGAGGAGAAATTGTTAGTCTCAAACTGGGGAAGCCATGAGCCTGTCTATTTTCCAAACGGATTACTTCTCTGCTGATGGGAGAAGTGCCTGGCGGAAGCAAGGAGGGAGTGAGACAATGAAGACCACAACTGCAGGAGGGGCTGGGCTTGCATTGCAGTGGTGGCTGTGGATCTGGAGAGGAGCGGGCAGCTTGGAGCTCTATGTTCAGGGTAGAAACCCCAGGACCTCCCTGTGAGCTGAGCAGAGTCTCAACAGCAAGCCAGTTGCTAAACAGTCAAAACTAAATGAACGGTGGTAAGGATTTAGCAAGGAATGCTTACATGGATGATGCGCGGGAGTAATACCGCAATAGGACTAGCAATCTCCCCCCACCCACCCCTCCACCCCCCGGAAGCAAAGGCACATTTAAACAATGAAAATAACTTGATCGCTCGTGTTACCTTGTGGGTTGGGCTGTTTACACCGTTTTCGAGAACCACGTTTTCAAGTGTGGAAACCACGGCCAGGCACGCCCAGATAAGCATTCCACTTGAGATGAGTCATTTGTGCTTTGCCCGGGTTGATAAGATACTTCAACGAGCACCAAATTAAAAATCTGTCACACTCATCTATATTAGGGGTCACATGCCAATTTATGGGTAACAACACGTTTTGTTCACATAAATGTACGGCCTGGGAGTAAGCTCTGATCTTCTTTGGCTTGTACAGTTCACATCCCAAACCACAGTGCCGTTGGGTGGGTGTGTGCTGGGTGATTTCTGCGAGGGCCGTGCCAGTGCAGCATTGGTTTGGTGCCCATGATTCCTCATGGTCCAGGTCAGCCTCTCCTCCTGCAAGTCTGCCAAATTCACCATGTTCACCACCACCGCCAACGACCTGCAAATTCCTACCTTGTACTGTGGTTTGGTTTCCTCTGCCTACAATAAATTTGGGGCCTAAAAGACCCTTTGTCCTCTGGAACCCAAGGAGCTCGGGCGGTGGAGTGGATTATGCGTTGGACACTAACCACAAAGTCCGTGGTTCAAACAGACCACCGATTCCTTGGGAAACAGATTCCTTGGGACACAGATGGATAGCCTTGGGAACGTACAGGGTTTGTTCGTTCAGTCTGTGTAATAGGATCACCAAGATGGTGATGAGTTTGCTTTTGGTTGCTGTTTTTTCACTCTGTGGACGTCCTCTGAACGGACACTGGCTTGTGTTTTCATGATGTGATGGTGTTGTTATTTCCAGTAATGTTTTCACATGGTCAAACTTCTGGTTCTTGGAGAGAAAGTCAAACCCAGACGGCCTGGGGAAGGGTGGGGACTCTGGGTGCATGGGAACTATCCTGAGACAAGGCGCTGGACTTTGAGAGGTGAGGGATGCTTGCAGGTGTGTCTGCACAGTCGATATTAAAGGTGGTCTCAGCCTTAACGGGGGCAAGGAAATTGGCCAGGAGGTGGTGTGCACTGAACAAACTCCAGAGTAATGACTGTGTACGCCACATCATTAAGATCTGTGACACTTTTAGGTGTCTGTTTTCCTTTTGTTGTACCTTAGCCCCTGGCAAAGCCTAACCCAGCACGGGTTGTGTTAGAACACTGTAAGGAGGCAGCCCTGGGCCTACTCTTGCATCCTTCCTATGGTGACAGAATAGCTACTTGCCCTTTTAAACAGGCAAATCTATGATAACTTCCTGAGTGCAGTGCTACAAAAGGCGGCTGCCTCATTGGTTCCAGGAGTTACTTCGCATGCAAATCTCTAGGTATAGTAAAACAGAATGAGGCTTTTTCCTATCAGGGCAAAACTAGTGCTAACGATCTTTATATACGCTGTAGTTTTAATTATTTG
>NW_022107431.1:33205462-33218798 GCF_000313985.2 Echinops telfairi | reverse complement strand
CTGCAGTTGAGTCCATTCTGAGCCCTAGTGACCCAATAGGACAGGGCAGAAGTGCCCTTGTAGGTTTCTGAGACGGCAAGAAAGGAAAAAAAATGCCCAATACCAGAATGAGTTTTCTATTATGGGGATTGAGGTTTAAAAGGGTGGAGGTACAATAAGCTCCAGAAAGTGATAAACAGAAACGTTTTCAATAAGTACACCTTGTCCACAGGGTCACCGTGTTTCGGAACAACTCATGGCCATGGGTTTGGGCAGCTGCCAAAGAAGAGGAAAAGAGCACGGCTGCCTTCACACACACACACACACACACACACACACACACACACACACGGTCTTCAACCTCGCGCTAACGGCACCATGCTCAAAGGCAAGGCGTAGGATATTCTCCTCTGTCTCAAGTTATAAACGGTTTTTCTTGGAATATAACAAAAGTTTCTCCCCGCCCCTCTATTTATATATCACGTGCCCTTGAAAACAGCACTGAAAATACAGCTCTGAAACAATTTTCCTGGGAAAAAGATTCACCCAGGTCCTCATGGACTTCTAACGATAGTTCCAATGGTCCCCAAGAAGGCTATGTACAAAAGTTCTGGAACACACACCCACTGCCTAAGAACTGGGCACACTTAAACATCAGTGCACCTCTAGTCTTCGGTTTCCTGTTCTGTAATATGGGGACTAAGCAGACTAGAGGCAAAGGTCTTATGAGCTAGTTGCAAAAATTAGCCAAAGAAAACTGTTGCTTGCACCAGAATGTTATCTGATATGGTGCTGGATGATGAGCCCCTGGTGTTGCAAAGCACTCACATCACGCACAGTGGCTGAAAGAATGGAATCTAGCATGAGGACGAGAAGAGGATGCAGGACCAGGGAAGGCTTCTTCGTGTTGTATGCGGGCTTGCCATGAGGTGTAGCCAATTGAATGGAAATTAACAGCAACAACTTGGGTGGCCTTGAGAAAAATAGGAATTCCAGAACACTTCACAGTACTCACGCATAACCTGTACATGAATCAAGAGGTAGCGGTGTGCACGGCACCAGGGAATACTTCATACTCAAGAACGGTGTGTGTTGGGATTGTATCAGCTCATGCTACATATTCAATCTGCATGCTCAGCAAGTCATCAGAGAAGCTGGACTATGTGAAGAAGAATGAGGCATCGAGATTGGAGGAAGACTTATTAACAACCTGCAATATGCAGACGGCACGCACAGCCTTGCTTGCTGAAAAGGGAGAATTTGAAGCTCTTGCTGATGAAGATCAAGGATATTAGTGATCTATATTATAACACATGTAAATAAGACCCACATCCTCACAACTGGACCAATAGGTAACATCATGATAACTAAAGCAAGCATTCTTCATCCTTTCTTGCGTGGTTCTACCTTCAACGCTCATGGAAGCAGCAGTCGAGAGCTCAAACAACACTACACCACATTGGGTAAGTCTGCTGCACAAGACCTCTTTTAAGTGTTGAAAAGCAAGGATGTTACTTTGAGGACTAGGGTGTGCCTGACTCAAGTCATGGTATTTTCAATGGCTTCATCTGCATGTGAAAATTGGACATTGAATCAGGAAGAGTGAAGAAAAATTGATGCATTTGCGTTATGGTGCTGGTAACGAGTATTGAAAGTATCATGAATTGACAAAAGAACAAACATCTGTCTTGGAAGAAATAAAGCCAGAATGCTCCTTAGAAGTGAGGCTCATGAGACATCATCTCCTGTATTTTGAACATGTTGTCTGGAGAGACCAGGTCCTGGTGTAGGGCACCATGCTTGGGAAAGCAGAGGGTCAGTGGACAAACAGGAAGACCTTTGATATGATGGATGGACACAGCGGCTGAAAGCATGTGCCCAAACATAAGAACGATGGTGAGGATGGCACTGGAGAGGGCAGCGTTGCACACGGGCGGGGGGCGGGCGGGCATGGCAGTAGCAACCTACTTGACAACACTCAACAGCAGCAACTGAGTGGGGGCTATAATATTCCTCTCCTCACAGGCTTGCTGGGACGATTAAAGACGATTCACCCGGAACTCCTAGAACAGCACCTGGCACAAAGACACCCATTTCTACAGAGTGATTTCTGACTCATGACAACTCCGTGTGTAGAACCCCATAGGGTGTTCTTGGCCATTGTCATGACAGAAGTCAGATCACATCCCTGCCCTCCACAGCCCTTTGAGTGAGTTCAAATTGAAAATCTTATAGTTAATAGTTGAGCACAAACCATGTGGACTACCCAGGGACCCTGGCACAATGATCAAACTCAGTAATGGTGAGCTCATTAGTGCCGGTGTTAATCATTTTACAGGTGAATGATTTGCCCATGGGCATCCAGCCTTCGGCCTATAGTCAGACCCCTACTTCATTGCTGCTTTCTGGGAAGGCAAAGCGTTCAGACACTTGTTCAGCGAATAGTTACTGACAGCTGAGGATAGAAACACAGCAAGCTCTGTGCTCTCATGGAGTACATCTGTTCTGGACCTGAGACACGATCCTCCAATACAGGCTTTCCCTGCCAGTAGGTCCTGGCCCACCTGGAAGAGTCATTATGAATACCACAGCTCTTTCTTCCAGCCCACCCCAACACTAGTGCACATACATCTGTGGGTTTACACATGCTTTTGAGTATTTTGTGGAGTTGGTGGTGTTGATGGCAAGTGAGACACACACACGTACATATGTGTGTGAGTACATATATGGTTATCTATTATAGAGAGAGACTATCGATAAAGGCAAGTGTATGTAATATAAAGTACATATAACATATATACTTAATTTACACACACACACACACACAGAGTTTACCCATCAAAGAGCACACCTTGAACAAGGTCTACTTTAGAGGTTTCTAATTAAATCTACAGATCTAATTGGATCTACCATAGCATTTGGCAGGTGCTCAGCATTGAACATTAGGCTTCAGGCTGATAACTGCAACGTAGGCAGTGCAAGTCCGCGAGTTGGTCCGAAGGCAGAAGACGTGCCTGCTATCTCCTGTAAAGATGTATAGTCTCAGAAACCCTATAGGAGATTGCTGAGTCAAAGCTGACTGGATGTCAGTGGGTTTAGGTTTTCTGGGGAGGGGTTTGTTTTTTGTTAGTTCCTTCCAGTGATAAGTATCTTTAGTTACTTTACGAACCCAAAAAGAAGCATACAGCACAGTTCTTCCAGGTCTATCCAATTTACTGGCTTACGCAGGATAATGGCCGCGCACAAGCGAACATTCAGCTCATGAGTGTGGACAGAAATTAATAGGCAGTGCTGCCACTGTGGCACTAGCTGGGACTACTTGAGGACTGGGGTGTGCCTGACCCAAGTCATGGTGACTGGTACACTGCTGACTGGTACACTGTTGACTGAAACTTCGACTTAAGCCATTGGGTAGCATTTCTCAAAGTCGATGATGCCACCTCCGAGGGATGTTGGAACAACCTGGGGAGGGTGTCTCAAGACCTCCCAATCCAGCACCACAAAGGAAGATGGGTCCGTCACAAACACTGAGTAAAGTGAAATGTTTTCCAACAGCTTAACTCCTGTCTACCGTGACAAGCAGATACTCTGCTATCTCTCAGGGGGAACAGGATCAGGGTCAGACCCACTCAGGATTGAATTATGCCTGGGAAGAACTGTGCTGTGAAGTGCTCTCCACGCGTGAGGATTCCACACGCTGCCAAGGTTGTGCTGAAGATCGTCTCTTGGAGGCACTTCTGCCAGGAAGAAGCCAAGGGGTGGTTAAGATAAAAGCCGGGATGAGACCATCCAAAGGGAAGAGTCAAAGGCACCGTAGTATGGTCAACACTGGAAGTTCTCCAGGGATGATATAGAGCTATCCCCTATGCATTTGTGCATTAAAACTCACACTCTTCAAAGAGCCGTGTAGGCTCAGGATGTGGGGCGCAGCACCAACAGACACTGCATTAGGAAACCACAGACAACACCTGCCCCTTGTGGTCCTTGTCGGTGGTTTGGCTCAGTACTGCACAGAGCCACAAACCACAGGGACGGCTGCCAAGTACCTTGAGGTCAGACTGTCCCATAGCCACAAAGCTCCTACTTGGCCATGGTCATCGTCAGCAAACACCTCTTTTTCAGGAGTTTTTTGTGGTCACTTGTTGCCTTTTTTGTGTCTGTTGATTTTTCATTTTATAAGAAAGAAATGCAATAATGTAAAGGAGTCTGAGTTGCTTAGGAACATAGAGTAGAATATGCTTCAAGTGGGGTTTAGCCTTATTTTGAGACTGGTACTTTAAATTCCAAAGACCCGAATTGATGGACAACATGATGGCAATCTACTCTTTGCCGTTTGTTGAATCTACACATTGTTTTCCCTTAAGAACAGAAAAAGTACTTATTTGTAGTATTCCCCCCACCAACCCGCCCATCTCACCAACGATTGAAATATTAAGGATCCCTGATGGCACAATCGTGCCTGGCTGCAAACTCAAAGGTTGGTAGTTCAAACCCACCCAATGGTGCTGTGGGAGCAAGACCTGACCATCTGCTTCATTAGCGATCCCAGGCAAACAAAGGCAGGGAATGGCAGTTCTACTCGGTCACATGGAATGGCTATGAGGTGGAACCGCCCTGACTGCCCCCACCAACAATACACAGACATATTCACGCCGGATAAGACAGTCACGTGGACAGGTAACTTCTTTTCTTTTCTCCTCCAAGCAGAGAGGGTTCATGTCATTGCTAAGCCGGTTGCCATGGAGTCCATTCTGACGCACGGCGGCCCTGTGTGTGTGTCAGAGTAAAACTGGGCTCCACGGGGCTTCCCATGGCTGGTTTTGTACAAGCAGACCTGCGAGCCTATCTTCTGAGGGGCTTCTGGGTCGACTCCACCCTCCAACCTTTCATTTAGCAGTCAAGTGCATCCGCCACTGGTACCACCTAAACCGACCACGCAAAGAAATCCATTACCAGCCAGTGGACCTGGCTCGTGGGACGGAGTCGAGCACGTGGGACAGAGCAGCTCTGCCCAGCAGGGTCTCCAAGGTTGCAATCAGTATGGGAGCTGGCCGCAGCACCTTTCTACCACGGGGGTTGGTTTGAACTGGCAGCCCTTCAGTTAACAGCTGCTTAATGCTCAAAGACTCCAAATTGACTAACAGCTCACATCTGTTCTAGTTTATAGGCAGTGGTGGTGCAGTGGGTTATGAGTTGGGCTCCTGACTACAAGGTCGGCCGTTCGAATCCACCAGCCCCTCCGTGGGAGAAAGATGAGACTTTCTGGCATCAGAGTGGGTATGTGTTGGACTGCTGCTCACAGGCCAGCGGTTAAGTTCACCCGCTGCTCCATGGGAGAAAGACGAGGCTTTTCTGAAGACCTGAAGTGCATTGACCAGAAAACAAAACTATCTGCATTTTCTATGCAGCCTGGGTTTTTGTTATCAGTACCTAAAGATGTCTCTTTGTCGTAATGATAACCGTGGTTTTTCTTAAAGCCTGGTTTTTCTCAATACACCTTGAAAGGTTTTAAAATTGTTTCATATCTGGTCCAACTGAGAGTTTTAAGAACCTCATTTTTAATTTGTAATAAAAGTTTACAGCTTGATTTTTTTTGAAGTCAACAAACTGCAAGCACCTGTTAATAAATGTCTTAAATAGAAAAACAATTTAAAAAATGAGTTTCAGTCCCAGAAACCCACAGGGGTGTTCTCCCCTGTCCCACAGGGCTGCCAGGAGTTGGCATGGAGTCCACGGCAGGGAGCCTTGCTTGTTTTTTAAAGATTTCTAGTCTCAGAAACCTGCAAGGCAGTTAGTTCTACTCTGTCCTTTGGGATCACAGTGGGTCAGGATTGTTTTGATCCCAGTGAGTTTACATATTTATCAATTTATTCCTGTCGGAACCCCTGCCTGACTCCTAGATTCAGACAGCTCTAAGTGGCTGCTTTTAAAGATGAAAACCCAAACACTTTATTGGGATCTGGGTGTAGGTTTACAGTTTTCCGCTCAATAATTCAGATAATTCATTTCAATTTATTGACTGTCATTCCCAAAACGGAATACCACTTATCCCACTTCTTCCCATTTCCTTTTCCCTTTCTCCTTCCCCGCCCCCCACCTCGCTGTTTGTCCCGGAATAATTGCTGTCCTTTTGACCTCAAATGGTTCATTAGTCTTATAGACCAATTGTTTGCTGAAAATTTATCCACAGTGGTGAGTTCAGTTTCAAACTTCATTTTGAGGGGTTTGAAAAATAGTTTTATTGACATATAATTCTCTATCATACATTTCAATAGTTCAATTATATTAAGAGCTATGTCATCATCACCACAATCCACCTTAGAACATGAGACGAAGTCTCACCAGGGTCATACTTTTTCCAAGACAGATCTGTCTGTCCTTTTAAACAGGCAGGATCTGTGTCTCATTGAAAGGCAACCAGGGTGGATATGGAGGGCACTTTTAGAATATTGGGAGCCCTGTGCTCACCAGGGCCTGACACTGCCTCATTCCAGGACCAATCCTCCAGTCTCAAATTTAAAAGGTGGTAGAACAGCCACCTCACTGTGACCTGTAGGAAGTTAGCCTGAGCATCAGCAGCAGCCTGGGACACGTACTGAACATTTTCAGGAGAGGGAGGTCAGCAAAGGGAAGAGACCCAGGCGACACGGGGTAGCAGTGTTCAGGTATCTGAACCGCTTGTTCTGGGTGGCTTTCTCTTTTCAGAATGAGGACCAACCGTGAAAGGGATCACGGTCTTCGCTCATTATGTATACGCTTTTTGAAATAGATGTCTGGACGTCATGAGTTTCTGTGATGATGGAGTCATGGAGGACGGGTCATCACTTGGTAGTAATGGTGCTGAGAACATTCCAGAGTGCAGCTTCTGGACGGAGTGATGGACTGGGTGGTCTTTGGATTTCCTCAACCTGGGTTTTCAACAGTTAAGGAGATTCTGAATGTTGAGGAGGAGCGAGGATTTCATTTCCACACGTCCCACCTGCATTCTCGCCCCACCCCTCCACCCCCAGAGTTCTCTTCTATGCAATGAACACATCTTAGAACTGATGGGTTCTTTAGGTCCCAGTTACATCTTAGAATATAATGGTTTGGTTCCTATTGTGGTGCCAGCATTTGTGCCACATCCCTGTCATTGTGGACCGAGAAAAAGGTATGGACCCCATACCACACGGGCAGCTATGTAAGTAGAATGTGCTAGTTCCAATGGATAAAATGACTTCACTTTTTTTACTTTCAATTTAATTTTATTGGGGGCTCTTACAGCTCTTATCACAATCCATACATATATCTATTATGTCAAGCACTTCTGTACATTTGTTGCCATCATCTTTTTTAAAACATTTTCTTTCTACTTGAGCCCTTGGTATGAGCTCTTCATTTTTTTCCTCCCTCCCCCATGAACTCTTGATAATTTATCAAATTTTTTCATGTCTTACACAGACTTCTGTCTCCCTTCACCCACTTTTCTGTTGTCCATCTCCCTGGGAGGGGGCTACAGGTTGATCACATTGATATTAATTTTTTGTTTTGTTTTGTGTCTTTGATGCCTGAGACCTGATCCCATCGACACCTCATGATCACACAGGCTGGTGTGCTTCCTCTATGTGGGCTTTGTTGCTTTTCAGCTAGATGGCCGCTTGTGTATCTTCAAGCCTTTAAGACCCCAGATGCTATAAAAATGATTCCACTTTATAACATATAGGAGAGGGCTTCAAAAAAAAGTTGACAGAAACAGAGCATTAATTTTCAATTCCATTTTTTCTACGAACTTTTGGAAGCCCCTTTAAATGCCACCTTTAGCTAAGAGCTAACCTTTAGGTGCTATTTTAAAAATCATTATAGAGCATTCCAATGATGCTGGTCAAATAACACTGAAGTCCAAAATCCAATTGCTGGGCCCACACATGGACTTAGCCTACAGTGAATCCCCTCCTGATTGTGGTGATGATTCAATAGAATTGTATGATACGTGATGATTCAATAGAATTATATGATATGCCAATAAAACTGTTAAAAAAAATGAAAAAGACCAAAAAAATTGTTTTTAAAACATAATGTGTGTAATGCGATGCTCTTAACAACAACAAAAATACAAAGTACTAAGCCAAGCACCAAAAAAAGATGATACCAAGAGACAGTTTTAAAATATTATAAAAATAGTTAATGACTTATATTGAAGTGCTTACAGTGAAATATTAATTGTATAGCATGGATCCTTCCATTTGTCTATTGTCTTTGCCTAAACTTTATACCTAAGTGGAAAGCATGCGTCCTCCCTCAGGGTTGTTCTGGGTCATAAAGGCTGTCTTTCCTGGATCTGAGCTGGAAGAAGCTCAAGAACTGGTTACAGGCAGCAGGAGCTCATACTTGGAAGACTGTGATTCTTAGAGCCACATGCTTGAGCCTTGAGTATATAATGATGTGCTCCAGGCATGCTGGGTAGTGCCTGAGAGGCGCAAACACTTAACATGCTCCGTCTGCTGCTGCTAACAGAAAGCCTGGTGATTCAAGCCCACTTGGAGGCAAATCCTAGCAATCTACTGAAAAACCAACCACGGAAAATCCTGTGGAGCACAGTTCTACTCTGACACACATGGACAGGGCCACTCGGGGTTGAAGTTGACTGATTGGAGAGCAAAACAAAACAAAAAACCAAACTCACTGCTATCAGAGCCTATTCCAATTTACAGCAACCAGACCAGAGCATGCACCGTGGTACAGATAAGAGCTTGCAACACAGAGAATCCAGGACAGATCACCCCTTCAGGAGCAATCGTGAGAGTAGCGATACCAGGAGGGGAAGGGGAAGGTGCAGGGAGATAAGGGGAACTGAGCACAAGGATTGACATATAACCCCCTCCCAAGGGAATGAACAACAGAAAAGTGGGTAAAGGGAGACAGCAGCTGGTGTAAGACATGGAAAAAAGAATAATTTATAAATTATCAAGGGTTCATGAGGGAGGGAGGTGGGGGAATGAGCTGATACCAAAGACTCAAGTAGAAAGAAAATGTTTTGAAAAAGATGATGGCAACATATGTGCAAATGTGGACACAATGGATGTATGTATGGATTGTGATAAAAGCTGCAAGAGCCCCAATAATATTATTTTTAAAAAATTTATAGCAACCTTATAGGGCAGGGTAGCACTGCCCCTGTGGGTTTCCAAGACTGTACCTCTTTACTGGAGTAGAAAGTCCTGTCTGTCTCTGGAGAGTGGCTGTTGGTTTTGAACTTCTGAGCTTACAGATCACAGCCCAGCTTGTAAGCAGGACGCAATTACAGCTTCTTGTATTTGAAATAGAATGAACAGAACCGTGAGTAATGGAGAGAAGAAGAAAAGACTTCCTGGGAAATATGGTAAGCAGGATCTTGACTAGATACAATAAAGCTAAATACCAACCTGTCATCTAATTTGTAAATTTCTCACAGGGGGGTGTGTATTTGTAATTCTGAAACTATCGTAGCTGTATTGCATTGGGCAAATCAGCTACAAAAGGTTTTTATTTATTATTATTATTTTTTAATGTTAAGAGCAATCTCTAAGGACTAAGATGGACCTGACATGACCCTGATGTTTTCAAGCACCTCCTATGCATGTGAAAGCTGGAAATTAATCATGAAAACTGGAGGAGATTGATGCAGTTTAATTATATAGTGATGAAAACAATATTGGCTATGTCATGGGCTGGCAGAAGAACAAACAAATCTGTCTTCAAAGGAGTACAGCCAGCATGCTCTTTAGAAGCAAGGATGGTGAAACTGTTTCACCTACTGGGACACGTTATCAAGACCAGTCCCTGAAAAAGGACATCATGCTTAGAAAAGTAGAGGGTCATCAAAAAAGAGGGTGACCCTCAGGGAAAGAGACTGACCCAGTGAGCCTGGGTTCAAACGTAACAATGATTGTGAGGATGGCGCAGAGGCAGGCAGTGTTCTGTTCGGCTGTGCATCGGGCGGCTCTAAGATTTACCCGGCAACAACAGCGACCATCTTGACAAAGCATTAGGTGGACCCAAGTTCAAGGACAGCCTAGAGAAAAGTGGCCACAGCTCTTCAGAGGTATCAAGATCATGAAGAAAAGGAGATTGTTACAGATAGGAAAAGAAAAAGGTGACAGCAAAGACATGCGACGTAGGGCTCTGGGCTGGATCCTGGGTTAGAAAACCGCATTAGTGGAGAAACTGGAGAAATTCAAGCAAGATCTGCAGTTAAACAATAAGCTTGCTTTCCTGGTTTTGAACATTGTGCCCTGGTTACATAAGATGTCAACAATGAGAGCAATTGGGTGAGAGCTATCTAGGGACTCTGTATTGTATCAAAATTTTTCTAAAAGTCACAAATTAGTTTAAATAAAAAGTGATTAAGAGAAAAGCAAGAAGCACAAAGTTGAATTCAGTCCGTGAAATCGTGTTGTGTGTGTTTGCTGGAATTCATTCTCAGGGAAATAATACCCAACACCATTGTTCTTGTATCAAAGAAGAGACTCGTCAACAAATAGCCTCACTGTGTGGCATAGTGGTTATGAGTTGGGCTGCTAACAGCGAGGTCAGCACTTTGAAACAACCAGCAGCTCCTCTGCAGAAAGAGGAGGTTTTCTACTTCCATAAAGAGTTACAGTCTTGGAAACTCACAGGGGCAGTTCTACGCTATCTTGTAGGGTCTCGATGAATCAGAATTGACTTAATGGCCATGAGTTTTTGGTGCTAACTATAGCACATTCCTTCTCTGTGTTGTAATGTTTGCACTGCACTCAGAGCCCCAGAGATAAAGTTAGGCTCACTGGCGCACTGACATAAAAAGGAGTGGTGACATAATAAAGCCTGTCTTTCTCCCTCTGGGTGATTGCAAAAGACCTCCTGGAGAGGACATCACAAGTGTGTTCGTGAGGAACTAATGGGTACAGGGAGGGGCAGGAGCTGTCTAGCAGAAGGAACTCTGGGTGTGTAGTCCTGCAGTGTGACTTCCTGTTAAGCACAGGGCAAGATCAGGCTAAAAACTCAGAACACCAAACTCACTGTCAATCGACCCATAGTGACCTTACTGGTTGGGGTAGAACTACTCCCATGGCTTTCCAAGACTGTAACTCTGTCAACCAGTGGAAAGCCTAGGCCTCATCTGTCTCCCACGGAGCGCGTGGTTGTTTAGAACTGCAGACTTTGCAGTTAGCAGCCCGACCTGCAACCACTCCATCACTAGTGCTCCCAGAAGTAAGTGGTGTGAGGTAAGGATTGAGAGGTGGGCAGGAAGAGGTCAGAATTGACCTTGCATGTTTTATTTTAAAAGAAGTCACCTTCTCTCGTCCAGCTGGTTTAGATCGTGCTGACCAGGGATCTTCATCTTCACTGCCCACAGGGCAGAGTGTGATAAGCCACAGGGATAGACTTCCTGGTGGGACTTCTGTCCCCCAGGACTGAGAGTGAAGGTGAGAGTATAGGATACACGTGCCTTGAGGGACTAGCATAGATGTTCTGACATGCTTTGAATGTGGCCCTGCAATGAAACGTCAAGATTCTCCTGAAGCCATGATGCTATGTTGAGGTTTCTGGTTGCTGGTGTTGGCTTTCTCTTCGGATGTCTGGGTTCTGTAAGGCCTGATGCAAACACTGAGTGGCGTGACTTTGCCCTTTCTTTGTTGTTAAAACGCCAAAAAAAAAAAAACCCCTAAAACAAACAACCCCCCACCCACCCAAAAAACCCTCAAATTAAAGTATTCAATCTACCCAAGAGTGACAGCATTATACAACCCTCAGAAAATCGACAGCAGGTATTACAGTTGATTTGTCAACCCAAATCATCCTGCATGATCAGGTAAGATATTTTCAATTGTCTCATCAACAAAAAACTAACTCACGGCCATGCAGTCAATTCTGGCCCATCGCAACCCTATAGGACAGGGTCGAACAGCCCCTAATTTCCTCATATGCATGTGAACGTTGGACACAGAGTAAGGAAGACCAACGACAAATTGATGCTTTTGAATGATGGTGTGGAGAATATTCCAAGTACCATGGACTGCCAAAGGACAAACAGGTGTGTCCTGAAGAAGTACAACCAGGATGCTCCTTAGAAGCAAGGCTAGTCAGACTTGGTCACATGTACTTTGAACGTGTCAGGAGGGATTCATCTCTGGAAAAAGGACATCTTGCTTGATCCAGGGGGCAGGGAAAAGAGGACCCTCCACAAGATGGATTGACCCAGTGGCTGCAAGAGTGGACTCAAGATTAGGAAAAATTGTGAAGACGGTGTAGGGCCCGGTGCTGTTTCATCCAGTCGCTAGGAAGAACTGACTTGAGGGGATCTGACAGTAATCACCTGCCACTTCCAATCTGGTTTTCCCAGCAGACCCTCGAGATCCTGAAGACCCGGCAGAGGGCAGACCCAGGGTCCCAAAGACCCTGAAGACTCCTACAGAGCATCTCAAGACTCCTGGGGCTGGCAAAGAATCTCTTTAGGTTGCTTTTGCCAATTTCCCTTTGAAGCCAAGACTATTACAGCTACCAACCCAATTAAGGCGAACGTTTTATTCATGGATTCAAAAGAAACACTAGACTATTTCAACCTGCTAGCGGAAGGCTCAATGTGTACTTGTTTCAATAGTCTCTTCCCATTCAGCTTTCCCGAATGTGAAAGGACAACACACACAAATCCCTGGCGGTGAGGTTCAGAGGAACCCTTCTAGGTATGCCTGTGGTTGGGAAACCGCCAAGATCTGGTTGCACGTTTTTTCAGACTTTTACGACAGGGAACTTTTCCTGTGACCACCGCGGGCTCTAGGAAGCTTCATGTTTAACTGTCTTCCCGTTTTTATGGTTATTGTTCAATTCTGGGGTAAAAGGCATAAAAACTTGAACCAAGTGTTCCGGGCAGCTCAGTTTTTCAAATAAATTAAAGCGGGGTTGCCACATAGCTTTGTACCCCTTTAAATCTTTTATCCCACATACCATAAATACGGAAGGAGGAGGAGGAGGCGAAAGAAACCGGGTTCATGACTCATTCTGGTTTACCTAGTTCCAGTTGGTAGAGAGCTTAAACGTAAACAAGCTGGTAGTTAAAGTTACTATGCCAATCATTTCAGAGCTGTGTTGTTTCTGGAAAATCCAGGAGCACGCGGCAAAGGAGCAAATGGCCTGCCAGCTAAAGGGATTCTTCTTTTATGAAAGCCGGCTCTTGCTGGTGTCCTTTTTAAGCGCCCAGCGCCGCACGGGTGACCTCCAGCCCACCCCCGTGCTTTCGCGGCGGCGGCAGCCAGGGTCTGGGGCGCACCTGGGAGGGCGCCCCGCATGGTCAGTCCCCAAGCACACGCTGGGTCACATTCAGAGCGACCACCTTCAAGGTCCCCCGCCCCACCTCCAGTCC
>NW_022107431.1:33202988-33204035 GCF_000313985.2 Echinops telfairi | reverse complement strand
GTCTTCAGAGACTGAGAAGGGGGTGGGGGGATGGAGAGTGAGTGAGAAGATGGGGCACCATTGCTGAGTCCCCTAAATAAACCACTCCCTCTTCTCCAAGAAAAAGACTGGGACACAGAGGCTGGATCACACACACACACACACACACACACACACACACACACACACACAGAGTCTGAACACAAGCAATGGCGTGGGACCCTCCATCCCTCTAATATTCTTGCCATGACACCCTAGCATGTCTGGAAGTAGATCCAGAACTGACCCCAAAATGCCCCAAAAACAGTTTTCTTCAATTGTTCTGGGCAAATGACACGCAATGTCATGCAATTTTGAAAATCACAACTAGCCAGACACCGTCATTCACAGGATTCCTTTTTGTCAAAGAATTTGGAAGTAATACCCTGACAAGTCATCTACAGTAGGGAATGGCCAATGAAAGTTGCTTGGACAGTCTTGTGTTTGCGAAGCACCGAGAGGAGCTTGGATTGCTGTGTATAATGGAGAACAGGAGAGTGGGAAACCTCACAGTTTCATAGTTTGCGACTGCTATGTTCTCTGTCTCATGGTCTCCTTGCCTCCGGTTGAGGTCTAGGTGTGGCCTGACCTCTGCTGCCTCAGCCCCTTCAGGCAGAGAGGGACCTCAGAAGTGCTCTTCTTTCTCGAGGGTCCTGGGATTCTCTGTCCTTCTTCTGAGGTAGTTATTTTATAGGCAGGGGAATGACAATCCAGACTGACCAATCCCCTCCATTAGTGTTGTGCACATCCATTTGCCCAGTCCTACCCAATCCTTCAGTGGGAGTGACAGAGACCAGGGTAGAAGAGCAGCACTAAGGAATTTCACTTCCCCACAGCCTCTTCAGGCTTCTAGGTTCTCCTGGCCCTGCTGCTGCAAGCGGGCCTGCAGCCCTGGGAGGGAGATGCTTCCTGCACTCACTGAGCGCTTTCACTCACGCGCAGGCGCTCCTTTTCAAACTTTCCTAGTTCTTGTCTGCTTAACCCATTTCTTCCCTCTAGTCTCAGGTCTGTGTGGCTGATCGAACACTT
>NW_022107431.1:33179482-33202313 GCF_000313985.2 Echinops telfairi | reverse complement strand
CTGAGAGATCTGCAGTTCAGGTCCACTCAGAGGCACTGCAGAAGCAAGGCCTGGCTGAAAGCATAGTCATGTGACTCTGACACACCTGGGGTCACCATGAGTTGGAATCAGTTCGACAGCAGTTGGTTTCCCAAAAAACCAGGAAGGACTGGGATCCGTAGGACTTGAACTAGCCTCAGGGTTGCTGGTTCAACCCCCTGCAGAGGTGTCTCAGAAGACAGGCCTGGTGACCTGCTTCTGAAAGGTGCCAGGCTTGGAAACCTGTAGAGCAGCGCTCCTCTGCGGACACAGGTCGCCGTGACCCAGGATGCCCTTGATGGCAGCTAACAGCCACCAGCCATCACAGGGGGGTTTACCCTTCTCTGAGGACCACTAGTCTCATGCCTGCCCCTTCCCTTCTTCCTGTCCAGGCTACCTTGGCCAAGTCCCGACTGCCCCACACCTGGCCCCAGACTCAAAGCCCTGCCCTCAGGCTGCCTGTGGGTTTGTAGGGCTAATTCCACTGCTGTTTCCTATGCATTTGAATTCTGTCATCAATTTTTTTTTTTTAATTTGTGACCCAGAATTCACCTTAGGGAGTGTCCTTACTACCTTCAAATTCTAGTTTCTTACTCACATTTGTTAATTACAGGAAGGGACAGCCTGAGTCCCTCCCAGTCTAAACCTTTCCATCACAACAAAGCCCAGTCTCTCCTGAGGAAGAGTTGTGCAAGGACCCCATCCGTTCTAAGGGCTACTTTCTATTTTCCATACGGAAGACGGCAGTATAGCCCATCTTGCCTTGACTGACCATATTGAGATCTCAGCTGGGTGGCACCCGATCCAGAGCCCCTAACACGCTAACTACAGCCCTCCAAGCATTTAAACAAACCCAATATACAAAGTTGCCTTATTCTAATTTAAGTCCAGAGAATCCATGGGTTAAGCAGTGGACTCTGCTAACCAATAGCTTGGCAGTTCAAACCCACCAGCCGCTCAGTGACCGAAAGATGAGGCAGTCTGCTTCCGTAAAGGTGTTCCACTCTGCCCTGTGGCCTTGTAAGGTTTGGTGCCAGGCTTGCATCCATGGGGGAACTAGCACATTCCAAACCTGTGTGGTTTGTAAGAGTCCGGAGATAAGGTGAGCTCACATATGCAAGCACATAGCAGCAAAGAGTTATGGCACAGTTTTATTTAAACATAGAGTCACTTGAAAGAAATGAAGCGGATCCCTCTTGAGAGATGGGAAGGAAGTTCTTAAACAGATAAGGTCCACTTCACTATGGAGTGCAGCAGGTCCCCCCTTGTGAGGTGAGCAGGGACATTGTCTAGGGAAATGCTCTCGTTTTTTAAATGGCACTTTCAAACGGGAAGGAGATGCTGCTCTGCAGATGGTCAAGTAACTTTCTAATTAGTTACTCAGCCTGTCCTTGGGCCTCTCGCATCTTTTCTTCTGATTTTATCTGGGCTGCGGCTCTGGGCCAGCATGTCTCAGAATTATCTCCAAGTACAGGCCGGGTCGCAGATTCCCCAGGGCCCAGCTTCAAGGTTAAGGTGTAGACCGAGCCAGTTCTCACAGTTCTTTGTTCAGAACTTGTTTTCACAAGGTCCTTTCTTCATTCCTCTGGCAGGCAGGGCACAGGCCTCTGTCTGGCCCTGGCAGGCTCACTCTGAATCGCAGTATCTACTCAGTGGTAGTGGGTTTGGTCCAATGATGATCATCATGATGCTATCAAGTTTCTGAGCTCTTTTTTTTTTTTTTGAGCCACATACTGTGCTAAGTAGTATATATGTACTCTTTCTTTCCATTGTTACCCACAGAGAAAGGTAAGGCAGTCTGCTTCCTTCAAGATTGTGTTAGGCCGGTTGACTAGAGAAACAAATCTAGTGACACTCATCTATGTATAAGGAGGAGCCTTGTTTCAAGGAAGGGTCCCAGCCCAGTATAACTCAAGTCCGTAAGTCTGGTCCTAGTCCATAAGTCCCTCTTCAGACTCAGATCACCACACGCACTGATGCAGAATGCAGGAAGATCCCAGGTCGGTCGGTCTGGTTGGTGCAAAGCCGCGTGGATGCATGGTTGGTGGACACGTGGCAGGGTTCAGCTCCTCTCTGGGCATCCAGCAAGCAGGAAGGTGAAGGCAGACAGAGAGGAGGAGGAGGTTCCCAGAGGACTCCTTGGAAGGCATGCCCACAAGGAGACCCATCTGGTTGAATCCCACCCCTAGATTTTTATATCTTCAAGGTGACATGTAAAAGATGTCACTACCACAGAGATGTACAGCCTTGGAAACCCTCTGAGGCTGTTCTCCTCTGTCCTATAGGGTGGCTGTAACGGTTAAATTGTATGTCAAAGAGCACTTGTGGAGGGCTGGAGTCCAACCTGTCAATCAGGTCGCACCTTGATGAGGCTTCCTCAGCCTTATTATAAGAGAGACACCGGGGACCCCTCTCCAACTTCTCTCTGCCCATTTGCCTTCCTACTTTCTGGGACTCTGCCTGAACCCACGGATAGCCCCATATGGGCTGCTGACCCTTGGAGCCAACCTCCGAGGTGTTGGTACATTTCCATATTTCCACCTCCCTTGGGTGACCTTGCACCCACCCCCCTGTGATATCTCTGCTTCCCAATTCACCATTCCGCATCATCTGCCTTCTACTATGTGAGTCTGAAGGCGGTTCCAGCTAGCGTTGTACCCATGGACTGGATTGGGCTGGGATGCTTCCTTGATATTAAGTAACTTCTTGATATGAAGTGTCTTCTTACACATATGTGAGTGTCACTGGTTTTTATTCTCCTAACAATCCAGCCCAGAATCAACTCGGTGGCAATGGGCCTAGGATTTTGACCCCACACCCCACTGCTACCAAGTCTATCTGGATTCATGGCAACCTTATAGGACAGAGTAGAACTGCACCTGCAGGCTCTAGAGGCCGAAAAGCTGTATAAGAGCAGAAAGCCTCATCTTTCTCCTGAGGAGCAGCTGGTGGGTTCAAACTACTGATCATGTGGTTAACAGACCAACAGAGAACCCACTATACTACCCAGGGTTCTTTTATTATTATACCAAGATTACACTCTTTCAATCATCTGTTTGATGGGGACCTTGAACCCCGAACCTTTCTGTTAGGAGCCAGGCATGTTAACTGTTTGTACCACTCAGAAAATGGAACAGAACAGAAAGCATTCTTGTTCAACATACTGTAGCCATCATTGTATTTTATCTTTGTCTTCTGATAAACTTTTAAAATCTGTGTTTATTCTTTACTCTTCTGAAAGCAAACCTGAGGTTTCTACAGTACTGCTCTCACTGACAGCAATAAGTTTTGGGTTCCTTACTTACCCCTTCTCTCCCCCTTGTGGGGAGATGCAAGGAGCATCAGACGGACCCTGCGTGTGTGCATGCACGGGACTTTCTTGCACGGAAGGCGAGGGACCCAGAAATTATGAATCTGTGAGTTTCTGTGCTGCTGCCCGGGAGAGGCAGCTGAGAGAGGAACAGAAACATTATCTCCTTAATGCAAACAAATCTTCCAGAAAATAAATGAATTGTCTCAGGGAGCAAAAGGGGGAAATCCCTCCTTCTAGAAGGCAAACATTCGACTCTGAGGGAGATGCGTCTTATTACTTAGTGAATAGGAGTGTGTGACTGTAGGTTTAACAGCCTTGGAACCGAAGGAGCAAAGGGATCAGGGCAAAGGAGACAGTCCATACCCAGCCAATTTCCTTTGCTCCGGAAGATCAGCGCTGCAGAACGTAGTAATAGTCATGCAGCATCTTACTTTCCATTAAATGAATATCCCCTGGTTGATTTATCTGGCTTTCTGTTGATGGACATTATTGATGGACGTTACTGAGTTATGAGTGTTCTCTGTCGGAACGGCCGGATGGCTGTGAGTGATGGACTACGCAAGGCCGGGTCTTTTCAACTGCCTCACATGCGTGTGAATGATGAAGGCCAGAGAAGAATCAATGCATTTGTATTCCAAACTTTTGCGATGGAAGAGCCAATCCTGTCCCTCGCAACAATTTAAAAAATATTTTTGTATATATGTACATGACTATATATTTAAAACCAATAGCTATATATGTACAAATAAATGTAATAAATATATATTACAAAGCCACAAATATAATTTACAAACCAATAAAATCACCATTATCTGAATAATATCCTTGACAATTTTTTCAGTTTTACTTCAGAGCCACGTGCACGTATGGAAAGAGCCGCATAGGTCTCGTGGGCCTCAGTTTGCCGGCCCCGGCATAGAACATTAAAAGCACGGCAGACTGCCAGAAGAAGAAACAAACCTGTCTTAAAAAAAGTGCAGCCAGCTTGCTCTGTGGAAGCAAGGATGGTGAGACTTCATCTCATGCAGCCTGGACAAGTTACCAGGAGGCATGCTCAAAACCTCAGACCAAACTCACTGCTGTCAAGTGATGCTGACTCACAGTGACCCTATAGGCCAGGGTAGAACCGCCCCTGTGAGTTTCGGAGACTCTAACTCTTTATGGGAGTAGAAAGTCCCATCTTCCTGCCTTCGAGAAGCTGGTGGTTTCAAAGTGCTGACCTTGCAGTTAGCAGCCCAGCACATAACCACTATGCCCACCAGGGCTCCTCAGGAGGGACTAATCCCTGGAAAAGGACACTGTCCTTGGTACAGTAGAGGGTCACCCAAAAACAGGAAGATTCTCAACAGGCTGGCTGGACACAGTGGTTCTAACAAGGGGATCTGTGATAGGTAAGTTTATTGTGCGGACCTGGCCAATAGGAACATGTGGGATTTACAAGGTCACAGTTTGATTGGAGGGCAAAGAGATAAATGGCTTGGCAAGCCTCACCCCACTCCTGGTACCATAATGTGTTCGTCTGGATGAGAAACAAATTCATCGACACTCATATGTGTATAAGAGAGAGCTTTATGTACAAGAGCAATTGAACATTGAGAAAACATCCCAGCTCAGTCCTTGGGAGACATTCTTGTTGGCAAGCCACTTGGAGACAGGCTGATGGTAGCCAGAGCCTCGGAGCTGGAGAAGCCATGTGAAGACCCCTGCTAGTGCTGAGATGTCACAACGCCACTGGATCCGCAAGACTTCCCATCCACTGGCCTGTGGTCATCCTGCATTCGGCATCATTGCATGTGTTTTGTGAGTCTGAAGAGGAATTTATAGATTGGTATCAGAAATAAGGGCTATATTACTGGATTTATGGGCTTGATCTGGACTGGGCTGAGATGTTTTCTCAATACTCAATTGCTCTTGTATATAAAGCTCTTTCTTATACACATATGAGCGTCTATGAATTTGTTTCTGTAGTCCACCTGGACTAACACAGGCTCATCAATCAAACATACCAACTGTGAAGATGGTGCAGGAGTGGGCAGTTCTGTTGTACCAAGGCCCCTGTGAGTGAGAGCTGACCTGACCACAGCATGTGTGACGCTGGGTGCGTGTCCTCTCTCCCATACATGTGCTGTTTGTTCTCCTGGTCCCTGCCTTGCCTTTCCACGTGGAAAATAATGATGCCTGCCGACAAAAGCTTTACACGTTCAGAAAGTGCAACCTGTCAACTTTCCCCTTGATGCTTATGCTTTGGGGACCCATCTCAGACCTTTGTATAGCTCAGGGTTGCAAATATCTCTTGTGTTTTCTACTAGACACCTTTTACTGTTGGGTCTGCAATACATTTGAGTTATGTGTATGTGTGTGTGTGTGTGTGTGTGTGTGGTGGAGGGCGGGGTGTCCGGCAGGTATATAGCTTTGTTATTCCCCATACAGCTGCTGCATTGTTTCTGCCCTGTTTGGTGAAAGGACTTTCATTCCACATTAAATTGATTTAATCTTTTTTTAAATTGAAAATCCATGGATGATATATAGATGAGTTTATTATAGATCTCTAGTTTTCCCATTGGTCATTTGTCTATTGTTGCACCGATATACTTGTTAAAATGAAAACCTTTCTGTTTTTACTTCTGTCCTTTTGTACGGAAAAGTCTCAAGGTCAGTAAAAGGCACTCTGACGCGCTCACTCTTCACCTCGGTGTAATACCGTGACGCATCTTCAGGAGTAAGCCCTGGCACTAGTACATTCATCAAGTGCGCAAACAGCGTAGTGCACTGGGCGCAGTTGCTGCACAAGCCCTCTTCGTTGAAGAGCACGAATGTCATTTTGAAGGTGGGCTTCACTCAAGGTGTGGTATTGTCCGTCGCATCACGTGCCTGTGAAAGTTGTTCAATGAGTAAGGAAGACCAAAGAACAATGGATGAATTGGATTATGGAACTGGCGAAGAATATGGCAAATACCATGGACTCCCAGACGAACAAATAAATCTGTCTCAAAAGAAATACAGCCAGACTGCTCCTTAGAAGTGGAGATGGTGAGGCTTTGTCTCCTACGCTTGGGGCATGTTGTCAGGAGAGACCAGCCCTGGAGAAGGACCTCACGCGTGGGAAAGCAGAGGGTCAGTGAGAAGAAGAAGACCCTGCAGGACATAGATCAACCCAGTGGCTGCAACCCACGATGGCCTCAAAGGGAGCCCCGAGTGTGACGCTGTCAGGGGCCAGGCTGTGCTTTGACCTGCCACCATGAGTCTGAACTTCTGACAACAACATCAACTCAACTCCTGACTTTAATTGATCGATTTTGCGGAAACCAGCATGCTCCTTTTGTTGTATTTCTCATTTTGGTCTAGAATTTTCTTTTCAACAGTTTTCAGTTCTTTACTGAAGGTCATGTGGTTGTTTTTTTTCAGTTTATCAAATATTTCTTTCTTTTAAAAAATTGTTTACTGGGGGCTCATCCATCCATCCATTGTGTCAAGCACATTTGGACACTGGTTGCCGTCATCATTTTCAAAACATTTTCTTTCTATTTGAGCCCTTGGTATCAGCTCCTCATTTTTTCCCCTCGTATCTCGTTTTTAATTTAAAAGTCTATGGTCATAAATCCCTGTGTCTGGACTCCTAGGGCCAGCTCCCATCGAGCATTTTTGACTTGGCTATTATTCAAGTAGTGTTTTCTGATCCGTTCTGACTGGATGATAGACACTGTATACTAAGAGTTATGGGGTATCTTCTTCTGAAAATAATTCATATTTGTTCCTGTCATGTACCTATAGCTACTAACAACTTGGAGCCACTTAATACAATTTCAGGGATTAAGAAAATGAGACTGAGGCTTTAGTTAATTTATGTGAGAGTTAGTCTATGTCTGCTTTTTCCTTACTTTGAAGGATAGCTATTTGGGATCCGAATCCAGAATATAGGCACTTTAACTGCATCCAATTTTGGTGAGCCCGAGTAATACCTTTTTTTTTTTCCCTCCTGTAAGCCCAGTTCAAAAGCTTCTCAGCTTCATGTCAGGTTTGGGAATCCATAGAGGCTCCTGGATTTCTTTCGTTCTTATGTCTTGGCCTTGTTATTAACTTTGTAGGGCATTATTAGCCCCCCACCCCCCGGGGGGGTGTTTCAAGCTGACTTATTTTCTTTTTGTTTTTTTTTAATAGGGAGATCATTTTTAAACTTTTTTTTTATTGTGAATTGGGTGGAGGGTTACAGAGTAGATCAGTTTTACATTCAACAATTCGTACACATTTTGCCATGGGTCATAATCCCTACAATGTAACAGTTCTTAACACCCTCCACCCCCACCCCTGGCTCTGTTCTCTGTTCCCCTTTCCTGTTCCGCCTGCTTTCCTAACCCTTCTGAACTTTGTTCTTGGGCAAATGCTGCTCTTTTGATCTCAGATGATTGATATTTCCAATGTGCTTAGGTTAATGTTTCCCTGTCTAGACCTGTGTGTTGTTTGGTTGAAAATTGAGCCATGGGGGTGGGTTCCGTTGCAGACTGGCAGGGTGACTAACCGCCATTGTCTCAGGGGTTCTACTGGACTCTATCAACAGCTGATGTTTCCATATATTATCTAGTTTATCTAGTTGGGCTCAGTGAGAATGAATTATTTATTCTACTGTACTATAAATTAAATCCCACGCGATAGGTTGTTAGTTCTCTAGACATTTCTAGCTGCATTATAATTTTATCAGATTCTCCATTTTTCTTCCTCAATTCTTGCCTGCCGATGTTGATTTTGAAATTCTTCCAGTGAACAGTAGCACACATGCGTGCGTGTGTGCGTGTGTGTGTGTACACCTCTTGGCATCATTGGCATTTTGCTCTATAGCTCCTTCCTCTCTACCACCTTGCTTCTCTTTCTTTTGGATGAGGTGTGCTACTCCCTACCATGGGAATACTCTGCTCTTCTCAGCAACAACCTTAATATATTTTAGTCACTGAAATTAAGATTTAAAAAAAACTTTAAGATTATACTAAGGGCCCAACTTACCTAAATTGAGCTTTCAGCAGTGCTTCTATTCCCTTTTAATGGGATCCCTTAAACGTTTTAGGCTTTGTGCACCCAAACAGTGTGGACTGCCATACTTTCAAATGACCACTACTTGCAGAAGAACGAATAAATCTGTCTTGGAGAAAGTACAGGCAGAATGCCCCTTAGAAGAGAGGATGACAAGACTTTGCCTCCTGCACTTTGACCATGTCATCAGCAGAGGGACCTGTCTCTTGCGAAGGGCCTCCTGCTTGGTAAAGTGAAGGATCAGGGACAAAGAGGAAGCCCCTCAGGAGGATGGATTGTCACAATGGCTGCAACAATGGACTGAAAGAACAATGATTATGAGGACAGCTCAGGATGGGGTAGTATTTATTCTGCTTTAGATAGGGTTGCTATGAATCAGAACCAACTGAATTGCATTTAACAATGAGCGTGAATTTCACATGATTTATTCATCATGTAAATGAATCCTCTGTCTTAGTGTCCCATGATATTAATATAAGGAGCTAATATCAATTGTGTGATGCCTGTGTGGAATTGGCACAATATAAAGGTACCCAGTGTGGAGTGTGTGTGTGTGTGTGTGTGTGAGATAGAGCCAGAAATAGAGATGTGTATGTTTTCATCTGAAGGAAATCAAGAAGAAACAAATAGTGTCTTAAGACTCTGTCACTTCCGTTGAGCTGATTCCAACTCATGGTCACCCTGCTGAACAGGGTAGAACTGCCCCAGTGGGTTTCTGAGACAGTAACTCTTCATGGGCATAGGATGCCTCACCTTTCTCTTGTGGAGTGGCTGGTGGTTTCGAACAGCTCGTCTAGGGGTTAGCAGCCCACTCTGCCATCAGGGCTCCTGTGTCTTAAGACAGTGTTACTCTTGTGTAGATATGAATGTGCTGGGACATTGTGGTAGTTACATAATCTGGTGTTAACTTGAGACTATTAAGAGCGAAGGGGTGGAGGTTCGCCTGTCAAACAGGTTGCAGATTGATGACTTCATTTGGAGATGCTAAGGAGATAAATAGCTCACTGGAGGCCAAACACTCTCTCCCTGCAAAACATTCTTGTAGAGATGCCACATGGAGCTATGCCGATGGAGCCAGAGCCCTGGAGCTGGAGGAGCCATGTGAAGACCCAGACCAGTGCTGAGATGCTTCCACCACCACTGGATCCACAAGACTTCCACCCACTGGCCTGTGATCTTCCTGCATTCAGTGTCATTGCATGTGTTGTGTGAATCTGAAGAGGAATTTATATATTGGTATTAGACATATGGGGTAACATCAGATTTATGGACTTGATCTGGACTGGGCTGGGAAGTTTTCTTAATATACAATTACTCTTTGATACAAAGCTCTTTCTTGTACACATATGAGTCTCTCTGGATTTGTTTCTCTAGTCAACCTGGACTAACACAGACATGAAGAAACTTACTCTTTTTGTAATGCAGTCTAGGGGACAATCATCACAAAGTGATGAGACAAAATTAAATTTTCCTCAGTAAATGCTGTAAAGTGAAAAGAGAGGTGGGGAATGGGCTGGCGTGCCCTCAAAGCTGTGGCTGATGGAGTCCTGAGAGCGAGCAATGCAGGACTACAGATTATAGAGCGAGCTGGCGATGGTTTTAGTCTTCCAGTAGATAAGCTAAACATACACAGCAACTTCTGCAAAGATCTTTGTTCAAAACTTTCCTAATAAAGACAGTCAGTGGGGTCATTTGTTGCCCTATCACGTTAGAACTGGGGAGGACAAAGGAGATATTATTATATTATTAGGTGCCATCCAGTCGACCCTCTGCACAACAAAGGAGATAGCTCCCTTCGATTTCTGTGTCTTTAAATCTACCTTTCTGATTCTGTGTGTGTTCCTACATCACCTGTCTGTCGTTCCAGTAGGGAACCTGCTCTTTCCTGCCTTCCTGGATTACTAGGGCAATGGCTCAGGGCTACTGTCCCTCCCTGTCACCTTGTGACCTCACCGCGGACATTTGGTGGTCAGAAAGGGGATGAGGGCACTCCAGTTGACATTAGGGCTATGTCAAGGCTTAGGATGCCACCAGGACTCTGTCAGCGCCGCCGTTGGTATCAGACACTAATGAGATGAGCAGGTGGAGATGGTGCCACTTATCGAGCTATTTCTCCCAGTTCCACTCTGTCCACACCGTCTGACTGCTGTCTTTGTGGTGGGCACTATGATGGGTCACCTGGGTGCCCTTTCAGTAAAGCAGCGGTTCTCAACCTGTGGCTCGTGACTCCTTTGGGAGTCGAATGGCCCTTTCACAGGGGTCGCCTAAGATCATCAGAAAACACCTATTCCCGATGGGCTTAGGAACCGAGACCCCGCTCCTCTATGCGTCTCCAGGCGGGCCCGCCCACAGGCAGACACGCCCACATATGAGTACCCGGCGTGAAGACTGTTACCTATGCTATACCATGCTTCAAGACAAAATTTCATTTATTTGTCATTAGAAATAAATATTTCACAATATATAATTACATATTGTTTTGTGATTCATCACTATGCTTTAATTATGTTAAATTTGTAACAATGAAAATACATCCTGCATATCAGATATTTACGTGACGATTCATAACAGTAGCAAAATGACAGTGATGAAGTAGCAATGAAAATAATTCAATGGTTGGGGTCACCCTGCATGAGGAAGGTTGAGAGACACTGCAGTAAAGGATTTGTTGCCTCTGTTGCTGCGATGCTGATGTCAAAAGGCCTTTAGCTACCAGCTTTTTTTAAAATCGTTTTATTAGGGGCTCATACAACTTATCACATTCCATACATACACAATTGTGTAAAGCACATTTGTCCATTCATTGCCCTCATTATTCTCAAAACATTTGCTCTCCACCTAAGCCCCTGGCATCAGTTCCTCATGTTCCCCTCCCTCCCTGCTCCCTTCCTTATGAACCCTTGATAATTTATAAATTATTATTTTGTCATGTCTTGCCCTGTCCGACATCTCCCTTCACCCATTTTTCTGTTGTCCGTCCCCCAGGGAGGAGGTTATATGTAGATCCTTGTAATTGGCTCCCCCTTTCCAACTCACCCTCCCTCCACCCTCCCAGTATCACCACTCACACCACTGGTCCTGAAGGGATCATCCGCCCTGGGTTCCCTGTGTTTCCAGTTCCTATCTGTACCAGTGTACATCCTCTGGTCTAGCCAGACTTGTAAGATAGAATTGGATCGGGGGGTGGGGTTGGGGGGTGGAGAGGTAGGAAGCATTTAGGCACTAGAGGAAAGTTGTGTTTCATCGTTGCTACATCGCACCCTGACTGGCTTGTCTCCAGCTACCAGCTTTTTCAGAGATGGCTTTCATATCAAGGAGCCACCTCACCCAATGGGATGCCTCTTTCCAAGACTGGGTGGCCGATGAAAATGTATGTAAAAGTATGAAAGACTAGTTACGTTGACCCAACTCGGGACAACTCTGAGTGTTCATTCTAAACCCAGCGCTCCTCTCGGCCAAGGCTGTGGTTGGGCCTTTGTTACATCTCAGCCCCCATCCCCCTACTGCCCATCCTTTCCCATCCTCTCTCGGGTGCTTGGTGAAGTCAGCCGCCTGGTGTCGTCATGGTTAACATGGCTTTAAAACAGCACTAGAACCATACACAGGCCTCCGGGTCACAGACAGCGTTATAGCTCGGCTTTTGTTGCGGTTGGCACGACTGTTCTTAACTTTGTGATGTGCATTTGGTGTCTACCTGAGGACCAGAGCTGGCTATCCCGCTGTGTTCAGAAACAGAGGATAACTCTGTTTCTGCCTCCTGGGTTCCCGGGTCACATGAAGGAAGACGAAGGCATGATAAAGGAGGAGGGAATCTTAAGATGAAATCTTAAATCTACCTTTCTGATCGTGCATGCGCCTGCTTTGTCAGTCTGTCTGTCCAGTGGACAGCCTGCTCTTTCCTGCTTCGCTGGATTGCTTCCTGCTTTTCCTTGGAAATAACCACTGACCATCAAGCTGATGGGGACTCAGGGCAACTCCACATGGGTCAGAGTAGAATGGTGTGCTCTGCAGGGTTTTTAAGGCTGGGAACTTCTGGAAGCAGATCACCAGGCCTGACTTCTGTGTTTGGGTAGGTGTCAATCGCCAACCTTTCCCTAGTAGCTGAGCGCTGGGCTGTTTGTGCTGCCCGGGTTCAAATAGACCTACATATTTGGATAAAAGAAGCCCTGGCGGTGTAGTTGATTACACCTTGGTCTGCTGACCTCAAGTTCAGTGGTTCAAGCCCACCAGCTGCTCTTTGGGAGGAAAATGAGGCTATCTATTCCTGTGAAAGTTCACAGTACCAGAATCCGAAGGGCCAGTTCTACTCTCTCCTGTAGGATCGCTATGAAGTGGAGTAGTGGGTTGAGATCCTGGATAAAAGACCCATTGCTGTCACATCGATTCTGACGGCGAGCGACCCTGTGGGACAGAGTAGAACTGGGCTGTCAGTGGTCCTGGCTGTGATCTTTATAGACGTAGACACCACGCTTTCCTCCGGCGCCGTGGCTGGTGGGGCCCAACCACCAAGCCTGGTGTCAGCGTGGAGTGTAATCACTGTGCAGAAACTACTTTCCATTTCATTTCATTTCGAGGAATTCCCCCCGCCCCCCTAATTTGGGGGGTTTATTAGGGAAGTCAAAGCTTGCCACAAGTCAGGATCAGTAAACAGGATGCAGGCGGAGGTCCACAGCAGCCTCTCTGTCCTCAGCCTCGCAAACCCATGGTGCCTTGGGCTCTGTCTCTGTGCAGGGGGAGGGGCCTGGAAGCCCACCCCCTGCTCTGCCTCACTGTCTCAGTCTCTGTCCTGCTGCCTGTTCTGCCTCACAGGCTCCGTGCCTTGGCCTTGGTTCTGTACTGGCTCTCAAGGAATAGGTTTAACTAAGGGATTTCTGACCTTTTGCACATTTTCTTTCTTTTTTTTTTTTTTGAGGTTGAGAACTATTATGGAAAACAGAAACTGTTCTAACAGCCTAAACAATGGCTTCTGGAAATGTTTGTAAAACAAACAAACCATTTACCTAGTTATCTCAGTCACTACCACGAAGAATGGCGGTAATAAAGAAGATGGAAAATCCTGACACATGGTGAATGAGCTTGGCATTCATGAGCACCAGGATTATGTTCAGTGTAACGACTCTTGGTATAATCATTCAACTGGCGGCGGAAGCTGCTGGGCATGCTGATTAGCCAGTTTTGTGAAAAGCATGGAAGATTCCTCTTTTCTGCTGTGGAAAAATAAAGCCCAGCCTGAGTCATCTGTTTGGGCTCCAATTTAGAGATGGCATGGCTTTTCCTCAGTGTAGCACAGCTCCCTCTGCTGGGCAGATGAAGGAACTAATATTATGCGGAACAAATCATCAGAGAAGCTGGATTCTATGAAGACAAATGTGGCATCAGGATTGGAGGGAGGCATACTGCCAACTGGCGGCATGCAGGTGATACACCCAACCTTGTTTACTGAACGTGAGGAGGACTGGAAGCACTTGCTGATGAAGAGCAAGGATTGCAGCCCTCAGTATGGATGACCACTCAACGCCAAGGAGACTAGAATCCTCACAACTGGACCAATAGGTAACATCGTGATCAATGGGAAAAAGATTGAAGTTGTCCCAGATTTACTCTTGTATTGACTCACAATCAATGCTCATGGAAGCATCAGTCAAGAAATCAAGGACTCGTTGCATTAGGTAAACTTGCTGTACGAAACCTCTTTAAAGTGTTGCAAAGCAAGGGTGTTACTTTGAAGACAAAAGTGCACCTGACCCAATCCATGGTATTTTCCATGGTGTTGTATGCATGTGAAAGTTGGATATTGAATAAGGGAGACAGAGGAAATTTGGTGCATTTGAATTCTAGTGTTGGCGAAGAATTGTGTTAGTCTGGGTTGACTGGAGAAACATCCAAGGAGACTCATTTGTGACTAAGAAAGAGCTTTGTATTAAAGAGCAATTGTATACGAAGAAAACATCCCAGCCCAGTCCAGATCAAGTGCATAAGTCTGATATTCACCCATATGTCTGATATCAGTCCATACATTCCTGTTCAGACTCATGCAATACATGCAATGATGCAGAATATAAGAAGATCACAGGCCAGTGGGTGGAAAGCCTTGTGGATCCAGTGGAGGTAGAAACAAGTCAGCGCTGGTGTGGGTCTCTCCACATGGCTCCTCCAGCTCCAGGGCTCTGGCTGCATCAGCGTAGTGCTATCAGGCTTGTTGTCGGTAATGTCTCGCAGGGAGTGAGTGGATCTGGCCTCCAGTGAGCTATTTATCTCGGTTGTACCTCCAAATGAGGTCATCGATCTGTGACCTGATTGACAGGCTAAACTCCAGCCCTTCACTCTTAAGAGTCTCCGGTTGACACCAGAGTATGTAACTACCACAAGAATATCGGAAATACCATGGTCTGCCAAGAGAACAAACAGATCTGTCTTGGAAGAAGTACAGCCAGAATGCTCCTTTGAGGGTGGTGAGACTCCATCTCACATACTGTGAGCATGTTGTCAGGAGAGCCCCGTCCCTGGGGAAGGGCATCATAATTGGTAAACTCGAGGGGCAGCGAGACAGAGGAAGACCTTTGACAGGATGGATTGGCACAGTGGCTACAGCGATGGGCTCAAACATAAGCACCGTTATGAAGATGGCGCAGGCGCAGGCAGTGTCTCATTCTGTTGCACGTAGGGTCACCATGTGTTGGAACCTACCTAATGGCACCTAACCACCACAACAAGGTCGTAAGAGCTGGCAGACTCTGGGCTAGCCTGTGAGGAATTGCAGGGTTTTATTTCTAAAGGGCCGCCAGTAGCTTAACGAAGGCTCTTCACTCTATGTCTCTGATCTCCCACCAAATGATAGGGCAGGGAGCCCATGCCCGTACAGAGTGTTTTCAGCATGAGCAGAGGGGAGCCGTGCATTTTCGCCATTCCTCTGCATCTAGGAAGAAGCCGTCTCAGATGCAGGAACAGAGAGAATCTGGGGACCATTGAGAAAGAACAGCCACCAGTGGCTCCGGTGTGAAACCCCGGGCTGCAGGGGTGGAGGCAGCAGATGCAGCACAGGCTGTAGCGCTGAGACCAGGGACCACAAGACAGTGAGGCAGAGCAGAGACGGGCTTCCCTGCCCACGGAGCAAAGCGGCGGCCACGTGGACACTGCTTAGGGCTAGAGAGACTGGTGGCTGCTGCCGAGGCGCGGTGCTGCTGTGGACCAAAGACGGTATCCTTAATGCTTCCTGATCCTGCTTGGGGTAACCTGTCAATTTCCCTCATCACTCTCTCGTTACCAAATTCTAGTGATCCTCTAGGGCAGAGTAGAATGCCCCTTTGGGTTTCCCAGACTTCACTCTTTATGGGAGCAGAAAGCTCCACCTTTCTCCCTTGGAGCGGCTGGTGGTTTCAAACTGCTGACCTTGTGGTCAGCAACTCACCATGTAATCCATTGACACCAGAGCTTTTCGCCTTCCCTAATAGGCCCCCATATTCATGAGTGTTGTCTGTGAGTTCTGCGTGGTCATGGCCACGAATGAACGAGCACAGCAGAGAAGCAGCACGCTCTGGGAGGGACCGTGGGTGTACTAGACTGCAGGAGGATGGAGAGGGGAGGCAAGTCTGACCCCTGCCAGTGGCTATTGGCCGTGGGTTGGGGTGGAGTTGGATTCTCCTTCCCCTTGTGGAGCCAGCAGTGTCATTTGTGGCTCTGTGCAATTTCCTCATCAGGATAATCCTGAAGAGGAAGACCCCAATTAAACCCAGTGAAGTAGAAAACATGGAATCTGTTATGGATTAGTTCCATGTCGTGTCCTCGCTCTTCCCGTAAGAATAAATGACGTGTACAAACTGAGATAAGAATAATGTCCTTTCAGAGACTCTAAACCCCACTGTGCGTGATAAAGATTCATGACAAAAGAAGTTCTTCATGAGGAGAGAGTAGCTGGGGAACAGAGGAAAATCTTGGTTTTCCATTCCGCTAATGACACTTTTCTTCCTGCACTTTGAACAAGGCACATGACATTCCCACTTTGCAAAACCATATAATATCTATTATGCTACATGTCAATACTCTCCTGTGGTGAGACATCATCTGACTGACTTTGGACATGTTATCAGGAGAAACCAGTCCGTGGACCAGGGCCTCGTGCTTGGTCAAACAGAAGGGGGCATGAGGAAGACTCCCCACCCCCCACCTCATGAGAGGGCGTGGCACAGGGCCCGCAACAAGGGGCTCCGACACAGCAGCCTTTGTGAGGTTCGTGCGGAGCGGGCAGTGGTGCACTCAATCGTCCACAGCGTCTCTATGGGTCGGAAACGACCCAACGCCATTGCGAATTCATTCACAAAAGTTCAACAACTAGGCGAATCAGTGTCCAGTCATAGTCAGAGTTGCGATTTCTTTAGGGGGTGGGGCGACGGAGAGGCGGCAGGTGAGAAGTTTTTGAGGAGGTGGGGATGTCCCAGACCCTGATTTGGGTGATGGTTGGATTTATACATGTGTAAAAGCTTCTACAATTGGAAAAGTTACGCACACTGTACCTTGTAAGTATGTGGACCATATACCCACCCATTGATGGGAAGGTGATCCCACTCCTAGCCACCCTAGAGGGCAGATTAGAATGGACCCCCTAAGGTTCCCAAGGGTGTAAATTTGATGGGAGCCGTGCCTCGTCTTTGTCCCCTGGGGTGTCTGGTGGGTCCCAGCCCTCACCCTGCAGGTGAGCAGCCAGGCCTGTCAATCACTGCTTCCCCAGCACTCCTTCACCTCAGTAAGAGAAAAGAATCATTTGCATCTGTCTCTCTTCTCGCCAACGATCACAGCGGATGTAACGTTCTCTGTACACTGTGTATGTGCATATGCATGTGGTGTGTGTGTGTCTGTGTGTGTGTATAGTCTGTCTTGTGTAATAGTGCCCTAGGCTGCCGACAAGATGCCCGCAGCTGTGCTGTGCCCTGTTGAGTGTGCTTGGGATGGAGAGATGGCCAGGCTTCTGACCCGATCCCTTAACTTTTCATGGGAGCACACTGTTTTTAACTGGTGGCATTTGATTATTATGCCGCATGACTTTTAATTTAGGTCTGATCTCCTGGTTCAGTGATGGACTGTAATTGCCTTTTGCATTCTCTCATCTAAAATACGGACGGGGAACGGAAGCTCAGAGTGTCTTTTCTTCTTTCGCTAAAAATAGACTACAATGACTTCGCGTATCATATTTTTTATATCAACACCGACAGCCTCATTTTTCATGTTCTCCAGAATCTTGATTCTGCCTCGGAGGAATTAGCGTCCTTTGTTTTCCCTGCATTGGGATGTTCCCTCACCGGGCGTGACCCTGATTTCTGGAATGTTCTTCGAGAGGTCATGATCCCTGGTTACGGTCTGCACCCTTACCTGGTTTTAGTTTTCTTTTCAGCCTTTGCCACGGCCTGGCAGTATGGGATGGCTGTTTCTGTGTCTAAAGAACCTGGCAGTGCGGTGGGTTAGGCCTGGGGCTGCTGACCTGGGGGTCGGCAGTTCAAAGCTGCCTGCCCCCGTACAGAGGTACGGTTTCCGAGACCCCGTGCAGGACCGCTGTGAGTAGAGATGCACTCGTTGGCCGTGGGCTCTGTTTCTGGTTTCTAGGTGTGGCCACCTGTCCACGCATTCTTGATCTGTCCTCCTTGCGAAGAACACAGCCTGTAAGAGGGTCCCAATTACTCTCTGACGCACTGCCCGGAGCCCAGTCAGTGCTCAACACCCACTTGTTGCCAGGATGACAAAGGCAAATGGGGATTTAAAAAAATGTCTTCTTCAGTGTTACACATGAAAATTTATGCAATCTTAGGGTACAGTTGCCAACCTGGCCGAGGAATGCTGGTCCTGAAGTGAAAAGTCCAAGAGGGAACTTGGATGGCTGTATGCTTTTGGTAAACCCTGGTTGGTTACCAGGATGTTCCCGAAGTCCTCAGGGTTGCTTGGCTTAGAAAGAGGAAAGCCAAGTTAGCATCCTTCTCGCCCCAGGGAGGGAGCGCATCCTGAGTTCACTCAGTTCATTGTGCCCCCAGGTGGCCACTAGGTGTCACTGTGTCCTCACACGCCCGCGATGCGTGGATGTGCCATGTGTGGCTTAACTACCAGACAGCGGGCCCAGACTCACCTGCACAGGCCTCTTCAATATGGGAATGCTTACTGTTCCTACATAAAATTGATTTCCAGGCCTGAACCGCTCAGAACGGCGTAGAAGAGATGAGCTATCTCAAGTGCAGCTCTCAGCTTTAGTCTCGGCCCTCAAACTGCCTTTGGGAGCAGAAACCAGCTGCTGCAGGCACATGTATCTCTGTCAGGAGGTGGCTGACACTCCTACAGGCACAGGCCTCGAAGCAGACCCTGGAAGCCACAGCCCATTTAGATAACATTCAAAGATAACAAAGCTCTGCCATTAAAAAATACAGAGACGAGCCTGTCAGGGTGTAGTATAGCACCGATGAAATGCACAACTTTCCTCTGGTTCTTTAATGCTTCCTTTCCCCCCACTATCATGACCTCAATTCTACCTTACAAATCGGATTAGGCCACACTGCTACAGATAAGAGTCCACAACACAGGGAATCCAGGATGGATAAACCCCTCAGGGTCAACAATGAGAATGAGATACCAGGAGGATAAGGGGAAGGTGGGGGAGAATGGGGGAATTGATCACAAGGATCGACCTATAATCCCCTCCCAGGGGGACAAACAACAGGAAAGCGGGGGAAGGGTGGCAGAGGACAATGTAAGATATGAAAATAATAATCTATAACTTATCAAGGGTTCATGAGGGAAGGAGGTTAGGGGAAGGAGGTGGGAAATGAGGAGCTGATATCAGGGGCTCAAGTAGAAAGAAAATGCTTTGAAAATGATGATGGCAGCATACATGCAAATGTGCTAGACACAATGGGTGAATGTATGGATTGTGATTAGAGATGTACGAACCCCCAATAAAAGTATTTAAATTTAAAAAAAGAAAAAAAAAAAAAAAAAAAAAAAAAAGGGAAAAGGAAAAAAAAAAAAAAAAAAAGAGAGAGACGTTTGATCAGTTAGGAGTTATGTGTTGGGCGACAAACCTCAAGGTTAGCAGCTCGAAACCACCAGCTGCTCTGTGGGAGAAGGACAGGCATTTCCACTGCCCTCAAGAGTCACAGTCTCAGAAACCCATAAGGCCATCGTTGGACTGCTAACTGCAAGGTCACTGGTTCAAGTCCACCACCCGCTCCTGTGGTCACATTACGTTGAAACTCGACAGTTGCTCGCACTCTAAAGAGAACTTCTGAATGCACAAGCCTGCAGCCTGATTCGGAAGCGTATTGTCCTGCAACCTAGTGACGATGTCCAGCCTACAGCTGGACAAAACTTCCTGTTTGCCTCCCATACTGAGGCCACTCATCGAGTGAACTTGCAGACTTAGTGAAATACATCAAGTTCCCAGGAATGATTCCAGGTACAATCAGCAGCACTTCCTGCTGTGTAGGTAGCACATACAGTGTTCTACTATGTCATTTGCTCATGGTATGTGTTCAATGGTTTGTGTCGGGTAGCAGGCTGTGAAAACGAAAAAGAAAAAATGAGAGAGGTATTCAACTTTCACCAGAACTATCTTACGAGGGAGTGGTTGGAATGGAACCCCCTGGAGACTCAGGGACATGTATGCAAGTTGTCCCAGACCCCTACCCCATGGACAACCTACCTTTCTGTGAGCCTGTACTTAAACTTACCACTCACGTCACACTAGGGCTGACCAATGGGAACTTGCTATGTTCCCATTAGGAGTGTTTGCTGTAACATCTGTGTGTTCCGTTTAGTTCATGTCATTACTGAATATCTGGAGCACTGGTGATGGAGTGGTTCCAAGTTGGGCTGTGAACTGCGAGGTCAGCAGTTCAAAACCACTCGAGGCTCTTCGGGCGATAGAGCGGTCTGCTCCTGTTTAGCCTCACAGACTCACAGGGGCAGTTCTACCCTGACCTGTAGGATGGCTGTGAGTTGGCATTGGTTCCATGGGAGTGAGTTGGTTTGGGTTTGGTGTTAGGAGCCGGGCACATAGTCCCTGTTAGCCTGGAGCACCCGTCCTAGAGTTTAAGTAGCATTCAAGGGTGACCCTGGGTGGTTTTATGCATGGCAGCCTGTGAGTGGAGGGGATCAGCCTCATCAAGCAGGTGGTTTGAGAGCTCAGTAAACGAGGGCCAGGTGGGAGCCACCACACCCCAGTCCTAGTCCCTGCAGTGGCCTCCCCACTGCTTTTCTTTATCTGTAAGGTGACCAGACGTCCCGCTTTTGGTGGGACAGTCCCGATTTTTAACAATTTGTCCCGCATCCTGCAGTGTTTTTAAAAGGTCCCGATTTTTGGAAAGAATGCATGACAAGCTAGGGTATACGGTTTTCGGCTGCCATGTGGCTATTTCGCCAGGATATGAGTTTTATCAACCGTGTCCCGCTTTACCAATGTTAAAATCTGTTCACCTTATAATATCTGGCTCTGCTTTCTCAGTCAGCTCACATAGAGGCAGAGTTGTGTGTCTGAGTGTTCATTTTAAAGCACATGGCATTGTATCCTCCTTGCTTCAAACCCGTCGATGACTGATCGTTGCTCTTAAGACAATAACAAAACCATTTACCACGGCTATGGTTTGGCCTCTGCCTATTTCTCCTTTATCTGGCACAACTCTTGCCCTCCTTGATCTCCACTCTCTACAGATGTATCCCCCAGCCGACCGCCAGCGTCTGACCCTGCTCTGGCTTGGTTTCTGCGGGCATACTGGAAACGATGCCACTATCTTCCACGTGCCAGTGGGCTCACTCTCTGTGGACAGTCCCCAGCAGAGGCTCCAAACTAAGACAGACTAAGAAGAAGGACCCTACTTCTGACAATCAGTCGGTGAAACCCTTACAGATCACGAGAGCATATTGTGGACTTCGCGCTGGCTGCCGGGCCTTCTGCATTGGCAGCCGCTGGGAACACAGGCCCTGCCGCCGAATGTGAAGCTAGCAGAAGACATTGCATTTGATTGTGCATGAGTCAGCAGCTAACAAACGAGCACTGTGAAGGTCGAGTGACCCTCTCTCAGTTCCTCTGACTGTCCAGGAACTTTCCTGCCTGGCGTTTCTGGGGAACAGTGTTCCGTTCCGCTGGAGGGCTGTCTTGTCAGCATCCTTCCGTCACCTTCCATCCCATCCCTGTCAGTACACACTCGCCCTTCAGTGTCCATTTAAATCCCACTCACTTCTGCAGCGAAGACCATACCTTCTCAGTGTTTCCCACCCTGGCACAATAGGGGAGGGGCTGCGAAAGCAGATCAAACAAACAAACAAAACTCACTGCTGTGCTGACTCATCGCGACTGTCTGTGGGTTTCTGAGACAGTAACTGTTTATGGGAGAAGGAAGCCCAGTCTTTCTCCCAAGGAGCTGCTGGTGGTTTTGAACTGCCAACCATGAGGATCGTAGCCCATCACATAACCAGTACATCACCAGGCTCCTTGCAAAAGCAGATACCTACATTTAATCCTGGATTAGGGGCTGTAGAACAAACGTTTTTAATTGACAGTGGGGTACTGTGAGTTTTCTTTTTTCTATCTGAAAAGTTGGTCAAATAAGTTTGGGAATCTATGCGGTAGATTGGCTGGGATTTCCCTGTTCCATAGATCTGATCCCAAAGACGTGCGTGTCTCCCAAATGCCACAGCAGGGCATTCTCATACATCCCTCCGGCAACCCAGCTCTCCAGCATGGCCATGGGGACGTCTGCAGTGCTCCTCAGAGTCTGAGGAGTTTGTAATGCCCACTTTGCAGGTTCGGGCCTCTGGAAAAAGCTCCTAAGTAGAGCTCAAGATAGTTTTTGGTAAGGCCTCTCCAGATCAACACTTCTCAGGGTGCGAGGGAAGCAGGAGCCACAGTTGGAGGCTGAGCTGAGATGCAGCTGCAACAGAAGGTTCCAGTGTTCCCAGAAGTAACCCTGGAGAGCTGAGCCAGGGGCTGGGCCTTGTCACCGGCCAAGCGCTTTCCTGGGAAGGCCAGGCCCACTTTTCAAGTAACTGGGAAAGGAATGCCTTAGTGGGATTCCAGTTTTGGGGTAATTCCAGTCCGGGCGGGATGGCATCTCAAGCAGGTTTTCACACAGATGGTTTTAAAGGACATCGCGGAGGGGTTCTCTGTCCTCCTGGCCCTTCCTCGCTTCTCTGTCTGCTCTCAGATTGATTTCTTATCAGTTCATTATTTCTGCCTGTGGTTCTTCTGAACCTAAAACAAACATGTTGATAGGAAAGGAGAGCCCAGTTCAAAACCCTTCCTTCTACAAGAGGCGTCCTGGTGAAGATGTGAACACTTTGGGCTGCTAACGGAGAAGTAAGCAGTTCGAAACCACCAGCCGCTCTGCAGGAGAAAGATAGAGCTTTCCACTCCTATAAAATGTTCAGTCTTGCAAACCCACAGGGGCAGTTCTACCCGACCCTACAGGGTTGCTCTGAGTTGGTCTCCTCTAAGAGGACCTCGTGGTA
>NW_022107431.1:33177553-33178878 GCF_000313985.2 Echinops telfairi | reverse complement strand
TTTCTCCCCCATCTTCCACTTCCCCTCCTGGTATCGCGAATCTCATTATTGGTCCTGAGGGGTTTATCTGTCCTGAATTCCCTGTGTTTCCAGATCTTACCTGTACCAGTGTACATCCTATGGTCTAGGTGTGGCTTTTAAAAATATAGCTCCAACTATGGTAAAAATTGGAATGGAAACTTCCTGGATTGCCTTAATACTCTCTTGTCTATTTGATTTAATATAATCTCCAAGGATCTTGTGTTATTGGTGTCAGAATTTGCTTACCATTTTGAGCTATTTTCTTATGTCAACTATCCCGATATCCAGCATAATATAATAGCCCGGTTTCTACAATTAGCCTCAGTTTTCTGTGTGCCTGTGTATCATATACTTATATATATTCTATATTTAAAAAACATACATATATGTACAAATTAATACAATGTTAGTTAATGGTTGCAAGATAGGTTTAAAATGTTGTGTGGAACATCTTTGGGAATGGTATATAATGCGTTTAAAATGAAAACATCAGACTGAAAAAGAGGAAACGAAGAAGAAAAGAAACACACATTGGCTGTGTGTTGTAACCCAGGTATGCTGCTGGGTCTCACCTGCTCAATTAGACAGGTATTGCTATCCCTGTTTCAAGGATTAAGAAAGTTAGGTTGAAGGAGATTGGCCCCACTGACTAGTAAGTGTCTGTTAGGTGTGGTTGACCAGAAAAACAAATCCAGTGATACTCATATATGTATAAGAAAGTGCTTTATATCAAGAAGTAATTATATATCAAGAAAGCATCCCAGCCCAGTCCAGCTCAAGTCCATAAGTCTGATACTGTCCATAAGTCCCTCTTCAGAGTCATGCAATCACATGCATGATGCAGAACGCAGGGAAACCACAGGTTGGTGGGCGCAAAGTCATGTGGATCCAATGGTGGTGGAAACGTGTCAGGGCTCCAGGACCTCTGGGGGGTCAGTGTCTTAGTCTTCACAGGCAGGAAGGTGAAGGGGGGCGGGAGAAAGAGAGAGAGAGAGAGAGAGAGAGGCTCCCAGGTCTTCCTTATGAGAAGGCCACTTCCCCAAGGAAGTTCCATCAGGCTGTAATCTGATTGACAAGTTGTACTGCACCCTCACATCTTCATACATCTTCAAGTTGACAGAACATGATTTAACTACCAGTGTCTAGGTCAAGATTCACACCTTGCTTTTCAAATACCAAGCCCTGCTTTTTCCTCTGTCACACAACTGACTCTCAATAAACTCTGTAAGACCAAATGGAAGAAAGTTTACTGCTGTGAGAGCCTTTCAATTTACCCACTTCTATCTCTCTCTCTCCCTCTTTTT
>NW_022107431.1:33156332-33158755 GCF_000313985.2 Echinops telfairi | reverse complement strand
TATCTATCTATCTAACATCATAAGTATCCTGCTTTTGTTTCTCTGTAGAACCCTGCCTAACACAAAAGGAGAGGCTGCTGAAGAGAACTAGAGGAGAGAAGAGTTACGGTACCAGGATAAGACACATACCAGCAGAGCATACATTGCACAAGCCCAGAACTAGCATTGTATGTGTGATTCTGGTACTCTAAAGTCTGTCTTTCAATTGTAGCTCTGGTTCTATACACACCTGCCTGTCAGTTTGCTGTATGGAGGTGGCTTTCCTGTTGCTTTGGATGCTGGAAGCTATGCCATTGCAGTTTCAAACATTGGCAGTTTCAAATACTGTTCACCTTTAGTGAACAGGTTTTAACACAGCGTCCAGGCTACAACAGACCAGGCTAAAAAAGACCTGGTGATTTACTTAGAAACTCAGCCAATGAAAACCTCATGAATCACAACAGAACACTGTCTGATATACTTGCTCAGCACATGTTTTGGGGAAAGACTCATCCCTGGAGAGGGACAACATGTTTGGTGACTAGATGGACAATGAGGACAAAGGAGGATGAATTGGCTCAAGAGCCCCAATCGGGACTTGAGTATGCCTGCAATTTCAAGAAAGACGCAGGACAAGGCAAAGTATCATTTATGGTATGTAAGTTAATTAAGAGTCAAGTCTATTTGAGGGCAACTAACAAAGTTTACTTAAAGCTTTTGTAAAGTGCATTTGTGAATACTAATTTCATGCAATGTTAATATGAAAAAATAACACACAAAATAAACAAGTAAAAGCTATCCACACCTAATAAGTTTGCTTACTGCAACACTTCCCAGGAACTTTAAAATCTCCAAGACAGGGATCATGAGCAATATATCTTCAAGTTTATTTGATGATGAGCCTTTTTATTATAGAACATCTGATGCAAGTATAGAACATTCTTGGAAGAAAGTTGGGAAACACAGCTTTAGATTACTTTCTCAATGAGTTTATTCTTTGGATACCTGTGGGTGGCAGATAAGATGCTTTATAACATGGAGAGTAGAGACTGAACAAGGTGCAGGGTAATGGTGTTTTATAGATAATCCACAACATGGCTGTTTCACATGGACAAAGCCAGTCAGAGTTGACCGCTATTATTATTTAATTCCAGGTAGAGTGGCTACTAGGAATGTGAAGATGGTTCTGACATCAATGGCATGAATTCAGTATTTATATGTACTATATGGGGCACATATGCAGTTTTTCTATGTAACAAGACTTGGCAATAGCATTCCAGTTTTCATCGTTCCAGGATCAAATTATATAAAGTTGGATTTCATTTTCTTCAAGTCACCAGTGTTAATTCTTAAAAATTCTTTGCTCCCAAAATTCTTTACTCCCTCACTTGCTCTAAACCTCACCAGGGTGCAGTGTTTCCATCCTTCTTTCACAGGGAATGAATGTCCTTGTTCAGATTTAGCTTCACTAGAGATGAATAAAAGTGAATTATAACTGAATGCTGCCTGATTTCATAACTGTAAAAACACATCAACCAGTTTGAATTGGCCTATGAAGATCTCTTTCTGTTGATTTCAATACCAGTTTTCTGAATTAACTAGCTCCATGGAATGTTCAGAGGGACTACGATGTCTCATTGGATTCTAGCACAGGCTGGAATGTAATGCCAACTTCTTTTAACTAATTCATCGATAAAGGTCAGAAATACAAGTGAGGACATTTTCTTCTATGGCGTCTGACCAGGGGTGAGGTTGGGGTGGGGAGGGGAATGCCTACTCTCTAAAATTAAATGCTTCAAGGAGTCATTCTTTGTCAACCTTGCACTTGCTGGTGCTACAGTAACAACGTTTCCTTAAAGGATAAATGGAAGCACGTCTTCAGGTAGATGGCTCAGAGGAGTCTACAAGAATGAAATCGGGGGAGGGGGCAGTAACGCTGAGAGGTCCATGTTTTTATTTAGACATCAGGATTTAAAATTCTACTCAGTGTGTTCAGATAGAAATCAGTATTTTAAAGCTAAAACATCAAAAGGATTTTTCATCATAAACATTTCACCGTTATGCTTTGGACAGAAATGAAAATTCACGGGGTCTCATTTCAATTCTGCTTCTGAAATTTTCTGTGACCCTGAGACTCTCTGTGTTGCCTGCACCCCATCTGAGAGGTGGTGACCAGCCCTCCTGACACCATAGGGTGTGATGAATTGTCTGTTGTTCATCTACTTTTATACTAAGCCCTGATATACTTATTCCTTGTTTTTAAATTGCTCTAAAATTCTTGGCAGTAAAATATAGCAGATTAACAAATAATTATAAAGCACATTCAAAGAATGAAGGCTTGTCTAAACACGAACTACTCCTGGGAAAGAAGTGGAGCTTAAGAGCTTCTCTGTCCAGGGTTCCCTGTGACAACCTAGCTCGTGGGATTTTGCTTTTTTTTTTTT
>NW_022107431.1:33129681-33156073 GCF_000313985.2 Echinops telfairi | reverse complement strand
TGATACCAGTCTATAAATTCCTCTTTAGACTCATGAAACACGAACAATAACATCTAATGCAAGAAAATCACAGGCCAGTGGGTGGAAAGTCTTGTGGATCCAGTGGCAGTGGAAGCATCACAATGCTGGCAGGGGTCTCCTTATAGCTCCTCCAGCTCAGGGCACTCATGTAACTCTATGTGTCGTGTCAGCTATAAAGTCTCCCAGGGAGTGAGCTTGTGTCCCGGCTCCTGATTGACAGGTTAAATTCCACTCCTTCACTAGTAAGTCTCAAATTGATAATAGATTATGTAACTACCAGATTTTTATCATGGTAAAAATATATAATATCACAGCATTTTAACTGACTTTAAATGTCCAACTCCATGGCACTAGTTACACTCACAATAGTGTGCAGCCAACACTACCATTTATTTCTGAAATTTGGTTCTTGGACCATATTATACTCTAGAAAGAGCAGAAATGAATTAATTTATTTATTGGTGTCAGACATATGGGCCAAAATCGGGCTTATGGACTTGATCTGGAGTGGGCTGGGATGTTTTCTCACCATTCAATTGCTCTTGTATATAAAGATTTCTTGTCCACAAATGAGTGTGTCTATGAATTTGTTTCTCTAGTCGTTATGGTGATGGCAAAGAATATAGACCACATCATGGACTTCCAGAGGAATGAACTAATTTGTCTTGGCATAAGTACAACCACAAGGTCCTTAGGCGTAAGGATGATCAGACATCATCTCTTTGGGCTTTGGGCAGGCTAGCAGGGGAGGCCCTCAATGAGATGGCTGAATTCCGTGACTGCAGCAATGGGCTCAAACAGGCAGCACTGTAGGTGTGGTGCCGGACCATGCAGCAGTTGGTTCTATTGTACATAGGGCCACTATGAGTCAGAACCAAGTCAATGACACCCAACAGCAACAGCGATCCTACAAGGTATGAAGCTATGATAAGCCAATACCACCCAGACAGCACAGATCAGGAGCGCCTGAGCTCAGACCACTACTGATTTCTCTCCCCAGGCCTGAGAATAGGGATTGGCCAACTGGAGTCTAAATTGAGCTAAACTCATTAGCTCAGAATATTTTAAAAATATTTTTGAAGGGTTGTGGAAAAAAACAGAGAAAGCATGTGCTTATAAGGTTTAAAATATTCATTATTTGTCTTTTGACAAAAAAATGTAGAGACTTATATATTGGTCTGTATACTATCAAGAAACTGTTAACATACTGTATACACTCCAGTATAAGCGGACCCGAATATTAGCCGAGGCACCTAATTTTACCACAAAAACTGCATAAAAATGTGCTGGAAAACTCGGCTTATACACAAGTATATACAGTACTTGTGTTAGTCCAGGTGGACTAGAGAAACAAATCCAGAAACACTCATGTGTGTAAGAAAGAGCTTTATACAAGAGCAATTGAATATGGAGAACACATCCCAGCCCAGTCCAGATCAAGTCCATAAGTCTGATATTAGCTCATCTGTCTGATACCAGTCTATTAATTCCTCTTCAGACTCACATAATACATGCAATGATGCCGAATGCAGGAAGATCACAAGCCAGTGGGTGGAAAGTCTTGTGGATCCAGTGTCGGTGGAAGCATCTCAGCGTTGGTGTGTGCCTCCACATGGTTCTACCAGCTCCAGGGCTCTGGTTCCATCAGCATAACTCCATCTGGCTTGCCATCAGGAATGTCTTGCAGACAGAGTGTGTGTCCCGCCTCCAGGGAAGAAGACAGGGGTTCCCAGGATCCTCAGGAGAAGGTCATGCCCACACAGAAGTTTCATTGACAGGCTAGACTCTACCCCTTTGCAAGCTGACAGTAGATTATATAACTGCCATAATACTTTACCCTAGAAAAACATGTACAATGTTTTAGAAAAATTATCGGTTAATAAAAAGTCATCAAAATTTTTGCAAAGCATTAAAAAAAAGGCAAGTTGAATCTACTTGAAAATATGAAAAATGCTAGCACCAAAAATGAGTTGTTGGTGGCCATCAAACAGTAACGCATCACATCAATTCATAAGAGACAATTGTGTGCATCTTTTCCCCAACTCCAAGTTCAGTGATACCAAGTTCGTAGCTTGAACTCAGCTATGCTGTTTGTGTTTACACCACAGAAATAGGTAAAATCTACAAATAAGGGTCTTTCTCTCCAGAAAGCTGGCTTTGAGACCCTTAGCAGTACATCATTGAATGTAAGCCATTTAATATCTGAAGCCATTTGTAACCCAAATTGTTGTATTTATTCTAATAGTAAAGAGAATTGTGCTTTCTAACTGAATAGAAACCATTTTCTTATATGTCACTATTTTATCTTCTTAGAAGCCAAGGATATATATAAATATCTATCAGCTATATAAGGGGAAATATAAAAATACTTATGATATAGCATTGTGAGAATTAAATATGTTAACCAAAAAAATAAGTTGATTCTGACTCATAGCAACCCTATAGGATGACCCTATAGAATGGCCCCTGTGAGTTTCTGAGCCTGTAACTCTTTACCAGAGTAGAAAGCTCCATGTTTCTCCCTTGGAGTAGTTGGTGGTTTTGAATCCTGGCCGAGTGATTAGCAGCCCAACTTGTAGCCACTACATCACCAGGGCTTCTTTAACTGCATCCAATCCAGTACATTCTCAGTAAAGCCTCAAAGTGGTGCCTGGCACAGGCTAATCATTCCAAGAAGGTAAGTCTTTATGATGTTCACATCCAGACTCTGGCTCTGTGGAGTAGGGCACATTCCGCTGACAAATGGGGGTCTGAAGAATGGACATTGCTCTGTCTTTTTCCACCACGCAATCTTGGGACTGTCAACCTCACGCTGCCTGACTCTCCTCAGCTGTAGAAAATGCTTAACGTCACCCACCTTGCCAGTCAGTGGGAGGATGAGACAAGATAATTCAAGGGAAGGCATTTTACTAATGGTAACACATCACACAAACCTAGGGTGTTATTATCTTGCAACAATATGATTTTGAAATGTGTGCAGTACGACTCAGGCTGACATTTTGCTAAAAAGAAGAAATAAATGAGCCATATCTTCCTTTGATTCTCAGCCGCTACTGTCAAAAGCGGTGAGTCATTGGCTAAAAGTGTAAACGAGGCTGTCATAAGACTCACACGAAAGTTTTTTATTCCACATTAGATGAACTCTGATGGCCCTGATTGTTACAGAAAAACTAAATTACTGACTGGAGACTGGAAACCAAGCCACAGAGCAACTGTATAAATAAACATCCTCTTAGTCTCTTAGGGCCACTATAACAAAATACCATAAAATGGGTGACTTTGAAGGACAGAAATTTATTTTCTCTCTGTTCTGAAGCCTGAAAATCAGATTTCAGGATAGCAGCCAGGCTGGTTCCTTCTGAGTTCTCGGACAGTATCTGTTCTATGCCTCGCTCGCTTCTCGTGGCTTCCAGCCACCTTGTGCTGCTTGCAGATGTTCCTGTCTTGGTCCTCACCTGGTTTCTTCTCCTATAAGTGCCTCTGTGTCTGTGTTTGTCCATTTTTGCCATGAACCGCTCAGAAAGGACTCAGACTAAGACACAACGTATTCCGCTCTGACCTAGTTTGACCTCACTGAAGCGAGAGAAAACCGACACGCCCTTTCAGCAGGTCGCAATCATGCACGGGGGGGATTGGCGTGCCAGCACCTCCTGCTGGGAGACACGCTTCATTTCAAACAAACCTTCATCTAGTCATTGTAGTTTAGGTGTCTGCTATGTACAACATGGCTTCTCACAAAACCCTTTCACTTTACCCTCCTCTGGAAAGGTATGCTGTGATGTGGATCAAGACGGCAGCTTAGTCGGGAGAACCAACCAGTCCTGAAAACGCAACCCCCCTGAAAACCAAATGAAACAGATGCAGACAACTGTCCTGGAACGCTGAACTCCCAAATCGAAGGGTAACGAATTAAACGGAATGTCCCTCATGTTGCAGGGTTTCTGTAAAGATTTGATGATCTCAGTGATGTGTAAAGCACTGGGGATGTCCCTGGTACTTGGTGTTCGTTGTCACTATTATTTCCCCCTCCTATAGTGCAGATTCTGAACCTGGAGATATTTTACATTATGAATTTGCAGAGACACTCCCTGAATCTTCTATTGCCACCCCACCAAAGTCTTTATGACACCCATAAAAATAATACCGAACAGTTTATGCTAAGCGCTAAAGTCCCAAGAAGATGTGGATTCTGTGCACCAAGTAGTCATGGAAGACCCTATAGGAAATGCTATCAGTCTTAGAAGGTGGAGAAGGAAGTATGATATTTTTATCAGAATTTTCTTTTTTTTAACAAATAAAAAATATTGATTTTAAGTTTCTGACCTCATGAAAAAATACTGATATTCCTTAAGTGGTGACACTCTTTTTAAATGGGGGCATAATACAGTATAACTGTGAATAAATGAGTGAATACAGGTAGCATGCTTATCAGAGACATCTAGCATCATAGGTGGACAATGGGTGGACAAATTACAAAGTTGTTGCTGTGGTCAAAGATGAAAACTTGTTAGGTTGCAGACTGGGGCTTCCAAAGAGAGCAAAGCTAGGTTTACTCAGTCAATAATTCCACATCTCACTAGGCTTACTAGTTCAATAATTCTACATCATACAACTAGTTTTCCGAATGATGACATGGGCTCGTAAGGATCAAATGACCTAGGGATCTCTCCTGCTCTTGCAGTTGCCCCCTGAAGAAGCTGGGTTTAAGTTGAAAAAGACATGTTGAAACATGGCCACCGTGGGTCAGTAGCATGCTGTGCTTCTTCTACAAAGAGGCATTTGCTTCAAGACATTTTTGGTTTCTTATCTGAGCAATGACGTAGTCAACCTCCTCATATGAATTTTTGAAAGTTGGACAATGAAGAAAGGAAACCACAGAAAAATGGATAAATTTGAATTAGGTGTTGGCAACGAATACTGAAAGTATGGATTGCCACAAAACCAAATCTGTCTTGGAGGAAGTACAACCAGAACGCTCCTTGGAAGCAAAGATAGTGAGACTTTGTCTCATGCACTTTGGACATCTTCTCAGGAGGGACCAGTCCCTGAAAAAGGACTTCATGGTTGGTCAAGTAGCGGGGAAGCATTACAAGAGTAAGGTCCTCAATGAGATGGTTTGACACAGGGGATGCGACAGTGGGCTCAGATATAGTGAGGGCAGCATTGGGCAGAGCAGCGTTTGGTTTTGTTCTGCTGGATGTAGGGTTGCTATGAGTCAGAGCCAACTTGACATACCTACCAACAAACAACAACCCTAGTTGAAGGTTGAGGGTTCAAAGCCACCCAGAGGTGCCCCAGAAGACAGCCCTTGTGATCTGCTTTGGAAAGATCACATTCTTGAAAACTCAATGCAACAATATTACTCTGCACACATGAAGTCCTGAACCAAATTGGTTATTAGTCAAAAGACAGGATTGTCTAAGAATGGCTGTGGGAGCTCATCGTCATGGATTACCAATAGGGACTAACTGGGTCCTGGGATAGTTCTTCCTTCTTCTGGTTTGAGAGGCATGGGACTAATGACTTCCTTTTTTATTCTGTACCTAGTTCCCCAAATGCAGGACCCCTGATATTGTTTGTCACATCTGTTAACAGTTGCCAACCAAAGCCCAGACTTCCCAGTGCCAAGAAGCCTGATCTCCCACCTACTGATGATGTCATTTTCTTAAACTTAGCTTTAATGAAGAAAAACATGGAGGACAAGGGCAGGTTTTACCCTTCTGTTTCGAGCAGTGGTTCTCAACCTTCCTAATGCCGTGACCCTTTAATATGGTTCCTCATGTTGTGTGACCCCAACCATAAAATTATTTTCATTGCTACTTCATAACTGTAATTTTGCTACTGCTTTGAATCGGGTGACCCCCAAAGGGGTTGCGACCGACAGGTTGAGAACTGGTTTAGATGAACACCTGGCCCTGTCACATGAATTCATGGAGAGATGTGGGAACAAACTTATATCTCTCAGGTTGCTGACTCTGGTACACCCCATGAAATGCATTCATGAACCCATTTTGTTGTGCTGTGAAACTCATCCTGATCCCTGTTACAGAGTGGCAGCCAAGAAGGTAGGTATCCTTTGAGTTCAACACTGCTTTCCATGCTATGGCCGTTTCTCCCTCCATCTCTGTTTGGTATGTTACTGTGCATTTCCCTCTGCACTGGGAGGAGCCTCAATGACTTTTTAGACACGAACATTTTACTCTGTCTGAATTTCCTGTGAGCAGCCATGCTTTTCTTTATTGGCCTACATCAGGAAGTGTACCTGAGTGCATATTTTGGGAGGAGGTCGTAATGTAACATTTTATTTTACTTGTGTTTACACTTTGCATATGGTAATATGACTAATGACTAAACTACGAAGTTCATTTCAGTCTTCCTAGTGACGAAATCAAATAGACTGTATTTGGAACGTTCTGGAGGGCAGAAATCATCGGAGTAGCTTTTTCACAAGATGAACTTTCGGCCCTCATTCTGGTTTTCCCCTCTTTTTCTTTTTAATCACAAGAAGTGAATATGAGTGACTGTGTATGAATTTTTTTTACAAAGATCAGTTTAACTGTTACTACTTTTCTTTGAAAATATCATTAGCACATTGAAACACAGTAAGAGGATGAATTGTTGAAATATCTCTTGTATGGTAAAGGAAGCGCATTTTTTTAAGGCCCATTGTTTAACATTTTGCAGCTGTTTGTTGTTTTTAGGTGCCAGGAATTTAGTCCCAACTCAGCGTGGTCCTGCCTCCCACAGTGAAATGCCACCACTCCTGGACCATTCTCACAACTGTTGTTACGTTTGAGCCTCCGTTACGTGGTGTCATTTCATCTTGTCAAAGATCTTCCTCTTTCTCACTGCCCCTCTTCTTCAGTGAGTATGCTGCCTTTGCCAGGGATGGGTCTGTCCTGATACTTCATGTACCCGAAGCACACGAGGCAGGTCTCATCATTCTGCCTTCCAAGGAGTGTTCTGGCTGTACCTCTTCCAACACTAGTTTGTCTGTTTTTCTAGGAGTCTATGATACTTTCAATAGTCTTCAGCAGCACCGTAATTTAAATACATCAATTCTTCCTCCATCTTGCTTATTCATTGTCCAACATGCACATGAGGCAATTGAAAGTACCATGGCTTGTGTCAGGTACTTAGTCCGCACAGTAACATTCTCTTTGACACTTTAAAGGAGTCTTGTGCAGCAGATTGCACAATGCAACGAGTCATTTCGTTTCTTGATTTAATTCTATGTAAATAAAAACGATATCCAAATATAACATTGTTTTAAAAACTCAACCCTGGAGAAGTGAATAACATTTCTGTATCTAAGTGATTAGCCTAAGGAAATGTAGTATGAGGAATATAAGCTTTTTGTATTGTCCAATGAGGATAAAGTTTGAAATAAGATGATTGTTTTTTAAGACAGTTGTGAAATGAAAGAAGGCAAGCTCTGTGTTGATTGGTATATTTGTTGTGGTTTTCAGTGATGGGCTCATTTGCAGAAACCCCATTGGCTATGGAATAAGGTTGACCTTAATCTCTACAGAAGAATCCAGGCCTGGTTCTCCCCACATCGGTACTTACCATCAGAGTTAGGACCAACCTGAATTTCTTCTGTAGTGCTGGTTACTTATAACATTGCTTTCTATTCAGTGGCCCCTAATGGACTGCCAAAAGGACAAACAAGTCTGTCTTGGAACAAGTACGGCCAGAGTGCTCCTTAGAGGCAAGAGGGCAAGACTTTGCCTTATCTACTTTGGACATGTTATCAGGAGAGACCAGTGTCTGGAGAAAGACAGGAGTGGCATCCCTCGCTGATACTCCTAATGACCTACTGGCAGCATGTCCCAGTGGCGTCCTGCTTTTTGGGTCTAGAGGTCCTAGTTCCAAAGGGAGGAACACTCCCACCTGGGAACACAGCACTGATTCCACTGAGCTGGCAGTTAGGAATGTCCCCTGGCCATTTTGGGCTCCTCATACTCTGGATCAATCAGTTAAAAAAGAGTTACTGCACTGAGTGGTATGTTTGATCCTGATGACCAAGGGGAAACTGATTGGTGTTACGTAACGGAGATAAAGAATACTATGTCTGGAACCCAGGAGATTCCTTAAATCATCTCTTAGTACGACTATCATGTCCTATGATTAAAGTCAATGATAAAGTATAGCACACCAATTCTGGCATCACTAATCATAGTCCAGATTCTTCTAGAATGAAGGTTTGGGTCACACAACATGGCAAAGAAACGTGACCAGCTGAGGTACTTGCTAAGTGTAAAGGAAGTATGGAGAGGTTGTGGAAGAAGGTAGTTCTAAATACCAAGCTACGGCCACGTGACCAGCTGCAAAAATAAGGACTGTAATTGTTATGAGTAGTTCTTATTCATATGTATGCACCAAACATTCTTATTTTGTTGACTCATAAAATATAAGGTGGAAATGGGGTTAGTGTATTTTTGATTATATGTATGCTCGTTGCATCATGTGTCAAGTTGACAAGGGGTAGACTGTGATGGATAGGGATTATGTCAATTTGACCAGCGGTTCTCAACCTGTGAGTCTCGACCCCTTTGGGGGTCGAACAACCCTTTCATAGGAGTTGCCTAAGACCATCAGAAAACACATATTTCCAATGGTTTTAGGAACCAAGACACTGTGCCTCTAGCCATCTCCAGGCGGGTCTGCCCACATGCAAATATGCCCACATACGAGTACCGGGAGCGAAGACTGTTACCCATGCTACACCATGCTTCAAGACTAAGTTTCATTTATTTGTCATTAGAAATAACTATTTCACAATATATAACTGCATATTGTTTTTGTGATTAATTACTATGCTTTAATTATGCTCAACTTGTAACAATGAAAATACATCCTGCATATCAGATATTTATGTGATGATTCATAACAGTAGCAAAATTATAATTATGAAGTAGCAACAAAAATAATTTTATGGTTGGGGGGTCACACAACATGAGGAACTGTATTAAAGGGTCGAGGCATTAGGAAGGTTGAGAACCACTGCCTTAGACACTCCTGGCAAGGGAGTGGAGTCAAACCAGTCAATCCAGTCACAGGCTGCTGACACCTCCTTGATGTCATAGGCCTTTTGTATAAGAGGGAGCTATCAAGGGGAGTTGACTTGTCTTTTGTCCTTTGCCTTAGGCCAGAGCTATCTCTTGAGCCTGGTTCCTCAATCTGCTCTTGTGTTGCTTGCCAATCCAAGTGCTGTCAGCAGACCACTGGCAGTGGATTCCTTTGGGCAACATCAGACCTCTGTATCTACTGGCCTGTGTCCGCTGTTGTCTCTTGTTCTTCTTCTTGGTCTGGTTCCTCAGTCTCCTGTTGCTTCCTGTTCATCAGCTTCCATGTACCAGGAGAAGCCTGGCTTGAACCAACTGGACTGACCTATTTCTAACGTGTAAGCCATTTCTTAATGTAAATCCACTTCCATATACCACACATACAAGCGCACTGGTTTCATTTCTCCGAAGTCCCAACTTGACGCACTTCGTAAAGCAGAGGGGCAGCCATAAGAGAAGGCCCTTGACAAGATGGATTGACACAGTGGTGGCAACAATGGGCTCAAACTTTGGACCAATCGGGAGGTGGATGCAGGGTGAAAGGACAGTGTCTTGTTTTGTTGTGCACAGGGTTGCTATGAGTTGGAAACAACTCGATGGCACTTACCAACAGTGATCTTACAAATCCACCTTCTTAAAGTCAAATCTTAAGCAATTTTCTTTAAAAAAAAAATACCCCAAACAAAACTCGCTGCCATTAAGTAGATTCCAACTCATTTTGAACCTGTAGGAAAAGATAAAACTGCCCCTATGCGGTTCTAAGACTGTAAACCTTTATTGGAGTAGAAAGTCTCATCTTTCTCCCCTAGAGAGGTTTTGAACTGCTGACCTTGCAGTTAGCCAAAGCGCAATTCATTACACCACCAAAATATGAATGCAGAGCAATGGTTTAGGTTAAAACGTTCTGTGTCAGCTCTGGAGAAAGATCCTGTCTCTTTTGCTTCTGCTTCCTGGTTTGTTGGAAATCTCACGTATCTTGACATCTAATACCCCATCTCCTAATCTTTCTATATACTTTTTTTTAAGCTTGTGTTTTATTTTTAAATTTTAAACATTTTTATTGGCATATAGTTCGCTTATAATACAATGCAATATTTTGATAATATTAAAAAGAGTTGTACAAGCATCACCACACTCAATTGCATATATTGCTTTTAGCTTCCCATTTCCCTCAAGCTCCCTGCCACACCCCAGGAAACCATTAATCCAGATACTGTCCCTATAGCTTTACCTATCCTGGATTTCATATACGGAAAGCATACAAACAACAACAAAAACCCAACAATACCAAAGTAAAACAGACAAACACCTCAATGGAAAAGAAAGCAGGTGATGATGACAACACATGTACAAGTGTGCTTGGTACAATTGATCTATGGATTGTGACAAAATCTGTAAGGACCCCCAATAAAATGGTTAATAAAAAAGAAAAGAAAACAGAAAATATTAAAAATTATAGCAAATCTGAAATGGGTAAAGGGGGACATCATATCGTAATGTTTTAATTTTTAACCTAATTGCATCGGATATAATCTACTTTCCACGTCACCGTACATGATAGCAAGGCTATTCACAACCTGGTCTATGGTCAGAGAGGATTCACCGAAAGCTGAATCCATGCATGTGTGGACCTTGCAAATGGATTTTTGTGATGGCGTCCACTGTCATCCACAGCCTTCTGTAAACCAGGTGCTCACCATTTAAGCTCTGATACGACTTCCTCCTTCTGATTTGGATTTTCTTACTTACAATCCTTGATCAAACAGGCGGGTATGCTTCTTTCAAAGCAGCCATCTAAAATGGTTTTTTTAAATATTCTTTTAACCCAGTATGATTAAGAGAGTTTAGGTTAAAAAATTTTAAAAACTTAACACAGTCCAAAGCTCACAAATAAAAGATGTGAGTTCCAAAATTCTGAATATTTTGCTTATCATTTATCTATCACAAGAAGAACAAAATGGGGAGTGCTCCCAATGGTATCAGTAGTTTCTCACTCGTAGTGACCCCATGGTATCAGAGTAGACCTTTGATACACAGGGTTTTCAATAACTGATGTGTTAGAAATAAATCACCAGCACATTCTCGTGAAGGTATTCACCATTTGCAACATTCACCATTAGCAATGTTTGTCATTAACCGGTAAGTAGTAATATATCCTACTGAAACATAAACATTTGAGAGCCTTTCAATTCCATCTTTGATTCAAATGATAGTGGTTTTCATTATTTAATTATTATGAAATAAATGTAATGGGGCTCAGAAACACTTGAAATAGAAGATGTGGAAATCTTTCCTATTTTCAGACCTCAACTGAGACTAAATAGAAATATTTCTAAAATCTACTGATAAGAGAGGAGTAGATTGTCATGTATACCTGGGTGTATATAGACATGCTTCAGTATTAAAATAGATCCCTATGTATCATTGAACAATAGGACTTCTAACAATATCAATATAGGCATTGTCAGAAGGTAAATATTTTCAAGTCAGATGGTATAAGAAAACTCATGTTCAGTTTTCAAAGTTGACTCCCATCTATTTTTGAGATATTTCATTGTGATCCAAAGGCCTTTCCTGAAAACAAATAGACCCGCTAGTGGTGCAGTCGTTAAGCACTCAGCCTCCACCTTTTAGGTCAGCGGCTTGGGCCCCCCAGAGGCCCCAGGAAGAACGGTGGAGCAGTCTTCTTCCATGAGGAGCTCACTGTCAGGGAGTCTCTCCAGCTCACCCGGACCCTGCAGGCCAGGGAAGAACGGCCTCGGGGTCCCTCGGGGTCCCCACGGCAACTCCTCTTTCTCCCTCCCGGGAAACTCTGTGGGGCAGTTCTTGCTGTTTGTTTCCCCTTTTTCTTGCTCTTGTTGTTTCACTGAAAGCAAATCAACAAAACAAACCCCAAAGAACTACTATCGGCGTTTCTAAACTGGTCTTACCATCTGCTATGACGCTCACCAAGGCAGCTGTCATAACGAGAGAAGTGTTGCTGCTTTTTCTGTTCCTCCTCTTACTCTTTGCTTCCTCCTCCGTCTCTTCTGTTCCACCCCAGCTCGCTCGCTCGCTCTGAGGAATCTACATCGTATTTGGGTTCAGAGAAACTCCCTGCCAGGGATCCTATGATGGGCCTGTGATCCTTTTCTCCTTGCACTGGGGGGTTGCTTTCTCAGCTGCTCAAAAGGTGAATGTATCGCTCTCTCTCCTCTCTTCTTCCTTCTCCTTTCTCCCTTCTCCTGCACCCCCCACACACCTCCTGCTCTTTCTCTCATCGCCTTTGTCTTTCTCTTTCGTATTACACATTTAGTTTTCAGAGAGAATGGTCTCCTCATTAATGTCTGATTAAAATGGGCTCTTGCCACCTTGTGATGTAGGAAGACTTCGCTACCCTGGTTTAGGCTGGTAATAAAAGCATCTTATAACACTGGTTAATTATGCTGGTGTTCAACTTCTTCGTTATGTAGGAAAATGGGGTTTGGGGAAGGTCTGAAATGAAGAAATGGGCAGTAAGGGAAGACCCTTTCTGTAGCTTTTACTACCAGTAAAATTGGAAGCCTTGCAAAATCTCAATGTGGCCCAATTATACAAGAGCAAGTTAAGTTTTCTTGCATCATCAACATTTAAAAGCCACTTGGTGACCACGTTGAGATGCCCGTGCTGCGAAGCAGGTGAGAGAACAGCTGTGAGCACATTTATGGCCTCTTCCTGAATGATGTGCTTCAAAGGCGAGATGCCTGCTTCGCAATCTGCAGTGGTTATGCTCATGTTTATTTCCAAAGCACCTGAAGAATTCCCCTTGTCCTCTTTTGCTTTAAAAAAGCCCCTCTCTCTGCACTTCACACAATAGTTTTTGCATAAACATTCTTTTCCTCTAGTTCTTTCCTATTTTCAAAACCATTCTAAGGTCGTAAGTAGCTTCTCTTGATGCCAGTGGTTCTCATCCTTCCTAATGCTGCGACCCTTTCATACAGTTCCTCGTGTTGTGGTGACCCCCAACCGTAACATTATTTTCGTTGCTACTTCATCACTGTCATTTTGCTAATTATGGATAATAATGTAAATATCTGGATGTATTTTCGTTGTTACAAACTGAACACAATTAAATCATGGTCATTAATCACAAAACAATATGTCATTATATATTGTAAAATATTTATTTCTAATGACAAATAAATGAAATTTTGTCTTGAAGCATGGTGTAAAATGGGTAGCAGTCTTCATGCCTGGTACTCCTATGTGGGCGTATCTGCCTGGAGACGGATAGAGGAGCAGTGTCTCAGTTCCTAAGACCACTGGAAATATGTGTTTTCCGATGGTCTTAAAAAATCAGTTTAATAACAACATCATCACCCAATAGATACGCGTTCTACTAATTCTTTGTAGTTGAAAATGCTTAACTGGTTTTCACTTTTCTGTTTGTTTGCTTTGGTATATAATGTACCTAGCAGTCAATATCATAGCATTGTGCACACATTTTTTGTGTACATTTTCACCCTTGGTACCAAACTCAAAATCAAACTCACTGCCATCGAGTCAATGCTGACTCACAGCAACCCTACAGGACACGGTAGAATTGCCCCTGTGATTTTCTGAGATGTTTCAGTCTTTACCGGAGTAGAAAGCCTTGTCTCTCTCCCTCTGAGAGGCTGCTGGCTTCAAACTGCTGACCTTGTGGTTAGTAGCCCAACTCCTAACCACTCTGCCACCGGAGCTCCTACCCTTAGTATGGAGGCCCTGAATAAATCGCTGAGACAACATTGATGAACTTTTTCAAGCCAATTTGATTTTCTAAGTGGTTGCCCTAATTTAGTGAACTCATTCCATTCTTGCTAAAATGAACGTTGCACTATGAATTTTTTTTTTCTGGTTGATAGATGTTGAGTGGTGCTTTGATTTAATGTAATATTCTTTCATTATGAATTAATTTAACAGTGATATAAAACTTACTGATAATTTGTATTTCCTCTTTTGAGAACAATTTGTTTATGTATTTTTCCGGTGCATCTATTGCCTTGGTGCTTTTCTTGTTGACCTATATATAACTGCCCTGTGGTTTCTGAGACTGTAAATGCTTTTTTAAAATCATTTTATTGGGAGGTCTTACAGATATTATAACAATCCACAATTCAATCAGATCAAGCATAATTGTACAATTGCTGCCATCATCATTTTCAAAATATTTCCTTTCTTCTTGAACTCTTTGATATCAGCTCTCCTTTATCCCCTCCTTCCCCCACCGTATCCCCCAGGAACTCTTTATATACATACATTTTGGGGGGCATATCTTACACCATCCAATGTATCTGTTCACCTACAATTCTGTCATTCATTCCCCTCGGACTATACAGTCATCATTGCTATCGGTTCCCCCTTCTCCCCCTTTCCCCTCCCCACTCTCTTCCCATACCCTCGGGGAATCATTACTTCCATTACTATTTTTGAAGGGTTTATCTATCTTGGATTTCATGTTTCGAATGACCTTAATTATAAAAATAAACACACACAGATCTCTCAAGATTAATGAGGTAAAACTAAGGTCATAATAGTAGGGGGAGGACATGTTAACGAACTAGAGGATAGTTATGTGTTTCATCAGTGCTCTACTGCACTCTGGATATATCATCCCTTCCATGTGACTCTACTGTGAGGGACTCTTCAGTTATCTTGCAGGTGGGTTTTGGGTCTCCACTTTGTCTACCCTCCTTCATGTCAATTTTATTGCTTGTTTTTGAATCTCTGATACCTATTCCTGTCAATACCTCATGATCACACAGGCTGGTGTGCTTCTTCCATGTGGGTTTTGTTGCTTCCCTGCTAGATGGCCACTTGTTTAACTTCAAGCCTTTAAGACTTTAGATGCTATATCTTTTAGTAGCTGAGTACCATACTCTTTCTGCACCACATTTGCTTATGTACCCATTTTGTCTTCAGCAATTGTGTCAGGAAGGTGAGTATCATATAATGCCACATTATTCACACAAACTATTCTTGTACTGGTGTAAGATTTAAGTAGAGCCCCATAGTCCATCTGCTTCCTCATTGTATACACACACACAGACAAATACACCTATCTTTATCTATTTATATATCTATATTTATACCTACATATATAATTTTTACTTTCTTATTCTTTCCTCCTTTTCTTTTTTCTTTCCTCCTGCCCCACTATCATGTTTACCCATCATTCACCTCTCAGTAATTCCTCTTGGATACTTTTCAATTGATCAAACACGAGCAGGAATGCTATACCCCCTCACCATCAATTTTAGACCCCTTTTTATTACCCTGTCCCTGTTGTCATTTGCTCATTGCTCCCCTCCTTCTGCATACTCCCCTCCCATGCTTCCCCCCTCCCCACCAAACCATGTATGCTGTTGCTGTCTTCATGGATTTTCTTACCCTGAGCATCTTATATAGACACCAAGAGAAAGAGAGAGAGAGAGAGAGAGAGAGAGAGAGAGAGACCCTACAAATAGTCTAACTGCTGTCCTGACCCAGAGTAGAGGAGTGGCTTCTGTTAAATAGCTAGCAGGCCCTGAGAGAATCCACGAATTCAATCCCTTTCTCTTTCACGACCTGCTTACCTAACAGCACTTACACCCGTTCAGTCCTCAGCATTTGTGACCGAGGGACACGCCTTGTACAAGACCCCGTTGCTCTTCCTGAAGTCAAGGATGGAGTGGTCTAGTGCCTCTCCCCCCACCCTGTTACACCTTTAGACTTTAGTGTGGGCCCCTTGTGAATATCTCCCCACCAGTTCAGATGAGGTGCCAAGCGCTGCCCCCTCTCACACTCCCAGTCAGAAGTCTACAATCGGGATTCCTCAGGGACTTCATGGCTTTGCTCCCATCCCTGGTCTGTTGCACTCCCCTCCTGGTTTGTCCCCCTGTGGGCGGGTCAGACTGGCTGCTCTCCCTGACCTGTAACTCCAGTGTTGTCCTCTGTAGTGCTGTCGTCTAGGGACTGGGCGTACGACTGTAAATCTTTTTGTTCGTTTGTTTGTTTGTTTGTTTTAAAAATACTGAGTTTTATTTCACATGTATATTTTTGTCTCCCCACCATTTCCATTTGTCTGACCACTGTTACTCCTCTGTCCTAGCATAACATTCCAGACAGACTTAGAACCAAGCAAAGCGTGGGGTTCCATCTTTACAAACGCAACAGGCGTTTTAGACAACACATTCTTGGCAAAGGAACCTGGACACCATTTATCAGACCCGGTAGGGAAAGTTCTCACTCTGCAATATAAAAAAGGGCAGCCAAGTAGCAACTGTTACAGAAATGATATAAGATGGAAAATTTTAACAAACTGTTCAAACTATTTTCTTAAAGAGACTTCCTCCACTGCCAGAGATCTTGAACAGCCTCCTGGTCGGTCATCCGGAAGCCGTTCTTCACGTCATTGATGAATTTGGCTTCCACTTTTGGAAGAGAACCACCCTTTTCTAGACTTGCTTGCATTTTTGCTTTAATGTCTTCTACAGAACTAGGACCTTTCGGTGTTTGGGGAGTTTTTCCTATTTTTTAAAGGATTCTTGACCTTTGGATCTTGATGTTGATGGTTTTGAGTCTTTTCTATTCTGGTTTGATTTTTGTGCATTTTTGCCTGCAGTATCCCATATAGATTTCTTCACTGGAGCTTTTCTTCAGTTTCATCATCATCAAAATCATCATCTCCATCGTCTTCATCTTCTTCTTCATCAGCAGCAAGTTTTACCTTTTTCTGTGGAACCTTGCTACCGCTTATGGGGGCAGACTGCTTTCCCAAGACACTTAAAAGTTTCACATCCTCCTCCTCATCATCATCTGACTCTGCATCTTCTTTCATAGTACTAAATGCTGTCCACTAACATGCACAGGCCCTGAGCCACACGTCAACCGCAAGACCACTGGTTGTGTTAGTCCAAAGCCCCCAAGGGGGGCCGTTGGCTGCACAGACGTGTTCAAGGTCGCCAATGTCACTGCCTGCGTAGTTCATTGCATCTGCTTCAACAATGTGCAGTTCATCCTTTGCACCAGCACCTAAACGGACCATTCTTAACGATAACTGGTGCTCATTTCCATCATTGTCCACCTTAAAGTGATCACCTTTTTCCGCCTTTAGTGCACAACCGTAAGATAGTTTTGGGGCTTCAGGGGGCTCATGTCCATATCCATCGAATCTCCCATGGGGTGGTGACACGCACTTCGGCGAGAGAAATGGAAAACAGAGGTAAACCACTGCCGTTGCTATACACAGCAGCGCAGGACAGAATCACACCAGGGCATCTGGCTGTACATTTGAAAAAAAAGATTTGTTTGTTCTTTAGGCAAAATGAAATTGAATCAGAGTTGTAATTCATTCATTCAGGAAGCATGTGTTGAGCATTGTATGTGTTCCAGTAACTGTTAGATGATAGGTTTATTAACTCAGATGAAATAGACATGCTTCTTTTCTAAGCTGCTCTCCGATGAGGGAGGATCATAAGGAAGATTTAGGGCAATTCAATATGAATTATACTAATTCAGTTGAACCTAAAAATCACTTTGAGTTGTAAGGGACACATTTGAAAACCTTCAGCATTGAATCACTCAAGCTGTTCTCCAAGTTTTGGGGTGAGCATGCTGATTATCCATGGTGCCCCCTGAGTCAGCATCTTCATTAATATCCTTGGCTGCAAGTCACAGAAACAATTAAAAAAAATAAGCATTTTATTAGGGGCTCATACAACTCATAACAATCTGTTCAAATGTCATCTGTGTCCAGCACTTTAGTACATATGTTGACTTCATTCTTACGACACCCACTTTCCACTTGAGCCCCTGGTTTCAGCTCATTTTTCCCTCTCCCTCCCTGCTCCCCCGGAACCCCCGATAATTTATAATTTATTATTATTTTATCATATCTTACCCCATCCCACATCTCCCTCACCCACTTCTCCGCTGTCCGTCCCCCAGGGAGGAGGCCACATGTAGGCCTTGTCCTCTGTTCCCCCTTTCTCCCTCTCCTTCCCTCTACCCTCCCGCCATCGCCACTCTCTCCACTGGTCCAGGGGGGTTCATCGGTCCTGGGTTCACTGTATTTCCAGTTCCTGTCTGTGCCAGTGCACCTCCTCCGGTCCAGCCGGATATGTAAGGTAGAATTGGGATCATGGTAGTGGGGTGGAGGAAGCATTTAAGAACTAGAGGAAAATTGCATATTTCATCGTTACTACACTGCATTCTGATTTGCTCCTCACCTCCCCGCAACCCTTCTGCAAGGGGATGTCCAATTTCCCCCGGATGGGCCCTGGGTCACCACTCTGCACTCCCCCTCATTCACAATGTTATGATTTTTTTTTTGTCTTTGATGCCTGATACCTGATCCTTTCGCCACCGCCTTGTCATCTTACAGGCTGGTGTGCTTCTTCCATGTGGGCTTTGTTGTTTCTCAGTTAGATGCCCCCTTGTTTATCTTCCAGCATGTGGGACCCCAGATTCACAGAAACAATTTAAGGATCAAAAGGAAGTTCTTGGTCATGTGTAGAGTGTTGCTGGTTGGAGGCTCCTGAGGCCGATGCTGAGATGCCACTTGGCATGTAGGAAATTGATTGGGTAGCCTCACTGCTATAAATGCCAAAGCCACAGGAAGGTAGGGGAAACCATGGTCTCTTGGTCATCATTGTCTTCCGAGTTCTTGGTCTATAGATGTGCTCGCCTAGATGGCCATGATCTTACCAGCCAGTCCGCGCACAGCGTGGGCCGAGGCAAGGTGGGGTAGAGACCCGGCCGGAGGCTCGAGGACCGGGCAGGAGGCTGGAGGACTGACTGTAAAGCTTTATGGGAGAAGAAAACCTCATCTTTCTTCGACCAAGTGGCTGGTGCTTTCAAACTTCTGACCTTTTGATTAGCAGCCAAACTCTTTGATTAGCAGATCTCCACCTTCACGAAGCATGGCTTTCTGTTCCCATGCTTAGACTCGGCCTACCAGGTCTTTGCCTCGGGAGACCTGGAGAGAGACGCCTGGCCCAGTCACTGTTTTGTGACTGAAGGCTGAGCTCTTCTCCAAGAACTTCAGGCTCTGTAACGAGCAAGTGGAGAAGCTGACTGTGTTGGGAAACAAAACAGAGCATCCTGTAAGCCTTTTCCCAGATGGAGAAAATTGTGCAGATCACTTGGTCCAAACCTTTTGCTCAGTGGGCCCGGATCATGCCCTTTACCCCCTCAGACCCTGAGCTCTTTAAGGAATGGGCAGGGACTGTGAAGACCATAGGTGATCGGATTCTGAGATCTGAACTCAGAGCACAATTAGAAGCCCTCAAGACCCCCTGGGACTGGAATCCCATCACTGAGCAAATTGGAATGTCCAGTTTCATGGGGTTAAGCTCTAAGCAAGTTGAGTGCATGATCCTCACGAAACACATCCTTCTGCTGCCAACATGTGTGGCCTGACCATCAAGCATCTAGATTACGTGGCCCTCTCTATCCATGACGCAGCACCACCAGTGCAGCTCTCGGTCACCTGTGTTTCCTGCTTGCACCCACCTAGTTGAACATATCCTCTCATAGAAACTACTGAACGACTTCCTGGCATGACTGCTCTCGCAAGGTGGCCTCTTTTTACAACTAGTCCCGCTGGGAGAGAGCATCCCATGAAAAGAAAGAGGGGGTCCGGGAGACCAGGACAAACTCATGTTTGCATTGAAAGGAGCATAACGGATTTTGATTGTGTGCTCTCTGCCCCTCCCTAGAAGCAGGAATGCTGCTTGTGACGTTCTGCGCTTCTCCATGTTGCTGGACTCGGTACAAAGTCCGCCCCCAAGATCAAGTTGTTTGAAAGTCACTAAGCATGATTGTGGGTGTTGGCTGAGTTATTAACAGTTGATATCATGACGCTAAAAAAAAAAATTCCTGGAAAAGTAATGGTGTTTTGCAAGGAACCTTTTGAAGCCCATTAGTTTAAAGAATATTAACTGCTTGTACATTATCTGCCTGTCTATCCAACTTAGGCTAGTTTTAAAATTTGGAGAATTTAATATTTTGTGTGGCAAAATCTATCAACCTTTCTCATGATTTCTTCCATTGTTTTTAAACTCGAAAAGCCCTTTGCTTCCAGAAATTAGAAAAATAAAGCATTTCTTCTAAGTTTGTGTTTGGTTTGAATTTTTCTGCATGAGTCTTTGGTCAAATCTAAAATTCATGTGGAAGGAGGTTCAGATTTTTCATCTGCCTGTGCCACAGAGATGGGCACACACCTGGATCCTGTCACCAACAGAGAGCCAAAAACCCCAGCCCTAAAATGGAGGATGCAAAGTGGGGGGGGAATCAATTAATCAATATTCTGGTTGGCAATTAGGAAACACTTGTGTAACCAGATGCTTGACCCAGGAATTTTAAGTCTGGAGGGATTATATTTTTTTCTTGTCTTAGTCAAACATAAAAAAAATGTACTTTCCCGGTAGTACAAAGAAACCATATCTGGTTCTTTTAGTGTAGAAAGACTGATTTATCTGAGGCATGTGTGTGCCCATGTGTGGGTGTGCATCTGTCTAGCTAGATAAAATGCACACTCATAGACACACACATATATGTAGATGTGTGTATTGAACTGTGGTGTTGGCGAAAAACGCCGAATGTGCCATGGACGACAGAGGGATGAACAAATGCATCTTGCAGGAATTGCAGCCAGGGTGCTCCTTAGAAACTGGAATGATTTATTTTGCACATATTAAAAGATGGGACCAATTCCTGGAGAAGGACATCATGCCTGATAAGATGGGGAGGGTCAGCAAAATAGAGGAGGACTCTCAACACACCTGCTGCTCCTCCAAACCCAAATGCACTGCCACTGAGTTGCTGTCCATTCATAGTGACCCTAAGTGACAGCGTTGAATGGTCCCTTTGGGTACAATTCTGAGACTGTAACTCTTTACAGGAGCAGACAGTGTCCTGTTTCTCCCACGGATGACCACCTGCTATTGCCAGCATGGCCCAGGACTGGGCCTGTTCTGTTATATGTAGGGCCACTATGATTCAAAGCCAATTTAACTGCACCTAACAACATATACGCCTTTATGTGTGTGTGTGTGTGTGTACATATGTATATTTGCGCATGTGCACACACACACAATTCTCATTTGGAAACCCCTTACCCCCTGAGCCTTGTGAAAAACTAAAAAGATTCTTCAGGTGAGTGAGGAGCGTATAGTTTTGACTCAGGTGCCTAATACCCAACAAACAAGGTAAGTTTACCGGGTCCTCCATGCCGGACAGTGAGTGTATATTTGAATGAGGCTTTGAGTCTGCTGGGAGGTTGGGGGAGAGACAGATGCCAGCCTCGTCTAGAAGCAGAATCTCTGGTGTGGTAAAAGCAATGCAAGATTGTCCACTCTGGGTTAGTAAGTAAGCACAAGTAAGCTCATACCTACCTTGCTTAGTGGGTGACTGGACACTGGTTGTGATACAAAGGACCTGCTGGGTTCACTGCCTGCTGCTTCTCAGGTGACAGCCTCAGGAAGGGACCCTGATTGAGATTGAAGCATATATGTGAATGAGTCCCCAGCCAATGCTTGATTTGAATAGATATATGGGAGTTGGGGACAGAATTGAGCAGATGCTGGACCATATGATAAACACAGAGGATCATGGTGCGGTATAAAAACCAGGCATATTTATGGCACAGCTGGCCGTGCATAATCTTCTACTAATTTGTAAGGCAGGAGCATCTGCTCACTAGCAGCTGCTCTTTCCACTTTTCTAACAACCTTATCCTTGAGTCTCTTGTTTAATCGAGCAGCCCCAGGATGCTGCCGGAGAGAAGAGAGGGCCACCACCAGGGAAATGAGGGGGCTGGTACCTTGCTCCTCAGAGGAACAGAGAAAAGAAAGATCTTTAGGAAAAATGTCGGGCTCATCCTGGCTACGACTTCTTCATTTTGAACTCAATTTACCGTATATACTCGTGAATAAGCTGAGTTTTCCAGCACATTTTTAATGCAGCTTTTGTGGTAACATTAGGTGCCTCGGCTGATAGCCGTGTCGGCTTATACTTGAGTATATAGGGTAAACATATCCTAGGCTACTGTCACTGAGCCAGATCTTTCTCAAAAAGCATTTTTTTCTTGCCCCTTTGTCTTTGATAGGTTTTTTCACTCTAAATGTCAGCCTTTGATCAATTTCATGCCACATTAAAGCCTACAGTGGTTTCAGTCAGCGTTAGCACTGGCTTTTGTTTGTTTAATTAGAATCAACTAGTATTTACTAGTGATAACAGGCAAAATCGAGACGTGTGATGCCCTGCTAGCCCGATTCTCCTCAAACTCCTTTAGTGGTCCAAGGGCCTGATTAAGGACCCGAGTACTAGTTGATGGTTCACTTCCTCACAGCCTTGAAAACCCAATGGAGCAGTTCTGCTCTGTGTCCATCGGGCGCCATAAGTCAGGACCATCTGAAGGGCAGCCAAGAACAGCAGTACTTTCCTTTCTACTTCCTGCCAGGGTAGGAGCGTCATGTGGCGGCCTGCCCTTTGTTACCCACCAGAGGAAGCTGCGTTTGGCACTTCCTCTCTGTTTAACCCCATTGGGGTATTAGTTCTTGGCAGCTTTGGCTATTTTTATTTTCAAAGGAGCTTCTAGCAGCGGTTATAAGACACCAAGATTAAAGCTCTTAATGGTGAGATTTCATTCTCTGGGTCAAATAGGTAAAGTAGCTGAAGGAGAAGTACCACTTTTCTTTCAAGTCATAAAAATTCCAAAGAACTGACCTCATTAAGGCTTTGACGAGGTTGGTTATCATTCTACCACGACTAATCTTATGATGCTGGTCAAGTCCCTCAGCCCCTGTGAGCCCATGTTTACCAAACTCCACAAAAATCCCTGTTAAAATACTAGGCAGCATCCAACAAATATAAATGACAGTGATCAGACTCATGGACATGTGGCACAGAGAGCTTTAAGTCAGGTGCCCATATGATTGACCCTCGAAATCACCAGAGTTGTGAGAGAGAGGGGGTTGAGGATTGGACAGAATTCTGGGCTGAGAGTCACTGGGGACTGTCCGGGGGAAACCTGGACAGTTGGTCTCCCAAACAATCGGACGGACTAGAAGCCATATGCTCTGATTACTCATAAGATCAATTTTGGTTCAGGCCACTCTGCATGGCACTGTAAGAGAAGAGAATGCAAACGTAAATAAACAGACTGGCTTTCCATTGAGATGGCCTGTGGTGAGAGCAACTCAGCGCAGTCATCATCCTCCATGGGTGTTGCACTTGGTGGCCTGCTGATGTTGCCCTTGGACATTTCATCATCTGTACTCCTTAGGGTCTCTTGCTCTCCTCGTCTGCAAATATTTGTGGTAGAGAAGCCACGAAGCATGCTTGCGCAGGTATGTATAGTCATTGCTTTGCACACAGGGAACAAGGGAGAAGGCAAAACTGTGGCACTGAGGTTGCAGCTCCTTGGGCTCTTCTCTTCCCTCTGAGCGTGTGAACTTTTCTTGGGTACTTGTGATTGCCCCCCTGCTTGCAGCTGCAAGACTAGACTTCATTCACCGATGACGCCTTGAGTTTTGATGTAATAATTCCCCAAACTCCTCTGACCACGAGAATCACCGGAGGCGCGCTCCTAGAGATTCTGGCTGCAGGTTTGAGGTGGGACCTGCTGTGTATTTAAACCATGCCTTTCAACTGGGTCTTCCTGGTTCAGTCTCATAGCAGAGGAAGAAAAACTCATAGCCTAATTTTTAAATTTTTGGCTGAGATGGAACAATAACCTCCATAGAAACCTAAGTTCCCTCTTGGAAAACAAGGATAATGTATGCATTTCACAGCAACCAAATCTCTTTTCCCTAGGATTTTATTTTTTGATCATTTTATTGGGGGCTCATACAACTCTTATCATAATCCATCCCTTGTGTCAAGCACATTTGTACATTTGTTGCCCTCATCATTCTCAAAACATTTTCTTTCTACTTGAACCCTTGGTATCAGCTCCTCATTCCCCTCCCCTCCCTCACGAACCCTTGATAATTTATGTTATTATTATTTTTTCATGTCTTACACTATCCAATGTCTCCCTCCACCCACCCCTCCCTGAGGGATGGACAACAGAAAAGTGGGTTCCTAGGACTTCAAGGACAACTGAAATAGCAGTGTCCTGTTCAAAGATAGCAGCCTACTGCAGTCCTCCCAAGAATCCAGCTCACACATCAGGCTACTGAAGGGGCTCACTGAGCCTTTTCCAAACCTCCCATTTCAGACCTTTGACCTGTGATTTCCCCCACACCTCTGGTTACCAATCTAGAAAACTCATGTTTCAAAAATGCAGCTCTGTTCCAATTTTGCTTCATGACTAAATCAGTTCTAACCAGTTCAATGCCCAGATTTAAGCCAATATCGCTGAAGATTCTTATACTCACATGAGACTGAGGCACTTGGACATATTAGCTATAAAAGCAGATGCTCTGGAGATCACTGAAGCAATGGTCTTCACAGAGTGGCTCTCCAAACTCCAGCATCATCTGGAACCTTACTGAGAATGCATATTATTGGGCCCTACACAAGAAACATTGGACTTGAACTCTAATGGGGTGGCCCACTGGCCTGTGTTTTAAGAAGCTCTCCAGATAATTCTCATGTATGCCAAGTTCTAGAGCTTCAGATTTTGTCTGATCCTGCCCATCTTCCATTTCCCCAAGCAGGATTGTTGGTACTTCGTGTTCTCACTTTGGGACCCTGGTTGCTGATGTTCAGAAAAGTCATGTGTCACAATCTCTAAATGCCCGTGAGAGGGGAGGGACAGGTGGAAAGAGGCTACTGAGTATGGGGTATCAGTGTATAGGATCCACATCTCCCTGCCCCTACTCCCTATGCAAGGGATTATGTCTATGTTGACCGAGGTGCCTGTGAGAAGATGCACAGTTTACGGAGTGTGAAACCTTTGTGGTAAACCAGTGTCCGGGTGTTCACACTGACTCCCCATCTAAGAAATCCCCTGAACACCCAGCCACCACGAAGTCCTAGTTCCTTCAAGAGACACGCACGCTCCCGTCTGGGAGAAATTTCAGCTCTGCGTTTGATGACTAACCCCTGCTCATTCTCAGGGTGATGAGTGAAAGACTGTCTCAATGAGTGTTGGACAAGAATTATGTGGGAATTATAAGTTGTGGGGGGATATGGCTGGGGATTGATCATATTCTTCACCCATCACACCGGGAGGAAAAGATAAATGCTTAGCAGACAGTATAGCTATTTGTCTGATATTCAAAACCCATGACTTTAAATTTCAGTTGTTTGATAATAATTTCACAAATTTTTCAATATTGAAATATAACATGTACTATTGGGTATTTAATATCTTTTATGTAATCAACTCTTTAAAATAAAAGCCTTTTAGTTTAGAATAGTATTACATTTACCAAAATAAAATAAATAAAACACAAAGATAAAGTTCAGATCCCACACCCAGACTTGACTTCAAGGTAGCCCTGGTGATGTTGTGGGGATGCTGCCACAAAGCCACCAAGGTCAGCAGTTCAAAACCACCAGCTGCTCCACAGGAGAAAGACGAAGTTTTCTCTTCCTGTAAGGCATTACTGTCTCAGAAACCCTCAGGGGCAGTTCTACCCTGTCCTATGGGGTCACCATGAGCTGATCCCACACTCAGTCACTGCTCTAATGAACACTTTACATTAGTTTGGTGTGCATTTGTCACAATTAATGAGCCAATATGGATACATTATTATTAATTAAAGTTTATACTGTTTTTAGATGGCCATAGTTTTTACCCAATGCCTTTGATCTGTTCTTGGATTCCATCTAGGATACCATATTGCATTTAATTGTCACATTTTATTTGGTCTCCAACCAGTCACAAGACCAGCAAGCCTATGCAAAATGGAGCATCTGGCTACCACTATTGTGAGTATGAAGCCCTGTCTTTCTGACCCAGACGTTTCTTTCCTGTCTTTTCCAGCATCTAAGACACTTTGGCAGACTATCAGACTTCTGACAGTTCTTGACAACTTGTTTGTTATAATATTGAGCATTAAAAAGAATATGGAGCATATTACATTAATAAATATTTTAAGGAATTCAATTAGGTTATAAAGGCCTTCTTAAAAATGATTGTTCACCCAAGGGAAGGGTACTGTTTGTGTCTCCACAGGGAAAGAGGGACCAGATTTAAAGCCAGTGCCAGATGAATGCAGCTGGCTGGCAAGCAGTGGGGAGCCAGTGGAGGGGCCTAAGGGTTCAGCCCCCATGCCAGCTACGTGGACAACTGCCCTCCCCCCAGAAGAATCTACTTGAGAGGACGGCACTGAAGCTGCAGCTAGGGGAGAGGGGCATGTCTGATCAGA
>NW_022107431.1:33118503-33125840 GCF_000313985.2 Echinops telfairi | reverse complement strand
AGTGAATGACTTTTAATAAGAAAATCCACTATCAAAAAAAAAAAAAAGAAAATCCACTATCATAATTTAGTTTTAGAAAGATCACTCTATTTAATATGAAATGTTAATGTGAGGAAGTGTCTTAGGCTGGGTTTTCTAGAGACGCAAAACTCGTTGTTGTTATTAGCAGCCATTGAGCCTATTCTGACTCACAGCAACCCTGTGCACAACAGAACAAAACACTGCCAAGTCCCGCCCTATCCTCACAATTGTTGTCATGTTTGAGCCCATTGTTGGAACCACTGTGTCAATCCGTCTTGTCGAGCGTCTTCCTCTTTTTCGTGGCCCCTCTATCAAACACGATGTCCTTCTCCAGGGACTAGCCTCTCTGACAACAAAGTATGTGGACACAGTCTTGCCATCCTTTCCTCTAAGGAGCGTTCTGGCTGTACTTCTTCTAAGAGATTTGTTGGTTCTTTTGGCAGTCCCTGGTACTTTCAATAGTCTTCACCAGCACCATCATTCAAATACTGTCTCAGAAACCCACAGAGGAAGATCTACTTGACCCTATAAGACAGACTAGAACTGCGCCGGAGGGTTTCTGAGACTGTGATTCATCTTTCTCCCACAAATCAACTTTCATGATTTCAAACTGTTCACCTTGGGATTATCAGCCCAACAGGTAACCCCCTACACCACCAGGATTCTTGAGAAACAAAACTAGTGAAGTTTTTACATGCATATGTAGAGAGGTTCGTATTAAACAAGCGGCCCACACAGTTGTAGAGAAGAGCAAGTTCTAAATCCATGTCCGATGTCAGGTTGGGGGCTTCTTCTGATTTACAGAGCTCCAGGGGTTGATAAACCCAACATTGCCAGGTCAGACAGCAATAAAAACCAGAAGAGTTTTGATACACCTCTCTCTTTTTCTCTTGTTTTAAATTTCAATGGCAGATACCGTAAGTCTACCTGACCAAAATAGGTGTGGGTAGAAAGGTAGCACTTAATATTTTCCTTTAGTTGAGGAATCCTACCAGGGCTTTGAGAAAAGCTCTGGGCAAAAGTGTTTTCTCCTGCAGTTGAAGGATGGAATCAAATTTTACAAGGTCTTGCCTCTCTGGCTGGACTCTGCCTCTGCTTGAGTCCCTGTCAATCCTTGCCTTAGTTCATCACGTTTTGAAAAACCTTTCTACAAAAAGGAAAGCACAATCACCCCCAAGGAACCCTTTCTAAGAGAGATGAGAGATCCTTCCACTTTGTGCTGTACATAATCAGGCAGAGTTGTTACCTGTGGAAGGCCACTGTAATGCTTTAGCCCTTTTTTTTACCCTCCTACTGGTAGAAAAGAACAGTAGACAGTCCAGGCCATCCTCGAGCTCAAAACACAATGTTTCCCCTGGTTTCACAAGAGAAGAAGTGGTCTGCTTTCCACATTATACGAGACGACAATTTTACCAAGGATTTCGCAATACCATAATGGGGCAATCAACTGTTGAGCCGGAATCACCTGCATCTCCATCGCCTCTTGCCCTGTTGGATGCTCTCAGTATGGTAGAACCACTCTCAATTTCTGTGTTACCTGGGACCAGGGCTAAACTGTTGGAAGGAAAAAACCCAAATGCTCAGGTTTAGATATGATAGATGTCCCTCTCTCTCTCTCTCTCAGATTACAGGCCGGTAAGTGGGTTTTACTTCCTGAAATCATCTAGGGGCCCCTGTCAGGGAGGAAGCACAACTATCTTCAATATGTGGTTTCCAAGACCACTGCAGCAAGAGAAAAGGAAGAAGAATTCAGACATCAGCATCTTTAAGAAGAGAAACTGGCCTTTGTAGACATCAAATTCCCTCCTCGGGCACCTTTCATAGGAGTGCACCTACTTGCAAGGTGGTTTAAAAATTGTAATCTCAATGCAAAAGGAAAGGAGAAAACGGCTTGGGAAGATAACCAGCAGTCTGCCACAGCCAGCCGCGCTGTCCTACCTTAGTCTTTATGATGTTTACCAGGACATTCAATCTTCAGCATTTGTGTAGGTTCTGTATTTGCAAACAGGCCTACCACTAAAATTGATTTGTAATCCCAGATCATTAGCAGCAGCGGTTTTGTGGTCATTCTGAAACATGCACAAAGTGGCCTCCAATTTGAGACGCCAGCACACACCCCTGTCCTTGTTCTGACTGATGATCTAGACTTTGCCCATCGTGAGTCTCCGTGGGTATTGTCGATTTGAGTCATGTGTATTCCATCCAGCATATGTGGACCACATGTGTGCAATGATTGGAAAAGGTATGTGTAATTAAAAAAAGCTGTGGGTCTTGCAAAAACTAAGATGCACTGCTAATTACTGGTGATTGGGATGCAATGTTGGAAACAAATAAGCCCAAACCAAACTCACTGCCATTAAGTCATGGCTGACTCATAGCGATCCCCTTGTGGGATTCCAAGACTCCAACTGTTTACAGGAGTAGAAAGGCCAATCTTTGTGAAGCTGCTGGTGGTTTCAAACTGCTGAACATGAGGATCGCAGCCAAACATGTAACCACTACACCACCAGGGCTCCATGCTAGCAAGCCTCTGAAAAAAATCTCCAGTGCTGAAGGCTGTGCACATAGATTTTGAAAAGGCTTCCACGTAACTGTTCAGTTGATCAATATTTCAGACACACGATTCCATTAGCCATGGACTACAGAAAGGCATAATTTGTAATCAAATGCCTTTTCATTTCTTTAGCATTTCTTCTCCCCAGCTCCTCCCCACAGCCGGCTACCCACAAAACCAAAGTGTTATGGAGTTTCCAGGTTGATATGGACACTAATGATCAATGTCTGGTTACTCAAACAAGGACAGTTTTTGAGAAGTAGCAAAACTTCACTTTGAGCAATCAAAATGTTTAAGGCAAAAGCAAAAAATAAACATGACTTGTATATAAAAAAATAGAAAGCACAATTCTTTTCTGATAAGGAAAGTTCTGTGTGGGTGTATGCATACCTGCCTGTGGGCATAAAGTTGGTACTGTGTGTGTACATAGAACCCACTTATATGCACACACTGAAGTACCACCCTGGACCAGACCTGTGAGTTAGCCGATCCAGCATTTTGTGTTGATAGCTTTCCAAAGACCAGGGCTACATGAAAGTGTTTTTATGAACAAGATATGTAAATAACCACCCACAACAAGGAAACCTTTCTTCTTGTCAGTCCCAAGGCTGAACGACAAACTGGGGCTAGCCTACCTTCCCTAGGCATTCCATTTTATTCTATGGCATTATTAAACCATGTCTAGAAGGCATTTCAATTTGTTTGTCCCTGCTCTAGCTTTACTTCACCAAACAGCAATAAGAGTCTGCTCCTCAAACATTTTGGATGATGCCCATCAATTGCCTCCTGTGTTACTAAAAGCAGTGCGTATTTTCTGTGTTCTTTTTGCTTCCAGGACAGGGCATGCATTTTGAAGATGCCTCTGAACAGTGACAGACCTGGGACAATCCCTTCTACAGAAGTGCAGACATTGGATTAAAATCAGTCTTACATGAAGTATGCTTTAACCACATGGGAACTTGACTTCTCTCATCTGTCTAAAGAGTGCTACTTGTCAATATAAAAACATATGTATATTTTAAACAATGGGATCTCAAGTTTAAAGACTGCTCCAAATAGGCTGTTTGTGGCACGGAATAACTGATAAATCCCACGTGGTGTCAGGAGGGCTTCAGCCATTTCAAAGTCACTCCAGAATGCCTAGTATCTGTGTAAATAATGGTTACATGCTAACCTTGCTGTTCTGACATACTCCTCCACGAAAGTATGGTGTTCTGTAACTCCAATTCCACCCATTTTCCAGACCTCTACTCATGTCTGGGGTAAATCTATCAAATTGTCTCTTAGTTTTAGGATTAAAAACATATACCTCCAGAACCTAAAGATGCTCACCAAATAATGATAGGCAGTTTCAAAGATAGCAAGGTGTGCCTCAAATTCATGCTGCTGTTACTGTTAGACACCCCTGGTATTGGTTTCAACCCTTTGCATCCATATGTTCAACAGAAGGAAATACAGCCTAGTCGTGTGCCATTCCCACAATTGTTCTTTTGTTTGAGCCATTGTTGTAGCCACCAGGCTATCCATCCTGCCAAGGGTCTTCCTCTTTTTCACTTCCCCTCTACTTTACCAAGCGTGATATTCATTTTCAAAGACTGGTCTCTCCAGAGAATACATACCGAAGTATGTGAAACAGTCTTGTCATTCTTGTTTCCCAGGGGCATTCAGACTGTACTTCTTCCAAGAGAGATTTGTTTGATTTTTTTTTTTTTGCCAGACCATATTTTTCAATATACTTCACCAGCACCATAATTCAAATGCCTCGCATCTTCCTCGGTCCAACTTTTGTATGCACATGAGGCAAGTGAAAATGCTATGGCTTGGGGTAGGCACACCTTAGTCCTCAAAATAGCAACCTTGCTTTTCAACACTTTAAAGAGGTCATGCGGAGCAGATTTACCCAATGCAATGTGTTATTTGATCTCTTGACTGATACTTCTCTAAGCATTGATTGTGGATCCAAACCTTGACAGGCTGTTCTATGTATCATAAGGTTACCTATTGGTCCATTGGTGAAGACTTGGGTTTCTGTACATTGAGTTGGAATCCATACTGAAGGATGCAAGCCTAGGTCTCCATCAGCAAGTTCTTCCAGTCCTCCTCCAGGAAAGGGTGCTGCTATCTGCATACCGCAGGTTGGCAATTAGCCTTCCTCTAATTCTGATACCGTATTCTTCTTCATACAATCCAGGTTCTCTGATGATTTGCTCAGCATACAGATGGAAAAAGTACGAGAAGCGAATACAACCCTGACACTCGTTTTTCTTGATTTTAAACCACAAAGTATTCCCTTGTTCGTTTTGCATGATATTCATACAGGATGCTAGAGCATAAATCCACAGGGGATGCTACACCATGCTGACCTCCTGACACATTAGTCATTGGTTAGATTGGTAAATTTTAGAAAAGGTACTCCCCACCTCTGGTGCACATATCTTTAACCCGGTCCTGTTGACCGTGGTTCTACCAGGCAGCACATCAGCATTCTATCTATGGAGTGATAGCACATTCCTGTTTCCTGCTATGCCTCCGAGGCAAGAACACAAAGTTCCTTTCTGTTCTTGCTAAGGAAGCACATTGCTTCTGGTGTTACTACTGATTAGAATAGAGTAAAATAAGCACACCACTGTGAAATGCTAACTATATGCCAGAGGCTGTGTTGAATTTTCTTTGATGAAAGAACCCATGCTTTTGTGAGAGTAGTTTTATCAGAAGTTACTACCCAACTAAACTTTCCATTACTCTTTTCCAATATTCAAGACCCACCTACTTGCTACAGAGGCAAGTGTGATAGGCACAGAGAGGTTGATAAGACAAATCAAAAGGACTTGCCTCATCTGTGTTAATGTTTTAAAATTCTCTATTAAGAGTGCGTCGCTTTCTCCCCTAAAGCTTTGACTTCAAGGAACTTTATTCTTGCAGAGCACAGAGGACACCTGATGAATAATAAGAATTGGCCCCAGAATCCTCTCCCCTTCATGGCCTTCAGCAGTTACAAAACCAAATAAGCTACTCAGAATCTTTTTCTTTCTGGCGAGGTCTGTTATTTGAAATCATGATGCTATCAATTTATGTGCTAATGAGTTCTCTTAGTTATAAGCAACCAAAATCAAATATAAGTAAGCAAAAAGAATGCACTAGCATTAAATATGTGAAAGAGAAGAAGGAGTCAAATGAGTTTTACCTTTCTGAGATCCTCTAATTCATAATGAGTTTTTAAATCTAACGGGCTACTTTATGAACACAGAAGACATGTTTTAACTATTCGGATATCATACTTTGACAGTGTTTGGAGATGCCTCAGAAATGTGTCAGAGGTCTCGTCTTCCAGAACCAGAGAAGCACCCTGTGGCATAGTGGCAATGTATTGGGCTGTTAACCACAAGGTCAATAGTTCAAAACCACCAGCCATTCCTTGGGAGAAACACAGGGCTTTCTATTCCCATAAAGAGCCTCAGGTCGGACTTGACCTATAAAGTCATTATAAGTTGACATTGACCCAATGGCAGTGAGTTTCATTTTATTTTTTACGTCTTTTCTGTGGTCCCAAATGGTTGCTAGATTCTCATGGGCGGTGACCTCATGTGTGTCATTGGAGAACTGAGCTCCACAGGGTTTTCAAAGACTGAATTTCAAAGACAGAATCAGATATTTCTTCTAAGGCACTCAGGGTAGACTCAAGCCTCCAGTCGTTTGGTTAGCAGTTGAGCGTGTTAACCACTTGCACCATTGAGAGACACATCTGGCATAGATCAATTTTGTTATATGTGAGCATAAGTGCTGGACTTCCAACTGGACAGTTGGCAACTCAAACCCTCCCAGAGGCTCCATGGAAGGTAGGGCTGCCTGGTGATCTACTGCCCAGCAGAAGTCTTGAAAACCCTTTGCAGCAGACATGGGGTTATCCTACCCACATTCACAGTACAATAGCATAGGTAGGTTTTAAAATGAACTATTGACACATGCCTCACCCGGAGCACCAAAAGCGCTCTGATGCTGTAGTGGTCATGTGTTGGGCTGCTAGGCCTGGAGTTAGAAACCACCGGCTGCTCAGGCTCTCTACTCCATAAAGAGTTATAGAACCAGAAGGTCACAGGGGCAGGACGATGCTGTCCTGTAGGGTCATTATGAGTTGGACTTGATGGCAGTGGGCTCGGTTTTGATTTTGATGAGACACACCTCAACATGGAAGGATTTTATAGACATCATGTTGAGTGAACAAAAACAGCCTCAGAAGACGGCATAGACATGAAGTTCAAAAACAGGAAAACAGTTATCTATAGGATGGGCCTCAGGATTGTGGTTACCTTTGGGGGCTACTAAGTGGGAGAACAAACCAATCTGTCTCGGGAACATTCACCAGATTGCTCCTCAGAAGCAAAGATAATGAGATTTCCTCTCATACTTTGGATGTGTCATCGGGAGAGACCAGTCCTTGGAAAAGGACATCATACTTGGTAAAATAGAGAGTTAGCGGAGAAACAGCAGCTCCTAAATGAGATGGATTGACACATTGGCTGTAAGCATGGGCTCCATCAGAACAAGCATCATGAGGATGAAGCTGGAGTGGCCAGTGCTTTATTCTGTTGCACAGGGTGGCTCTGAGTCCGGAAAGGAGTTGATGGCACCCCACAAGCGGGAGGGCCTGCAGGCTAGAAACGCTCTATATCTTCATCTGGGACATGGCTACACAGGGAAAGACTTACAAAAATCTATTGACCTATAGAATTAAGACTTGCGCCCCTTCCTGAACATTTTTTTT
>NW_022107431.1:33114902-33117007 GCF_000313985.2 Echinops telfairi | reverse complement strand
AATTCAAAGTCTAGGCCAGGGGCATCAAATTGGCAGGGCCTCCTTACTTGCCCTTACTTGCTACAGAGGTTGAGAAAGTCAGCATTTGCCACTGTTTCGTAAACTGAAAATTTCCCCAAACCTGAGATGAGAATGCAGATAAGAGGCATTCTGAAAGTGTTGCTACACAGCCAAATGCTTATGTGAGGGCAGCAATTCAATTAGTTTACAAATACTCCAATACTCCAGCTTGTCTACCACTGTGCTGGGCAGAGAACCGTTGTGGCTGCTGTTAGCTTGGTGGTTCCTTGTCCCCTGGTTCAGGAAGGAAAGGAACACAGCACCCATCCAAGCTCCACAGCAGCTGCTGAGAAGTTGGGCTCAGATCTCAGCATCTGATTAATTCTTTTCTTTCTTGACCCATGCAGGCTCACTTTGCCTTCCATGGATGCCTTCCATGGATTCCAAGCATAATCAAACTATTCCTCTTCCTTGAAATAATGAAATGTATCACTCAGTGCTCCTGGAAGATGGCACTGATAACAGAAATGAGCTCGCTTGTGGCCGCCTTGGAAACTGTCAGCAACTTGCCTCCATAGCGCCGTTCTTGTCATCGTTGCAAAATCATTGATGACCCAGCATACAGATCCTGGGGCGCAGTCCCAACATCACCAGCGACAACCAAAGCAAACTTGGAGGCTGTTGGTCTAATGGAAAGGTGACAGGACCCTGTGTCCGGCAACATTTCTCTTTGCTAAAGTTATTTTTGAGAAGAAACAAACAAAATAACAGATTGAATTTTAAACAGCATTACTTTTCATATCAATATAGAAGGGGTTGGTCAAGCCAGGGATAGGCTAGAGTTTAGATAGAAAAGCTTCCCTTCGTGGGCCTTTAGATCAACAAGTCATTCAAAGAATCAGTCTGTGTTTTAACGCTGCCTTGAGATGTGGAGTCATTTTTTTTTTTATGCGAAGCCCTGTTCTCCAAACAGTTGAAACAGACGTGTTAGGAACCCACAATGGCAGACATCTGGTGTGTGCCTGTGTGCCTGTGCTATGGGGGGAACTACATCCATCCCCCTAACAATGAATATTTAAGTTCCTGCCCTTTGTCCCTGCGGTTATGATCGGGTTGGAAATAGAATGAGTCCTACACCCAGCGACTTATGAGTTACAAAAAGAACAGAAGAGACAAGGTGAGCCATACCAGGGGAAGACAGATGCCAAGAAATGAACAGAGATACTGACAGGAAAGGGCTTCCTCTTAGAATCTCGACCTGTTGATCCACTGAGCTGCTTATCTTAATAGGCCAGTAAGTATCTCTGATCTTGGGATATTCAAAAAGGACCCTTTCGGCCTTGAGAAGCCTACTAACTGAGCAAAAGTAGGATTGTGGGCTTTTGGTTATAGTATCCATATAGCCATATGCTCTCTGATGAATATCAGGTGGTACTGCCCACAATGGGTTGTTATAAAAAGGAGCAAAACTGAAATTCCACATGTAACTGCAAATGAAATCAATACTTTGCTGATAAAGAGAATTTATTAGAGGAAAAAAATGGAAAAACAAAAACTTGACTGGTACCATCTCTTATCAAGCCCTAACCGGAATGATCATGCACATTTCTAGTACTCAGACCACATTGATTTTATCATCTGTTGAGGAACATGTAGCAGATGTGCTTCTCTTGCTATTTAAATGTTATAGTGGCTGTGGTAACAGATTGATTCTTGTTAGAACAGCACATAATTCATGCCATGTAGGTCCGTTATTTGGTTCCACTAGTCAAGGATCTTTTGACTAAATGTGATAGAAATTCAAGCCAAAGTAAAGTAAGGAAGAGAAATCATTTATTTATTTAAATAAATCATGTTATTGGGGCTCTTACATCTCTTATAACAATCCATACATCAATTGTATCAAGCACATTTGTACATATGTTGCCATCAACATTTCCAAAACATTTTATTTCTACTTCAGCCCTTAATTATCAGCTCATCTTCCCCCTCCACCCTCGTGAACTCTTGATAATTTATAAATTATTATTGCTTTCATATTTCATACCATCCACTGTCTCCCTTCACCCACATTTCTGTGGTTCGTCCCCCTGGGGGTGGGGGAT
>NW_022107431.1:33099574-33114391 GCF_000313985.2 Echinops telfairi | reverse complement strand
ACTTCAAGTCTTTAAGACCCCAGATGCTATATCTTGTATTAGCTGGGTATCATGAGCTCTCTTCACTACATTTGCTTATGCACCCATTTTTCTTCAGCAATCGTGTCTGAAAAGTGAGCAGCACAGAATGCCAGACCATTAGAACAAAGTGTTCTTGTGTTGAAGGAGGACTTGAGTAGAGGCCCACTCTCCATCTGCTACCTTAATGCTTAACCAATAAATATATGTACATAGACCTATATCCCTATCATTGTATGTTAGTATATTTTACATATGTACATGCCTATGTTTATACCTCTATAAATGTCTTTTGCCACCTAGTTCTTTCCTCTGTTTCCTGTTACTTTCCTCCTGTCCCACTATCATGTTCAACCTTCATTTGGCTCTCTGTACTTTCTCTTAAGTATATTGCGCTTGATCTAACCTCACCAGGCATTCTATGCCCTCCTCGCCATCAATTTTAGATCACTTGTTGTTTCCTTGTCCCTGGGTTTGTTGACTCCCCACTCCTTTTGCTCCACCACCTCCTCCTCTCCTCTGTTCCCCCAGAGCCATCAGTCCCATTGTTTTCTCCTCGGGATTGTTTATCCTGCCTATATTATATAGACAGACATGGAAAAAAGAAAAATTGGGTGGTCGGGGGAGCCTATGAACAGTTCCAGGTCAGTCTGTTGACCCTTATAAATGTTTTCCAATCAGATCTGAGGCAGTGTCAAGCCCTGCCCACCCCCCTACCCCCTGCCAAGTCAGAAATCTAATTTCAGAATTCCTTGGAGACTTTATTGCCTTGTTACCCTTGCTGCTCTGTTGTGCTCTGTGGTAGTCACCTAATCTGGTGTCATTTAAGGACTAGAAGTGTAGGGGTGGAGTCTAGGCTGTCAATCTGGAGATAGACAATGAGACTTCTGTGTAGGCATGGCCTTCTCCTGAGAATTCTGGGAAATCTGATACTTCCTCCAGGAAGGTGGAAGACACCTCTTTCTCTCTGCTACTCCTTGGGAGATATTGCAGAAGACAAGCCACATGGACATAACCAGACCTTGGAAGCTGGAGAAGCCACAGAGAGACCCCTGCCTGCACTGAGATGTTTACAACAGCACTGGACCCAAGGGTTTTCTACCCACTGGCATGTGATCATCCTGCATTTGGTTTTATAGTATGTGTTTCATGAGTCAGAGGAGGACTTTATATATTGGTGTCAACATGTGGGCTAATATCAGACTTATGGCCTTGGACTGGACTGGGTTGGGATGTTTTCTCAATGTTCAATTGGTCTTGTATATAAACCTCTCCCTTATATACATATGCATGTGTATGAATTTGTTTGTCTAGTCTACCCAGACTAACACACGCACCCTTCTTGTTATACCCTGGTGTGGCGGTGGGTGCGCTGGGGTGGTGGGTGAGGGGAAGGAGGGGTCAGACCGGGCACAATTCCCACACTGTCTTCGGCGCTGCATACCCCTCCCCCAACCTCTGCCCCTCTTTTCCCTTTCTTTATGTTGGTATGCTGTATGCATCATTCCCTGCCTGTGTGCCTGTCCCTCAACCTGTAATTATGTATTAAATAGTGTTTCTTCTGTTCCCCGTGTGTTGATTAGACCTACTTCAGTGGACTCATCTTGTATTTGTCCTTTTGTGTTTGGCTAGCTTTGCTTAGCCAATTTCCCCCAACTCTTCCCATCAGACAATGTGCTTCATGTGTTCATCACTATTTTGTAGGGATGTGTAGTACTCCATTGTGTGTATGTGCCAGAGTTTTCTAATCCACTCCTTTATCGATGGAAATTTAGTTTGTTTCCAGATATTTGCAATTATGAATTGTGCCACAATAAACATTGAAGTGTAGATGACTGGTCATGGTCTATTTCTTACTTCTTCTGGGTCTATGCCCAATAGGGGGATTGCTGTTTTGTAAGGTAGCACAATTTCCATTTGCTTTAGATATCACCAGATTGCTTTCCACAGTGACTATATGTATCCACAAGACCACCAAGAGTGGATGAGAGTTCCTGTCTTGCCACATCCCCTCCAACATTTGTAGCTCTCTGATTTTTTTAACTCAGGGGTATTAGGTGGTATCTCATAGTTGTTTTAATTTGCATTTCTCTGATGGCTAATGATCGCAAATATTTTCTCATATGTTTATTGACCGTTTGGTTTTCCTCCCTGGTGAAACTTCTGTTCGGGTCCTTTGCCCACCTCCTCAGAGGACTCTGCTTTTTCCTTGTTGCAGGCTGTTAGGGTATTATATATTTTAGTAATATGCCCTTTGTCTGCTGTGTCATTGCTAAAGATCTTCTCCTGGTCTGTGGGTTCTCTTATTACTCTCTTGGTGAAGTCTTTTGATGCACATGGGTGTTTTATCCTTAGTCTATCCCATTTGTCAATTTCAGCTTCTTCTGTGTGTATGTCCTTCCTTATTTAGGTTAGCCTATGCATTCCCTGTGCCAAGGTTCTCAGGTTTGTCCCGATTCCTTCATTGATGACCCTAATAGTCTGGGGTTTTTCTTTGAGGTCTGTTATCCACCTTGAGTTTGTTCTTCAGCATTGGGTGAGGTAAGCATCTTGCATCATTTTTTTGCATGTGGATATCCATTTTTCCAGCACCACTAATTGAAGAGGGAATCTGCTTCACATTTGATGTTTTTTGGGCCCTTATCAAACATCAGTTGTCTACGTGCTCCTGGTTTTATTTCTGGGGTTTCTGTTCTTTTCTATTGGTCTGAGTATCTATCATTATACCAGTACTATGCTGTCTGCCCGGGGAGTTTTTATTTGTTGGTAGTTTCTTGATAACCCTATCTATTTCTTCTATTGCTATGGGTCTACTGAGGCTCTTGACTTCTATCTGGAATATTCTAGGGAGGGATTGTTTTTCCAACTATTTATCCATGTCTTCTGGGTTGTTGAATTCATTGGCATACAGATTTTCATAGTGGTTTGTAATTACTGTATGTACTCGAATATAAGCCGAGTTTTTTCAGCATATTCTTACCTGAGTACCACTGTATGTGACTGCCTTTTTTTCTCTAGCTGCTCTTATGAGTCTTTCCTTTTGCACAAAGCTGGATAACTTAACTATGATGTGCCTTGGTGATTTCTTCCTGGGGTTTAGTCTAATTGCTGTCCTCAATGCTTCCTGTATGATTGTCTGATTCTCATTCATTAAGTTGGGAAGTTTTCTTCCAGGAATTCCCACACTACTTTAGCTGTTTACTTCTTCGTTGTGTCTTGTTCAAGTCTTCCTATTATTTGAACATTGTCCTTCTTAATAGCATCTGTCATTGATCTATGTCTCTTTGGTTGTCTTTTTTGATTGTCTTTGCTCTTTGTTGAAATCTGCCTGGATGTCCTTTGTTGGGAGCTGCTCTGAAAGCAGAGGTCTGTTCGTTCAAATGTGGACATGCAGACACAGCTCTCTCACTGTCAGATAGCCTCTCTCATGGTCAGATTGTCTCTCTTATGGTCAGATTGACTTTTGTGCTTTAATGCTATTGAAAACATCGGGTGCTTAGCCTTGGGAAAAATATTTGCCTGACAAACAAGAACAAGGATGGGGTGCTATTTTGAGCAATAGTACATTCCCGCTTAACAGTGTATAAAAGCTTGCTGGAAAATAAACTCGGGGCTACAGTCTTGAATTGCAGTCCTCCTGACCCCAGCTTTTTTGTGTCTGTCTTTTCTCAGTCCTCACCCCCTCAATCGAGTCCCCATTGCTTTGCCGGCGGGCTCCGGCAGTCCTTGATATCATTGGTACAATTCTCCGCTTCTTCTAGTCTGTTGGTGAGGTCTGTTATCTTTTTTGTTTGTTTGTTTGTTTCTGTTACCTTGCCCCTTAACTCTTGTATTTCCCTTTGGTGCATGGACTTCATCCCATCAATTGTGGATTTCATCTCCTCATCCATTGTGTCCTTATTCAATATTTCTTACCTCATATCCTGCACGACTCCAAGAAGCATTCTGAGGATTTTTGGGTCGGGGGGCAGATAAACGTCTCCTTCTTTTATGAGTTTTCTTAGGTTTAGGACTACCTCCGACATTGCGTTTTGTTTCTCTTGTTTTCTTCTTGAGGGTGTTGAGGTAGGTTGCTCTTTATGTGTTGTTTTGGTGGCACTTGGCACCATATCCCCAAAAGAATGTAGGCCCTGAGCTTTCTCTCTTTGGGGTTGGTAGGAGTGATTGTGGGGCCTGCCTGTGGCCTACTATGTTTTGTTATCAGACTATTAGGTAAAGTAGATGCCCTGGAAGTTTGGTGGCTGGCAGCAGTGGGGGTGTTCAGAAGATGGCCTGCTGCCGGCAACTGTGGGTATGTATGACTCGGGACCAGGCCAGGGCTTGCCTAGGATGTCCAGGACACTCGTGGGACACTGTGTAGGGTCACGAATCTGGGCCAGAAGCCATGGGTCTTCAGAGATACTGTGGGTAATCCCCAGGATCAGTTGCTGCTCCAAAGAGTCCATAGAGCCATGGTGGTGCCGCAGGAAAGCCCCTGTGTTGGGGATGGGCTGGCAGAGAAGCTGCTCAGTCCTGGTGCTACTGCATGTCAGCCCCCAGGGGCAGAAGCAACCTAGCAGAAAAGCTGCAGGGTCACCGATGCTTCGTGGGAAAACTTTGGGGATGGAGGTCGCCCAAGAGAGAAGCCACTAGTCCAGGACAGACTCACCAGAGGGCCATGGTGTCCAGATAGGCCCTGCGGGATAATCTGCAGAGGACAGCAGAAGGGTTCTGACTGTGATGGGATCCACCTGCAGGCTAAAGGGTCTCAGTTGAACTCCATGTAGATATTGAAATATTCTGTTCAAGGCTGTTGGATCCCCAACAGGGATAGCTGGCAGGCTTCAGCCACAATGGCATGGGCTGCGGTTGGTAGGTAAGTGAAACTTGGGTGCAGGAACCTGAGCTACATGTGGGTGACAGAAGTGCAGTGAGTTCCAACCTTGGTGGTTAGGGCCACTGACTGGTGGAGTGTGTGGGGTCGTTCACTGCAGGGCTTGCCTCCAGCAGACTGCAGATGGGGGCTGGCCGAGGGAGAGTTCCAGGTGTGGCAGCGAGGTGCCTTGTGCGGAAAGGGGGCAGCTCAAGTTGGTGGTCTTGTGGGTGAACTTCGGGCTCAACCTAGGGGCTCCAGAGCATGGCTAGTGCTGGAGCGGGGGTGTCACCTTCCTGGCCTAGGGAATACTCTGGTTTGCTACAGGAGATATTTTACTTACCTGAATCCTCCACCCAGTCTCCTACTTGGTGAATTTACTATTTGCCATGGAGCTCTCATTGCAAGCTGCTTCCCTGGATGACATCTTCCTGGAAGTCCCCCCTAGAAGTCATTTATTTTTCACATAAAAATCCAAATTTTGAAATGGTGAGGATTTGACTCCACAGCTGGGTTTGCTTGAATACCATCAGAAGTCTGTATCCATCTCTGGCTCTGGGGTGGTCCTCTGTGCTGATTTTACTCACCAATGAACTTTCTCCAGCTGGTGAGACAGGAGATCTGTGACAACTCAAAGCTTAGAAGATTGTCACAGCACATTTTCCCAGAGGCACAGACAGGTCTTTCTCCTTCAGGCTATGATTCAACAAGGGACTTGATCATTCAGTGGTAGAAGTTTCATCTTCCATACTATCAGGTGTCTTGGTAACATGGTCAGGTAATCATTGGACTACTAATGATTGGACTATTCAAATTTATCAGCTGCTGCAAGGGATAAAAATGAGGCAGTCTGTTTCAGTAAAGATATACAGCAGGCTTCTTGAAGTAGGCAAGACCACTCCTAGGGGGTGCTGAAATGATCAGGGCAGGTGGGGAAGGCCTATTACAGAAGCAAATTCTTACACTTTATCCCTGGTGGCATAGTGGGTTTTACCTTAGACTGCCAACTTCCAGGTCAACAGTTTAAACCACTAGCTGCTCTGAAGGAAAAAGATGAGGCTGTCTATTTCTGTAAAGATTTAGTTTTGAAAACCAACATGGATTGTTCTTCTCTGTCTTATCAGGCCACTATGTGTCGGAATGGATTTGATGGCAGTGAGTACATTTTATCCTGACTTATGGACCATAGGACAAAAGTTTTCCACTGTTAGGTGAACCTGAGTAATTATGTTCCTGAGAATGGGGCAGTAGGCCAAATAAGTTTGGGACCTATGAGCAGCCCTGGAAACCCTATAGACAGGAACACTATGAATGAGTTATGAGTTGGAATTGACTTGACGAATGTGCCTTTAGTTTTGGTTCATACTATAGACCTGGGATCAATTCCTGGTCAACAAACCTTTAGTGCAGCCACAACCAGCCTGTCAGTGGAGGCTTGTGTTTTCCTACGGTATTCCATGGACAAAAAGATCATTTGGGCTTCATGAGAGCCAAAATAGCATCCAGACTAAGATAGACTAGGAAGAAAGGCCTGGCAATCTACTTCTGAAAACCAGCCAGCGAAAACCCTATAGAGAGTGAAGATCTGATCAGCAATTGATTGTTGGGATGGCATTGGACTAGGCAGCACTTCACTTTTATGTTCATGGTGTCATTGTGAATTCAGCATGGTTGACAGCAGCCAACAATCCTATGAAAGGGGCTCATGTACTGATAGAGCATCCTGGTCACTTGTGGCTGTTGTCACTTCTACGCTTGTCATGAGGTTGAATGCATCCCTTCCACATTCTCAGTTTTAGTCCTTTCCCCTTCAGATGAGAATCTGGGAGGAGAAATCAAGGCTTGAGCATCAGTCAAGGATAAGAATAACTAGAAAGTTACTTAGAGTTGGAGGAAGAAAGTTATTCAAGAATAGCTTTCTGCTAGGGCCTCAGAAATACCGGGTAGTGTTTCATTCTGTTGTGTGTAGTGTCACTATGGGTTGGTACTAACTCCAAGGCATTGTGGTCTAAGGGCTATGCAGAAAAACGAGGCATGGAGAGAATGGCAAGGCGGTAGGTTGTCATTTTAGATGGAATGATAAGGAAGGACTCACTGATACAGGAACTGTTCAACAAAGACCCGATGCAAATGAGGAAGTGAGCCATACAGATATCTTTCCAGGGAAGAGCTAATGCAAAGGCCCAGGGGCCAGAGTATGGCTGGTGTATTGGGGATGAATCAAGAGTTCAGGGTGGTGGAGTAGAGTGAGGGGGAAATAGGATAAGGAAATGAAATCCCACAGATAGTGAGAAACAGAAATTTCATCCAGGGACTTGGAGGCCATGGTGAGGACTTTGGTTTTTGTCCTTGTGAGATGGGAGGTCAGTGGAAGACATAGGGAAGAAGAGAGATGTGATCTGATTTATGTTTAAAGCACTCCCTTGGTGAGCTAGACCAGAGGCAGGTGAGGGCAGAAGGGGACCAGGTAGGAGACTTATCATGATTAATTATCCAGATGAGAAATGATGCTGGCATGGAATAAAGTAGTTGTGAGAAATATCTTCTTTAGAGGTAGACCCAATAGGATTTTTGGGGTAGATTGAACCCAAGATGTGTGAGAAAAAGAGAAGACAAAGAAGACCAAAGTTTTTGGGCTGAGTATGACCACGAGAGTGGAATTGCTGCTTTGTCACAGGGTAAAGTCAGTAACTGCCTGGAGTCCTGCTAAACCATGTCTGCACCTTTCCAACTGAGATTTAGCATAGTCTGTTGTTGTTTACCGAAACCAAACCCACTGACATACAGTTGATTCTGACTCACAGTGAACCCTATATAAGAGTTCTGAGGCTGTAAATATTTATAGGAAGAGATAGCTTCAACTTTCTTATTCAGAGTGGCTGGTGGATTTAAACCACAGACCTTGCAGTTAGCCATCCATGTGCCTTCAAGTCATTTCAAACTCATAGCCACCCTATATAACAGAGCAGCTAGTAGGTTCAAACTTCTTCCCTTTTGACTGCAGCCAAGTGCTTAATTAATCATTGCTTTAGTATGGCCTAAGGAGTGTAATGGTTATCGTTTGGTCTGCTAACCACAAGGTCAGCAGTTTGAAACCACCCATTGCTCCATGGGAGAAAGATAAGGCTTTCTACTCATGTAAAGATTTACAGTCTTGGAAACCCACAGGGGCCATTCTACCCTGTCCTATAGGGTCACTATGAGTCAGCATCAACTCTATGGCAGTGAGAAGTCTAGTTAGTATTTCATGTGAAAAAAAAATTTTTTAAAGTATCCTTCTTTTAAATTCTCTAAATAAGAAACACTTCCAAATGAAAGTGAAAAAAAGAGAAAAGTTATTAAAATTGCATGGTAATATATTTTGAACGCAATGAAGAATGTAATGTTGCCATTTTCACCAAGTATTTCATAGTGACTTACCGAAGTGTGAAGGTAAAACATAATACAGACAAAGTGAAAGCACCTGAGGTAACCACAACTTTTCTTCATTAGCTTCATGACTTCTGAACTTCCTAAATGCATGCGCTGTTGCCTACACCAACTTTATTCCAACCCATTAAGCTTAACTCATTCCTCCCTTCTTCCCCTCCCACCCACCCCCAAAGTAAACAGGGCAAAAGGCAAAAACATATGTGAAATTAACCTTTCTTACTTTGTACTGTCCAAACTCCAAGTTCAGTTGATTCTGACTCATACCGACCCTATCAGGACAGGGTAGGAATGTCGAAGCACTCCCTGTGGTGTCTGAGACTGGAACTCAACTGGAGCAGAAAACCTCGTCTTCTCCATTTCGCCTTTAGGGCTGTGTTAAAATGACTACACGAGAAAGCAATACAACCTATCTTCTGGGCTACAGAGTCTTAGGACCACCGGGTCTTTATTCTGGAAAGGCAGAGGAGTTGCCAAGGCTGGTGGGTGGTTTGAAGGGCTTAGTTCTGTCCCCTGGTGGCGAAGTGGGTCACTGCTTGGGCTGTTAAACACAAGATCAGCAGTTCAAAATTACCCTTCTTTCATGTCACCAAACTGTCACTCCTATGGGTTCTTGTATGTAGATATCATGAAGTTGCCATGTTCTGTTCCAATTACCAAAGGAGTTGAGTAGGAGTATGGCATAGATTTAGAGTTGGTCTTTCTTTTCTTCTTCCTTACTGAAAAATCTTACTACCAATTTTGAAAATAATGGTCAAGACTTCTAAGGCAATATTGAAAACAAACCCAAAAAAATAAAAGAGGAAAAAAACCTCAAAGCTTAATGTAAGTATGTGTTAAATGAAGGGAAATTGAATTGAGTAGGTTGCCATCTATATTTCTGACATTTGTTATTAGTCATAATCCAGATATTAATTCAGAGATAGAGAATTTTTATTTCAAAATTCAAATGCTATTCTGACTTATATATGAGAAAGGACATTTGGGTTCATTAAGTAGAACTATTGGTAATAGAAAACAAATGTAAGGAAAAACATACTCATACAAATAGAAATGTATGCAGATTATTCATTTATTCAGTAAAAAAATTTAAGTAAGTATACCAATGTCAAATTAACTGGCTCAATAAAGATAGAAAAAGATTGCTTCCAAATAGTTTCTACTTGCACTGTTTTATGTATGTATGTCATTTTAAAAATTAATGCAATACCAGTTTACTAAATAAATCTCTACTGTTCCTTGTTCTTAAATTTTTATTTCACTGTATTAGCAGAAAGATTATTGTCAGCTATTCAGAAATAAAGTTTGGGTGGATTAGGGCTTCCGTTCTGAGCACTCGGTTTCCAATGGGAACTCTAAATCAGTTTGGAGTCTCTGCATACATTCAGCTTTCACTGAGTCCTTTCTACCGACCTGTGTTTTGAAAGTGGATTTCTGCAACTCCTCTGGCAAGCATAAGAGGAAGTATTTCCACCATCAGGGACTTGCTTGGTTATGTTCATGGAAATATTGGTACTAGGGCTTGCGTGGTTATGAATCATAACCCAAAACCAGGTGGTCAGAGCGCCGTGGGACTAATCCTCTGAGCTCCTTTAATCTAGAGTAATCTACCCCAATCATGGCCTTTTCTGGTTCTGCAATCCCACCTGCAGCTGTGGTGAACTGATGATGTTGGTGTGAAATATTTCCTTTTACTTCCAAGGTTTATAATTTCATTATGTGACTGTGAATCCTCTGAACACCATGATGGCCTCATGAGGATGGCCTTCTTCATCCAGAGAATTCCTTTTTTGTCGTTGTCTTGTTTAAGACTTACTAAAGGGATAGCTGTAAAATATATTTGAATTTGGAGTCTTTTATCCCTAGAACCTGTTTGGTTTTTTTAAGAGAGTTCTGTGTATTTGTATTCTAACTCTTCTTTAGGTTATAGTGCTTTTTGTTTTGTTTAAACAGAATGTACATATGAAAGGCAAAAGAAGAAGAACAAAAGGATAAACAAGAGTCCTCAAAGTGTGATGCTAAAATGAAAACAACTCCAAATAAGACCCTTTGAAATGAGGCCTCTCACGCTCAGAGAGCACCTGATTCATCTGCTGAGGAGCACCCAATTCCATGTCACAGGATCTTCACACATCTCTCATGACTTCTCTTACTTCTTCTGTCTAGCATGGGCTGATAGATATCAGCCACCAGGCAGTATCCAGAGTGACGTGTTAGGGCTTCAATTTCAACAATTCTGTGAGCTCCTTCATAGACTTTTTGTTCCTACACACAAGGAATAAAAATCAAATAATAAATATTTTCAACAAGTTGTTAACTTGCTCTATTTTGGATACAATTAATAAGTTGAACATGGATGGTCTAGTGGTTGTACATGCCTCTTTGGTATGCTAAGCCTATGATTCCTTCTCAGACACATCCTCTTGTTCCTAAACTCGAATCTGTTGATGAGACAGGGAAAGTGACTATGTAGGCATTTGTTATCAATTAAATTGTGTCCCCCCAAATATATGCTGTCAATGATAACTTCTATAGTTATAGGGTAGTTACCGTATATATTTGAGTATAACCCGACCCAAATATCAGCCGAGGCACCTAATTTTACAACACAAACTGCATAAAAAATGTGCTGAAAAACTCGGCCTAAGGTATGTCAGAATCTACTGTATGATAGCAGGTTTGATTTTGGGTTTTAAACTTGTGGATGTCCACCACTTGTCTGTCGGCTAGCTGTACTGTGGTGATTTGTGTGTTGCTGTGATGCTGATATGTTGTGATGAGCCCTGGTGGTGCAGTGGCTACAAGCTGGGCTGGTAACTGCACAGTCTGCAGTTTAAAACCACCCGCTGCTCACTGGGAGAAAAATTGGGTTTTCTACTCTGGTAAACAGTTACAGTCTTGGAAATTGACAGGGGTAGTTCTACCCTGTCCTGTAGAGTCACTATGAGTTGGCATTGACTCAATGGCAGAGTTTGTATTTGTTTTGGGGTTTATTTAGTGATGTTGGAAGCTATGTCACTGGTATTTAAAAAAACATCAGGTAAATGGGAAGTTGTCCAAAATGAAGTGGAATGCCTAATGAGCAATATTCTAGTCATCAGTGAGCTGAAGTGAACTGCTATTGGCCAGTTTGAATCAGATAACCATATGATTTACTATGCTGACGATGAGAGAGTCAAGAGAAATGGCATTGTATTCATCATGAAAAAGACAGCTCAAGATCTATATCGATGTACCATGCTGTCTGCTAGGATAATATATATCCAAATACAAGAAAATGCAGCCAATACAACTATTATTCAAATGTAGGCACCAACCACTAAAGCTAGTGATGCAGAAACTGAAGAATTTTACCAACATCTTCAATCTGCATTTGATCAAGAAGCATTGATAAGTGTTAGGAAAGGAACAGTAGCTGGAAAGGTCTTGATGATAGAGACAAAGCTGATTATCATGGGATAGAATTTTACAATACCAATAACTTCTTCTTTGCAAACACCTTTTTTCAACAATACAAAAGGTGACTAGATACTTGGGCTTCTCCAGATGGAATACACAAAAATCAAATTGAGCATATCTGTGGGAACAGATGATGGAGAAGAGAAGCTCATTATCATCAGCTAAAATGAGGCCAGGGTTGACTGTGTAGCAGACCATTGATTGCTCAAACATAAGTTCTGATTGGAGCTAAAGAAAATTCAAACACGTCCATAAGAGCCAAAATGCAACCTTGAGATTATCCCACTGTAATTTCAAAAACATCAAGAACAGATTTGATGTACTGAACACTGATGACAGAAGACCTAATGGGTTGTGGAATCATATCAAGAACATCAGAAATGAAGTAAGCCAAAGGTCATTAAAAAGACAGGAAAGAAAGGAAAGATCAGCATGGATGGAAGAAGAAACTCTGAGGACGGAAACTCGCTCTTAATTGTAGAGTCGTTAAGTCACATGGAGGCGATGATGAAATCAAAGAGCTGAATACAAAACTTTAAAGTGCAGTTCAAGGAGACAAAGTAAGATATTAAATGAAATGGGCCAAGATCTAGAGGTAGAGAATTAAAGAGGAAGAATACGCTCAACATATCTTAAGCTGAAAAAACTCAAGAAAAACTCAAGCCTTGAGTTGAAATATTGAAATATCATATGGGAAAATACTGAATAATGTAAACAGCATCAAAAGAAGATGGAAAGAATATAGAGTCACTGTACTAAAAAGAACTAGTCAACAATCCGCCATTTCCGGAGGTAGCATGTGAGCAAGAACCAATGGTACTTAAGGAAGAAGTTCTAGCAGCATTAGCCAAAAACAAGGGTCCAGGAAACCAGGAGGGATTCTGGGTTGAATGACCCTGCTTGAACAGTAGGATGCACTCTGCAGGCTTTCTCCAGAATTGTGCTCTTCAGAACTTTAGCTCCAGGCTCGCAGGTCAACAGGCCAACCAACTTTCTGGAGAGATGACTTTAGGCTATTTACAAAGAAGGGGTGGTGGTGACTGTGAACCAAATGTAAGGGGCGCCTGAGGAACCTAGGCAGTTCCAACATGAGCCAGGTGCCTGCTGTTGCCTGGTGGGGTGAGCCCTGGGTGGGGGTGGGGCTGCTGAGTGTTTATTTCTTGTGAAGTCAAAATGCTGACCTACTCAGCCAGGTCCACTGACATGCTGATTTCCAAAGACAATGGTGCCATTGTTGACCTTTATCCACCACTGCCAGGACACAGTTGGGAGGCCTGGGGTGTGGGGTTGCCCCCACTGGGATGAGGACCATGGCTTTGTAGCCTCAGAGGTGGAGGTCCCCCTGCAGGCCCCACTTGGTTGGCCCACAACTGCCCAGGGTGTACTTGGGATGCTTATACCAAATAGGGTGTGTGTGCCGCCATCCAGTAGGGCCAGCCCTGTCCAGGCCAGCAGCTGGCACAGAAAAGCAGCAATAGGCATTAGGCAGAGAAAAGGTCTTTGGCCTCTGAAGCCTTTGGTCCACTTTCTGGGCCCTCCCAGTCTTTCAGTGAGGCCATTCAAAGTCAAGAATGTACATAAACAGGAACCACCCTTCAGTTGTTGACCACCCTGCTGACTGGGGTGGCCTCTGACTTTCCTTCCAAGGTGGGTGCTGACTGAAGCCACCACAGGATGGCGAAGTGCCGGTGCTTTTGTTACTTGACTCCAATAGGAACTTTTGTTACTTAACTGCATAACTTATTTAATGTGCTGTATAAATGAACCTAAACTGTTAAGTAGGTATTTAGTTTTTCCTACTTAAAGTATTCAATAAAAAGGCTATATTCCTTAAAAAAAATAGACCCTTAAAACCAAATACACACCCACACATGTCAATTCTGATAGCAGTACCTTATACTAAATAACATTCTATAAATGATGATGAAAGAAAGAAGAGTTAACAAAAAGAGAAGAAAAAAATAAAATGAGATAAAGTAACAACCAAGAAGAATCCTATATGATCATATATTAGTTAAACAAGATGAGGAGGGGAAAACATCACTATTTGAACTCACCTTTTCCAGTGAATTGTTAATTATAAATACTCGGTACACTAATTCATAATAATTTTCCATTGATATGTTTTTGCCTTTTTGGTTTCGGTATGGTAAGTTTGGAGCACGTAGACTCACCAACAGAGATCCATCAACTTGTGTTATATTCATGTCTGGAGGATCAATTTTTGCTGGTGAAAGGAAATTTGGACAAATTTAAAATATATAGCGATCATAGTTGGCAACATTATGCATGATGACAAATCATCATTAAATGCAGCTACTTGGAAAAACTCATATGAAAAGATATCTCTGACACCCAGCAACAAAAATTCACAAATCTAGGAGAAATTTCTCTGCAGAATATTTTATCTTTCTTGAGATTATTATTCATTGTTCCCTAGAAGAAGTCAACATTCTTAGCATAAAATTCGAATCCTTAGCCTGCTTCTTCAGTCCCACGTCTTTTTGTACTCCCGCCCCGCCCACTTCACATGCTAACGGTTGCAGTCTTTCATTGTTGTATGGAAATGTGCAACAGTTGGGTGGGTTACAACCCAAGGTTAAAAACAAAACCAAAAGCTCTCATAACTGGACCAATAGACAACATCATGATACACTGAGAAAAGATGGATGTTGTCAAGGATTTCATCATACTCATGGATTTCACAACGAATGCTCATGGAAACAGCAGTCAAGAAATTAAACAATGTAATGCCCTGGGCAAATCTGGTGCACAGGACCTCTGAAGTATTGAAGGGCAAAGATGTCCCTTTGAGGTCGAAAGTGAGTCTGCCCCAAGTCATGGTCCCTTCAATCATCTCCTATGCACATAAAAGTTGGACATGGAACAAGACCAAATAACTGATGCATTTAAATTATGGTGTTGGCGAAAAATGTTGAAGTCACTCTGGATTGCCAACGGTTCTTGTTGTTCCTGAAACAGACAAGTCTGTCTTGGAAGAAGTACAACTAGAATGCTCCTTAGAAGCAAGGCTGGTAAGACTGTGTCTATGTACTTTA
>NW_022107431.1:33092748-33098892 GCF_000313985.2 Echinops telfairi | reverse complement strand
CATATAGATGGCACCAGCAGGCGACTCAAAAATGTCCCCCATGATCCTGGGGACTTCAAGACCCTCTTTCTTCTCTTCATTCTCGTCAGATCTCCTGAGCTCAGGGTCCAGGCCCTGCCTCTCGCCCTTCTCCAGCTGCAACTGCACGGAGTGGTCGATGAGGTGGAAGAGCCCGGGCGACACGGCCTGGAGGTACTCGTGGCAGCGTGGCAGCGAGGCGAAGACGGTGTTGATGACCAGGGCGGAGCGGTGGGCGGAGTGCTGCTACGGTCCTCATCAAGGTACTTGGCTATGAGGTAGTCCAGCATTGCTTCTCCCAGGAATTCCAGGCGCTGGGAGCAATCAGTGGTGGTGTTGTAGTGGTGGGAGGCATGGGTGAACGCCTGCGGCAGGCACGCCTTGGTCTTGAAACTGTAGTTGATTTTCTTTTTGAAGTTTTCCAATCCCGAGATCAGGTGGTTCAAAGTCTTATCAGCTTCCGGGTGGTCAAACATGCATCTGGGGGGCGATCTTCAGGCAGCCATACTCCGGGTCCCGGAGCCCAGCGGGAGCACCTGCAGGCCCAGGGAGCAGAGGAATTGCTGCGTGGCCCGCTTCCCGCACTGATCAGGTAGCGCCCAGCAGAGCCTCCACGCAGGCCCCGGTGCGCTTGTTGGCGATGCGCTGCTCTGTGTGCAGGGCGTGGGAGATGGACTGCTTGCCCGCGTCGGAGCTGCAGCTCTCCTCTGAAGGGTTCCAGAAGCTCACTTCAAAGTCGACCTCCTCCCCAGCCTTGCTGGGGTCCAGGTAGCACATGGCGTCCCATGCACTGGAGTTGAGGTCAACGAGGTCTGGCGTGAAGGGCAGGCCGCCCAGCGGGGTCTTCTTGGGCACCTTCCATTCGGCGGCCAGGTCAGTGGCTGAGAAGAGCAAGAGGGAGAGCTTCATGAAGGCCCCCAAGCCCAGGAGCATGTTGTCCGTGAACTTGAGGTGCTCTTGGTCGTAGTCCAGGAACTGGTCCTCTAGACATACTTTCAAAAGAGACCAGCCTCCGGGAAGGACATCCTGCTTGGCCAGCAAGAAAAGAAGGCGATTATCAAGGAGCTGGATTGACACCGTGGTTGCAACAAGAGGCTCACACATAGCAATTGGGAGGATGGCACGAGGTCCGGCAGTATTTTGTTCTGTTATTACTGGGTCACTATGAGTCAGAATCAACTTGATGGCACCTAACCACAACGATCTATTCACTCTTCTTTGAGCTATTGTTAGTTGCCCTGAAGTCAACTCACGGGAACCCCAAGCATGGTGGAACGAAATGCTGCTGGCTCCTTTCTCATCCCATGATTGATTGGAGATCTGATAGTTGGATAAATGTTTGGAAGTGGATTTCCAAACCTTCCCCCCTCTAGTTGGCCTCAGTCTGAAAGCATCCTTGGAATGTGTACAGTATATCCTAACCTCTCACTGACCAAAAAGTAATGGTTCTGGTGGCATGCATTGGCTATATATCAAACCCAAGTCTCTCTCCAGAAAGTTAAGAGTTCTATCTTTGACCCATCTCTGCTCTCCTACCCTACAGCAGTTGTTTTTCAGTCCCTTGTCTTTGCCATGCTCCCCCTTCCTTCCTCCTCCTTCTGCCTGGAATGCTCTCCTCCACCCTCTCTGTCCAATTACCCCTTATTCATCCTTAGCTATCAGGCTAAGTGACATTTCCTCAGAGATGTTTTTCCTGGTTCTCATAGCCCTGTGCTTTTGGACCATGTTTATAGGTATTATTTTCTATTTGTTCATTTGATTAAAAATATATATCTGACTTCCCTGTTGAACTGAAAGCCCTATGTAGAAAGACTTCATTGTGCCTGGTCTGCTTTGAGTCCCAGGAGTAGGGGTAATGCCTGGATCATAAGGCCTTAGGAACACATGCTGAATGGTGACTTGGCCTGGCCTTACGTAGCTCACTCAACTAGAAAATCACACTGATTCCAAAACCTCGCACCTATTTTTAGCTCAAGAGATTTTGGATTTAGATAACATTGAGCTCTTATTGAGTCTCAAATACTGCTTAAAATTTAAGAAGAGTTTTTGCTTTGATTTCTTTTTGATATCTTGCTTTGGTTCTAGAGAGATGCCAAGAGCTTCAGAGCATCATACCCACCCACTGCTGTTGAATCAATGCCAGCTCTTAGCGACCCTACAGAACTGAGTAGGCTGCCTGAGAGGGTTTCTGAGACTCTACATCTTTATGAAAGCAGACTACCTAATCTGTCTCCCACAGAGCCACTCGTGGGTTTGAACCACCAACCTTCAATTAGCAGTTCCAAGCTTAATCCACTGTGCCCCAGAATGCCTTGACCTATGATAATACCCTCAAGAAAGGGTTTCTAGTGAGCTAGTGGAGCCAGTTGGCTCATTAGGCTCATATCATAAATTCTAGGAACATGCTGTCTTAATAACCCAGGTGCTTGTTTTTCACAACATGTTCTTTCAAACACCCCCAGGAGCTGTAGCAGGAAAATGCAAAGCAGGAGCGATGAGCCAGCCCAGTTGGTCAGGATCCTCACTGTTGCTTTGCCGAGAGCACTCTCAATGTAAACTGCTTTGTTGGCTGGGTTCTTACTCTGCTTGAGAGGTCCTTGCATTAGAATTTGTAAATAGCACTTTCTAAGGTTTTCATTTTTCTTTTAATTTTACATTTAAATGGGGATGACCACAAAGAAAGAACACAAATCCTCACATGTAAGTAGAGTGGAGCCAACATCTCCCACATGGACTAGTCTTACCTGTCTAAGCTAATGGAGTAGACTGGAGGAGACAGAAGAAGAAAAAAGACAATGAACAAGCTAAACTTGACCATAATTCTAGGTTTGAATGCAGTAATCACAGTATTCTGTAAACTCCCTTCACTATTGCACATCGACTTAGTTGTACAACTTTCTTTTCCTTCACTAGAGAATTATTGGTTAGGGAAAATCCCAAATGATCCTAAGAAATCATATGCTCCATACCATGTACTCATGTGCTCAATTCCAATCCCACCCTACTGATAGTTGTGGAGTTGAAAAGGCTAAAAATGGCTTTCTCTGAATTCTACTGCATTTAATATTTTGGGTGTGGGCCAGTTTGTTTGAATCTAATTGAACATTTCATTAATTAGATCGCTGGGGTGAGATTTTAGAAGGCAAGTAAGATAATAATGCTACATGCTTATACTATAAAACCCCCTTTTATCGTTCCCCACAGGGTCCTGCAGACAGGAGAAAATTCTATACAGACCTTTGGGCAATAATGGGCCCTGATTCTCAGTTGGTGATAACTCCTGAGGACTCAGAATGTTACTGTGCCATCTTATGGAGATCAGATATTAAAGGCAATTGTGGCTTGAATCCCTTTTCCAGTGAGAGATACATAACTGACAAAATCCAGTCCTTCCCTTTTTGGTTTCCTGACCTGCTGCATTTATGGGATAAAAGGCCAAGTAGAAGCCCGTGGAATTCCTTCTTTGAACAAAATAGAGAACCCGAAGCAATGCCATGTCCCTAGGGTAACTGCAAAGATTAGTGCATCAAACAGATCTTGAAAGATACAGAGGTAATGAGATCCTGTCCTGTTTAACTCATTGATTGAAACGAATAAAAGGAATGATTACAAATATACTTGGGTGGTGACTAGTTATAATTGCTAGTCAATATAAATTATCTCCTTCCTGGAGCAAATCAACAAAACCTCTAACACACAACTGTGGATTTGGAGAATGTGTGTTCCCACATGGTGTACTGGTTACAGGTGAGGCTGCTAACACAAGGTCAGCAATTCAAAACCACCAGCCGTTCCTTGGGAAACAGACAGGGCTTTCTTCTCCCGGAAAGAAGAAAGAAGTTACGGTCTTGGACATCCACAGGGGCAGTTCTACCCTGTCCTATAGCATTGCTATGAATTGTCATTGAATGGATAGCAGCAAGTAGTATTCAATTGTTAGAAAATATCAGAACAATTTTCTTTCACCTGAGTCATTGTCATCCTGGCTACAGAGTCCTTAATTCTCTCGTCACAGAGTAACTATCACGTTGGTCCACTAAATTGATCACATGATGCTAATTCTACCTGGTGTGCCTAAAATACCAGGCATTATAGATTCTTTCTTACGACATATGAAAACAGTATGCGAGAGAGTGAAAGGGGCCATTCATTTGAGGCTTGTTGAGACATTTCCTCTGAAGTAAAAGACAAGTTCCTTTACTTTGCACTTCTACGACGAAGGCAGATTCCCTGAGCTTGTTGGGAGCACATCCGACATCTAGTTGTGCTACGTATTCCCAGAAGACTTTGAATGGAATCAAGAGGAAGAGACATACACCCGAGCTTGTGCAGGTTGCAATCCAGCAGCTCTGTCACTTGTCGTTTATGACCCTATGCTGATATAATGATTCTCAAAAGGTCAGATCAAAATGCTAGATGGAAAATGCAACAACCTCAGATCACAGGCACCTGGGTTTTTAGAGCAAAGCCTCTTTAGCAGATAACTATTCTGATTTTTGAGAAATAGCATCAGACTTCCTTGTTACTGGGCTCTGGGTGGGACTCAGACACCAGGCCTTGGGATATCAAGGAACCATGCAACCTGAGCTTCCCATCGTGCACTGGGTGTGCTCTGACACACCCAAGTCATAAAATGCACAGCAGCAAACTGGCATTAACTGGTAGTGGATTATATGAATTCATTCACTAGCAAGTCTAACATTAAAGAGAGTTTTATAAGCCAGTGGCTCATATGCCCAGTGCATTTCTACTTGAGGGCATAATTACCCTCTCTTCTTCCCCTATAGCTATAGTTTCTTAAGTTCACTATGACCAGTTAATGAACCTAATTTCAAGAAGCTGGCACCCATGAGAAGTGAACACTACACAGATGGCAGTAGGAGTTCTGGAAAGAGGTCTGGACCCAGGCAGCACTAGGATCCAGAATGTTCTCTTTCTGTATCCACATGACTATACAAAACAGTAGAAAACAGCTAACCAAAAATCAAGGTGCATGCAGGGAGAGCCTCTTTCATCCACTGTTTCATAGTTATTTGATGGGCTTATGGACAAAAGGACCATGAAAGAGGTAGAGACTCAGCAGCAATGGACTTCCTCCTACCACTGCTGGACTGACCCTTTTCACTGCTGAGTATCTGGTTCTCAGTAGGCCATCCATTTCTGAGCTCCTAGTATTGTGCCATACTCCAAGGTAGCTTAAGGATTTTTTTTGCCCCTTCCAATTGAGATGTGAAAGAGGCTGCGGGACTAGGAAAGGCACCTTCGTCCATCAATTTGTCTGCCTTGTTGCAATATGTTTATCACAGCCTCCTCTTGGCCAAACAATACAAAACAAACCCTTGCTGTAAAGTTGATTCTAACTCTTGGCCACCCCATGTTTAACAGAGCAGAACTGCTTCATGGGGTTTTCTTGGCTGTAATCATTCTGGAAGTAGTTCCCCAGGCCTTTCTTCAGCAGCACGGCTGGGTAGGCTTGAACCACCAGCCTTTAAGTTAGTAGACAGAGCTAAAGGCCATGCTGTATGTGGGGTTTCAAGTGGAAGGACAGCAAGTAGAGGGGACTCCATGCAACTCACTTTCCCACCAGGGCATGAACCGCGGGCTCATGCTCCAGCTGGAGTGGATCTGAGCCATGGCTGCTCGCACCCTTCCATAATAAGGTTCCTTTATGTCGGCGGTTTCATTGGTAAGGTCACAAAAGAGGTCTGGAATACCCCAACAGTCCTCTTTATTTGTCCATTGTCTCTGTCCATACCTAAAGAAGGAGAAAAGAAGAAGGTCAAAATTTCTTTTTTTTCTTTTTTCCCATTGATAGAGTCTTCCCTATTTTTTCCAGTCTATTAACATGAGGGTAAGTCAAAAGATATTGCTACAAAATCATAAAAGTCGGAGGACAAAGAGGGAACTGATCACAGTGATCTACCTATAACCTCCTCCTCGGGGGATGGACAACAGAAAAGTGGAAGGGAGACATCAGACAGTGTAAGACATGGAAAAATAAGAATAATTTATAAATTATCAAGGGTTCATGAGGGAGGAGGCATGGAGAAGGAGGGGAAAAGTGAGGAACTGATACCAAGGGCTCAAGTACAAAGAAAATGTTATGTGAGGGGCCGGCCCCAATCC
>NW_022107431.1:33082064-33091134 GCF_000313985.2 Echinops telfairi | reverse complement strand
CAGTGGTGTGAGTGGCTATACTGGGAGGGTGGATTGGAAAGGGGGAACCGATTACAAGGATCTACATGTGACCCCCTCCCTGGGGGGTGGACAACAGAAGAGTGGGTGAGGGCAGACGTTGGACAGGGCAAAATATGACAAAATAATAATTTATAAATTATCAAGGGCTTATGAAGGAGGGTGGAGCAGGGAGGGAGGGGAAAAATGAGCTGATGCCAGAATGATGAGGGCAATGAATGTACAAATGTGCTTTACACAATTGATGTATGTATGGATTGTGATGAGTTACATGAGCCCCTAATAAAACAATTAAAAAAATGTTTGAAAATGATGATGGCAACATATGTACAAATGTGCTTGACACCATGAATGTATGGATAGATGGTATACGAGTTGTATGAGTCCCCAATAAAATGATTTTTAAAAATCATGAAAACCTTTATTAAATAAAAATATCTAAACGTAAGACTGTTATTTCTCAATAACAATTCCATCTAGGCTTATATAGTTCTGAAGGTGATGTTCCCGCTCCCTAGCCATTCCATGGAGAATTCTACACTCTTTGACCCAAGTGTCAAAATGGCAGTTTGGGTATCTCTGAGATACTCAGATTGTATTCCTTTGAAATAGTCTTTCATTTTTTACTACCACAACAAAAACAACCTGATGGGGCAAGATCAGGGCTGTAGGGTGGATGGGGTAAGATTTCTAGAGTAAATTTTCATAAACCAGCCCTATGCTGTCCTTGAAGAATGAGCACAAGCTTCGGCATGAGGGAAACAAATTCCTCCACATACCTTTCGTGGCCTTTTCCTCACCCGTGCAGGTTTCTGTTTTGGTAAAACTTCTTCATAATAAGTCCCCATGATTGGTCCATGTCTTTTGGAATAGAAAACAAACAGAGCTCCCACGTACTATACGTAACGTTCTAAACGAATCTCTTTGCCTTGAATGGAACTGGTCCAACAGATCCCCATGGAAGTCACTGTTGTGATTGGACCTTTTGTCTATTTATTTATTTATTTATTTTTCTGAAGGCGTTTTAAGAAGATGAAGGAGCCCCAGTGATATAGTGATTACGTATTGGGTTGTGATCCTCAAGGTCTGCAGTTCAAAACCACCAGCCACTCTCTGGGAGAAAGCCGTGGCTTTCTACTCCCGCAAACAGTTCAAGTCTGAAACTCACAGGGGCAGTTCTACCCTGTCCTATGGGGTCACTGTGAGTCAGCATTGACTCAATGACGGTGAGTTAATGAGTCTTTGACAAATGTCTTACTGACGGAACTTGTCTGCTGCCATCCACTGGTCCCAGAGACATGACTGAACGCATTTTGTTGGGAATATGCCTGTGCACGTGTGAAGTGGAGCCCTGCCAGCGGGTCTTCTTCCTTAGCCTCATGGTTTAGGTGGCTTGAAGCCTGTCCTCTAAAATCAATAGCTTGTGACCATTCTTCCTTCTCTTTTCTTTTTTTTTCTTTCTTCCTTCTCTTTTCATGACTACTCTTAAATATCTTTTTAAAAATACCTGCCTGTTAACCACGCAGAGTGACAGATGCGCTCAAACCTGCGCATTCTGTATCACTAACATAGGGTCCGTCACATTTCATGAAGAGTGTCTCTTCTGGCATACCGCCCAATTTCCGTTTTGTGAGCGTTAGCTCTCCACATCCTCACTCCTTCTGAGGTTTCAACCCTTCCTGACCTTCTTTCTCGCTAGCTTGCTTTGAGCAACGTGGCCGGTTCTGAGAACTTGCTGTCACTTTTGCCCCTCGAGTGACGCTTACTCACACCACACAGCTGATCTCTTTACTGAAAACAGAGCAGGGGCCGGGCAGCGGGTAGTTTATAGGGAATTCTCTGTAACTTGGGGCAAGCAGAGAGGGAGGGAAGCCCATAGAAGGTCAGCAAAGCAAAGAGGTAGGTGGCTTGACTTCAGCCTATGACTGTGGGATAAGGTGACAACAAAAGGGGTGACCAGAGCTCACTGCCCGACTGGCTGCAGATCAGAGCACCTGTCCCAAGACAGTGGTGGAGGCAGAGAATGGACACTGGAGGCTGATGAGAACGCTTCCCAAAATATTTGTTGAAGGACTTGATCTCTAACTTCCTAACACTATAATGAGAAATATTGCTGGTGTCTACACTCAACAGACCATATAATGACACAAATTTCATTATATCAGATGATAACATTGAAGCAAAACCAACAACCTAGATTGAGTAGAGTTTGGTGATTGATGCACTGGTGTTTATTAATGAGCTGTTTGTTGCTATTTGAATGTTGTTGTAATGCTTGACTTCTTTTATAATGTGATAAATCATTTCCTGTTTTAACATATATGGGACAGTTATTGATATGAATGGATCGACCCACATAAACTGGATAGAATCCCATGAAAGGCTTCAAAAATCAAATGAAAGATCTTATTGCCTCCAGATCATTGAACAAATAACTGTTAGTTTGGTCTGTATCTGCAGCTTATTTTCTTAATTACCAATGAAAAGTCATGAAAGTTGAACTGTAACTTCTGTCTGATGCTTGGCAGGATGTCAAACTATGTCAGAGGCCAAAGAGCCTCAAAAAAATCATAAATAGGAAGAGAGAATAAAACAACCAAACAGCAAACCAAACAGATAAAATAAGAAAGAAAAAAGAAAAGGGCAGGGTGGGGGTCTGGGGGTAGGGATGAGGGTGGGGAACAAATGGGTGAGATAGAAAAAGTACTGTTTACACATCAGGAATTTTCTGTTTTTAATCTTTGATCCAGAAGAAGAGTTTGCTGATATATCTGAGGTTTGGTAACAAACCAGTTGGATTAGCCTGAAGATCATACGAGAGGAGCAGGCAAGAGCATGCTATAATTTGTGACCGTGCTTAAAGGAGTCATGACATTTTGAAAATGTCCTCAAACAACTTTAGGAAGCAAACCACTAATTGTGCACACTTTATGTTTTCCACCACCTTTCTTTCAGTGGTCAGTCACTTCAAGTTCATTGTGAACCTGCTGCATGCTAAACAACCAGCGTTCATTCGACCTATATGTTTGAGAGCCTGGCATATGCCAAACACCTTTGGGAAGCCATAGACTGAGTCTGTGAGGTCTGTGGTGGGGGGAGGGGGGAACAGGTCACCGTTATCCCGACCTTCATTCTTTTCAACCCCCTGAAATGGAGTAAAGGCCCGATCCTCACATCCCATTGCATTCTGGAACACAGGGACCATCTCTGAGGCAGAAGAAGCCCGATGCACTTACACTTTGTACTGCACAAAATAGAGGCTGTGGTTGGCCCTCAGCACCTGGCCACGCTGCCAGTGTAGAATGTTGTGAAAATTCCGGGATTGAAATCGTACCCTCTGGGGCTTCAGGGAGTCCTGTGCTGGCTGCGTTTCTAAAATAAGAAGAAGCATCGGTGATTGATCTGTACCCTGGTGCTGTCAGCAGTAGGGCTCAATGGCAAGCCTGCCTCAGAGTTCCCATCAGTGCTTGTAGTGCACGTCAGGGAGACGGAGCACACCAATCTTTTGAAATGTCAGAACGATTGTTTTCCAAACTATGAAAACTCCATTGGGATCCCCCATTCATTTTCTAAGCTAGAGAGGCAGTAAATAGTTGTGAAAAAACAAAACGAAATGAAACGAAAGGTGCCCTTTGTCTCTTCCAGGATGGTGATGGAATAGAATGACTGAGATAAAAGACCGACAACAAGATCCCTCCCTCACCTTCCCAAGGCCCACTTGACTACTATTATCATGGGCAGCATTTTACCCGGGATCAATTTTGCTGCCGGACCTTGGCCTGGCACCCAACATCCCCTTTCTCAAGTTTTCGCTCCATCTTGGATTCTGCTTTTTTGTCCTCCCTGACCCCATCTTTCATTACTCTCCGCGGTGCTTCTCCACACTGGCAGCTTAGCTTTGGCTTCCCCATACCAGGTAGAATCTCATCTTGGGGTGCTTGCCTTGCCTCGTTCTCCTTCCTGCCGTGTTCTCTCCTTGGGTAATGCAAACCAAGGTGCTCAGTTGCTAACCAAAAGGTGGGAGGCTGGAGTCGACCCAGAGGCATCTCCGAAGAAAGTAACTTGGCCACTGAGAAGCCTGTGGAGCACAGTTCTCCTCTGACCCCCGTGGGTCAGGGTGCGTTCAATTGCTCTCGCCCACTCACAGACTAGAAAACGAAGGCGTGGAGCCGTTTGGGAACTTGCCCAGCAGTCAACAGTGAAGCTGATGCCCAGCCTGCCTCTTTCTTCCCACAGAAAACCAAGAGCAGAGCCTTTCTCCTGGGCAACCAGTTCCTCAAATCAACCATCACTTCATCTTATTATAGTTTTTCTTTTGATACTATTTCTTATTATAGAAATATTGCATCCTAGTATTCCATTATTTTAGGGAAGTACAAAATGACCACTTGGAGCATGATGTGCTGTGAAGCACTTCTCGGTGGCAGCCCATGTGTGCCGGCATGGCTTCATCACCAGAGAGGAGCTCGTGGAGAAAGGAGCAGCTTGAGGCGGAGTGCACTCTTTCTCCTCCTCCTCTCTTTTTCCTCCTCATGGGCATTCAGTGAACGCCCCCCATGTCTCAGGCATGCTGGTTGAAGCTTTCCAACTTACTTCATTCTCACAACAAAAAATACAAAGTGGGTATTTCGTTATTACACTCGATAGATGGGCGAGTGGGGGCATATGTTGCCCATGGTGACAGGAGGGTACAATGTAGAGCCAGGCTCATTTGGACTGCACTTAAGTTTCTGCCAAGGAAGCTTGGATTGTTTTCACGTATCAGTGTCTGAACACGGGTATAGAGTCTTGGGAAAGTAACTTGAGTCTCTTATATCGGCAGGTACCCATCTGTAAACGGGGCCCTAAGGGCCTTGATCAGATGGATGCAATGATGCTAAGATTTGTATGCTCTTGAGGAATTCTCTGTGAATGTGCCACTCACAGGAGGCTCCCTATTCTGTGGCTGGCCTGGCTCCAAGCACTTGGCAGACTTTAGCTCACTTACGCTTCCCAGTGACCTCTCCACAGGTGAGAAAACAGAGGCACAGGAAGGTAAGTACATTCTCAAAGTCACCCAGATAGCCCGGCAGCAGAATTGAAATCCAGGTTCAGGCCGTCTGGGTCAGGGGTCTGTGCTTGTAACCACTGTGGTCTAATGACCCCCTCAGACCACATACATTCTTATGGGGGACAGAGAGGCAGATGTCAGTTCATCTGTGGGAAGTTTCGTTCATCCTACAGAAAACGTTTCAGCAGGTGTCCATTAACTACACACGTTATTAACCAGATTGCAGATAGTAACAAAGGATAACTAAAGTGCTTACAAAGCCCACAAAAGAGCCCAGGTGCCCTTGCCAGCGTTCCTTGGTCCAACTCGAATGACAAAGCTGGGAGCAGTTCAAAAGAAAGCAACCACTTACCTGCTGGCCAAGCCAGGAGGAAGCTGAGGAGGAAGGCGAGCGTGCAATGCTCAGACTGCATGGTGGCCAGGGTGAGTGGCTGGACCACCCGGCTTCTCCTTTGATGACCGCTCCAGATGAACAGGAAATTATAGACTCGGAAACCACAGTCCTCAAAGTATTTGACACTACATGATTGTATTACGTTAGGGGAATTTTAAAAAGCATCAACATATATTTTCGAAAAAGCACATCCTGTAAATCACCCAAGTGTGGCAGCTTGTTTTTGTTACCGCAGGGACCCATCCGTGATGAAAGGTAGAACAGGGGGTAGGCAGATCTGGTGGGCAGGGCAGGAAATTGTGTAAGGTGCCCCCAGGGGACAGTGAGGCTGCCAGGAGCCAGCCCTTGGCGGACAAATGAATTTGAGTCATGTGCTTAGCAGCTGTGCTGTCAGGACCCCTGGCAGTGGTTCACGGCAGATGTGGAGTCTGTGCTGGTTCCTCCTTTTCCTCCCTGTGTTAGCTCCCTGACTACCCTGCCCGGTGCACCTCACACCCTTTAGAGGGCTACCCTCTGCCTTCCAAAGGGGCTGCTCGATGCTGCTCCTCAGGCTGCCCCACACCAGGGTGGCCCCACTCATGATTCACCTTCCCTGTCCATTCCCCCCTTTAGTGCCCGGGTCTCAGGAATAATAGGGACCAAGAGTTCAGCTCTTGTTCAACCAGATGATTGCTGAAAAGGATCGATGTGAAAAGGACAAATACTGCACGATCTCTCTCTCTCTCTCTCTCTCTCTCTCTCTCTCTCTCTCTCCTCTTTGACTCTATCTTGTCTTCTCGCTGCCACCAAGTCGATTCCGACGCACAGCCACCCTACAGGACACAGTAGAACCGTCCCTGTGGGCTTCGAGACTGTAGTTTTTTATGAGAGTGGAAAGCCTCACCTTTCTCCCAAGGAGCTGCTAGTGGTTTTGAACTGCTGACCTTATGGTTAGCAGTCCAACACTTAACCACTGCACCACCAGGACTCCCGTTTTGTCTTAAAGGGTCACAATGACATAGTGACAGCCCTGATGGTGTAATGGTTATGTATTTGGCCGACATCTGCAAGGTCAGCAGTGTGACACTACTAGCTGCTCTTTGGGAGAAAGATGGGGTTCTCTACTCCTGTAAACAGTTACAGTCTCAGAAACCCAGAAGGGCAGTTCTACCCTGTGCCAGAGGGTCCCTCTGAGCCACCGTCGACTCGATGGCAGTAAGTTTGGCTTGGGTTATACCCCAGTAGTTACAAGCACAGATGCCTAGACTTCCTGAACTTGAATTTCAGTTGTGCCCCCTTCCTTCCAGGTCTTTACTTAACCTCCCCGTGGAAGGCCAGTGAATAAGAGGACCGCTTTCGATCAGATGGAGTGACACGCGGGCTGTAATCATGGGCTTAAATGTAGCACTGATTGTCAGGCTGGTGCAGACTGGAGGGCGTCTCAATCTGTGTGTAAAAAGAGTCGCTCTGAGTGGGAACCCCGTCAGTGGTGCTTCACAACATGTAACAGCAACTCTTAAATGAAAGGTCTAGATTAGGCAAATGTGCATGAGTCAGAGCTTGTGTGGGAGAGTCAGGAAGAGGAGTCATTGCTTAAGGACATTGAGTTTCTGTTCAAGGTGATGGGAAAATTTAGAAATAGGTACTCCTGATGCTGCCCCTGGGAGGGAACATAAGGAAGGTCATTGAACTGTACATTTAAAAGAGGGTGGTCATGTATGTTTTATTGCACACATACAAGACTCAAAAACAAAACAAAAACCCTGACACTCAGGGGCCTTCAGAAAGCTCATGGGAAAATGGAATGAAAAGATAACAGAATTGTACCACAAACTTTTTTAAGCCCACTGGTATGCACCATGTTTGTTTGTTTGTTTGTTTTAAAGGTCGTATGTGAGGACTATCTTTTGAGCATGTACTGTACCATAGGTCTTTTCATATCTTCTTTGAATTCTGGTCAAATTGTTAGATTCCTCAGGTAGGAAATACCTCTATTCTTGCCTTCGCACGAGAAAGAAATTCATGCCGAAGCCTGTTTTGTGACCCCAGTGAGTTTTTATAGAGGACAGAAGTTTCAGGGTTTACAGTCATGGGCACGGGCACCCTGGGGGCACTGCACACTCACAGGTGGCGCCCCTGAGGCCAGAGAAAATGAGAGACCATGGCCAGGAAGACAGAGGAGTAGCGTGAAAGAGAGGGAGGCCTCCCGCTTCCAGCCTTTTGGGGCTTCCACTGGGAGGCGTGGTCGACATTACTGGTTGACCCCATTGGCTGCATTAAGTCCACCAGGCCTAGATTGGGCCAATCCAGCCCACCTAGGTGCACCGCCCCTTCCTGGCTCAGAGCCTGAATTTGGAGCATGCCCAGGAGACACCCCAGGTCCCTGCTTTGGCTACCTAACACCATTTGGTCATCTGTCTTTTGTCTATGATTCACTCATTACTGAAAAAAAAAAAATCATTTTATTGGGGGCTCATATAACTCATCACAATCCATCCATCCATCCATTGTGTCAAGCACATTTGTACATTTGTTGCCATCTTCATTCTCAAAACATTTGCTTTCTACCTGAGCCCTTGGTATCAGTTCCTTTTTACACCCCCTTCCTCTCTGCCCCCCTTCCCTCATGAACCCTTGATACTTTATAAATGATTATTAATTTGTTAGGTCTTAACTGTCCGCCATCTCCCTTCACCCCCTTGTCTGTTGTCCGTCCCCCAGCAAGGACGTTACATGTGTATCCTTGTGATCTCACTCATTTTTGGAGGCACTGCAATAGTATGTCAAAGGACAAGAACGTCTCAACCATAATTTTTTGTTCTTAAAGAGAATTTTTAGATCCAAAGAGGAAATACACTCAGGCATAACCACTCTCAAGTTCTTGGTTGAATAAACTTCTTATAAAGAATGGAGATGTGTTGCGAGCAGGCCTTTTCATTCATTCATTCACTCATTGTTAAATACTTAACAAGTATCTGCTGCCAGGAACTAGCCATTGTTCTCAGCACCAAGGACACAGCAAGGGAAATCAGGACATTGCCCTTGACTTCCACCAACTAGTGTTTACAGGTGGAGATTGACAAAGAGGGATGGGGCAGGTTATAACTCCTATCCCTACCCACCCACCCCCTCCCTCTCCTTCTGAAACGGGAGAGAAACAGTTCAGGATTTTCTGCTTGCTTCGCTGCTTCACCATGCCCAAGACCTGCTAGGACAAGGGCTGTCGGAAAAGAAGGGGAGAAATGGATGAGCTAAAAGGATAGGGACACGTGTTACTGATGTGGAGGATCCTGTAATAGGTAAAAAGGAGGGGCGATTTTCCATGTTCAGAGAGGGGCAGGGGGAACGTGTTCTTGAGTGCTCCTCCCCCACCATGGAGCATTTGCATTGCAGATCTTGTGAGTCCTTGAGTCCTCATCCCTGATGAAAGCATTTTGACCCAAAGCTTGTTAAGAATTTCCTTATGGGTCAGGGCAGTGTGAACCTACTATCATTGTCATGTAACAAATTCCAAATATTTGAAGATAGTTCTGATACAGGCTCTTTGAAGTCGGAGTGCTATGGAGAGATTTTGAGAAGGTAACACCAGATTTTCTTTCTTCTTCTTTTTTAAAAATTAAATACTTTTA
>NW_022107431.1:33066530-33081367 GCF_000313985.2 Echinops telfairi | reverse complement strand
AGACTAATATAGAGGGGGTCATATGTCAATTCTTGTGATCGATTCTCCCTTTCTCCCCACACCTTCCCCTAATCCTCCTGGTATCTCTATTCTCATTGTTGGTCCTGAGGGGTTTATCAATCCTGGATTCCTTGTGTTTCAAGCTCTTATGTGTAGCAGTGTGTATGTTCTATTCTAGTCTGATTTGTAAGGTAGAATTGAGATCATGATAGTTGGGGGGGGGATGAAACATTAAAGAACTAGAGGAAAGTTGTATGTTTCATTGGTGCTATACTGCATCCTGACTGACTCATATCTTCCTTGTGACCCTTCTATAAGGGGATGTCTACACTTGGGCTTTGGATCTCCACCCCATGCCCCTCCCCCACCCCATTCACGTTGGTATGATTTTGTTGTGGGTCTTAGATGCCTGATACTTGATCCCATTGACACCTCCTGATCACACAGGATGGTGTGCTTCTTCCATGTAGACTTTGTTGCTTCTCAGTTAGATGGCTGATGTTTATCTTCAAGCCTTTAAGACCCCAGATGCTATATCTTTTGATAGCCGGGTACCCTCAGCTTTCTTCACCACATTTTCTTATGTACCCATTTTGTCCACAGCAGTGGTTCTCAACTTGTGGGTTGCAACCTCTTTGGGGGTCAAATGACCCTTTCACGGGGGTCGCCCATTTCATAACTGTAGCAAAATGACAGCTATGAAGTAGCAACGAAAATAATTTCATGGTTGGGGGTCACCACAACATGAGGAACTGTATGGCACTAGGAAGGTTGAGAACCACTGGTCTACAGTGATTGTGTCAGGAAGGTGAGCATCACAGAATGCTGGATTATTAGAACCAAGTGTTTTTGTGTTGGGGGAATACTTGAGTTGAGGCCCAGTGTCCATTTGCTACCTTAATTCTTACTATAGATAGCTATAACTACATAGTCCTATCCCCCTCTCGTTTTACATATATATATGCCTGTATTTAGACCTCTGTAAATGTCCTTTGCCTCCGAGTTCTTTCCTCTATTTCCTTTTATATTCCTCTTGTTCCACTGTCATGTTCAACCTCCATTCGGGTTTAGTAATTCCTCACTGTTACATTGTCCTTGCTTAAGCCCCAATGGGCATCCCAGCCTTTCTCTCCATTGATTTTAGTTCACTTGTTGTTCCCTTGTCTCTGGGTTGGTTGGCCTCCCCCTTCCATTATCGCACCCTCCCTTCTCCCATGTCTCCCCAGAACTATCGGTCCCATTGTTTTCATCTTCAAATTGTTTGTCCCACCTATCTTATCTAGATAGACACGCAGAGACATTAATAAGCGCAAAATTCAGGCAAAGCCAAACAAAACAACAAAGGAAGACAAAACCAACAAAACAACAGCAAAAACAAAATAATAACAACCAAAGAAAGCCAATGACCAAAAAAGAAAATCCTATGAATAGTTCCAGGTTTGTTTTTTGACTTTGAGGAGTGTTTCCCAGTAAAGTCTGATGGGGTGCTACACTCTGTCCCCGAAGTCTATTTTTGGTATTCCCTGGGGATTTCATCATTTTGCTCCCCTTGCTGCTCTGTTGCATGCCCTTAAGTGTTTTTCCTCCGTGTGATGGGGTCAGATCAGGCACAATTCCCACATTGTGTCTCCAGTGTTGTCCCCCGTAGCGCTATGGTTCAGTGAGGGATGTCGTGTCTTGTGGTGGGGCTGGCCCTATTGTCCTCTTTGTGCATCGTCTGCTCTGAACAGGAATATCGTCCACTGGGCTTGGTGGGCCAGGATAACACCAGGTTTTCCAACAACTTTGCACTAAGTCAAGCTTCATAATCCAGGCAGCTAACTCCTCTCCTGGAAGTCCCCATTGTTCACAGGCTAATTCTCGGTTTCAAAGACGGAACCTAAATCTCTTAGGTTCCCCTTTCACCCTCTTGGTATTCCTTGTAGTCTTCTCAGCATCCTCCTTCTCTTTCTTGCTGGCTATTATGGTTAATTGCATGGGTCAATTTGGCTAGATTATAGTCCCCAGGGCTTTGATCCAAGCTTGTCTAGTTGTACGAGTTGTCTGTCTGTTTGTCGTCCTGTGGTGGTGGTGACGTTTTACTGTGGTGCTGAAAGCTACCCCACTAGCATTTCAAATACCAGCAGGGTTACCCATGATGGACAGATTTCAGCAGAGCTTCTAGAGTAAGAATGGACTATGAAGAAGGAATTTGTCATACACTTCTCAAGAATTCACCCTGAAAATCTTAAAAATAGCAGTATAACAGTGCTAACACAGTTCCAGAAGATGAGCTCCTCAGGTTGGAAGGCCCTCAGATTATGTCTAGGGAAGGGTTGCCTCTTGAAAGTAGAATGACCTTATTGAAACGGATGCAGTAAATCTTTTGAGACCTGCATTTGTGATGGGGCATGACTCGAAGTGTGGAGAAACAGCTGCAAACATCCATTAATAATCAGAATGTGGAATGTACAAAGTATGAACCTAGGAAAATTGGAAATCATCAAAAATGAAATTGAATGCATAAAGATTAATATCATAGGCATTCGTAAGCTGAAAATGATCTGATATTGGCCATTTTGTATCAATCATATGATTTGCTATCCCAGGAATAAGTTCATGAAGAGTGCCATCTCCTTTATTGTCAAAAAGATATATTATGAAGGACAATGCTATCTGTGATATGATCATATCTATGCACCTATGATATACTTATGGTTTATTATGCCAACCTGTCCGATAAACACATGTGGGATTAATTGAAGGGTGGAGAGATAAAATGGCTCGGTGAGCCTTGCTTTTCTAGTTCTCTTGTCTCTTGCTCTCTGATGGTCGGACCAGTGTGCAGCTGCCTCAGGTAGTTCTCTACCTCAACTGGCAAGGCTCACTTCCTGTGAGACATCCCTGAGGAGAAGCCACATGAATTTACCCTGATGCAGCCCTAGGTGCTGGAGAAGCCATGTGGAGACCCCTGCCAGCGGTGAGATGTTTACACCACCACTGGATTCAAAGACTTTCTACCCAATGGCCTGTGATCCTCCTGCAGTCGGTGTCATTGTGTGCATTTTCCGAGTTTGAGGAGGACTTTGTAGATTGGTGTTGGACATATGGGCTAAGCTGGACTTATGTGGGCTCGGACTGGACGGGGTTGGGATGCTTCCTAAATGTACACTTACCCTTTATCTAAAACTCTGTCTTATACATATGAGTTTCTGTGGATTTGTTTCCCTAGTTTACCCAGACTAACAACCTATATTGAAGTCTAGTTAATATAAGTATTATTCAAATTTATGCACCAACCTCTAGAAGCAATGAAGAAGAAAATGGAGAATTCTACCAACGTCTTCAGTCTGAAATTGATTAAACATGCTATCAAAATACATAGATAATTATTGACAATTGGAATGGAAGAGTTGGAAACAAAAGGAAGGATCAGTATTTGGAAAAGATGGCCTTAGCGATAGAAACGATGCTGAAGATCACATGAGAATGATAGAAATTTTCCAAGACCAATGACTTCTTCATTACAAATACCCTTTTCAGCAGCAGCAAGTCTGATTGCTGTTTGAAATACAGTGTGATGCAGTGCATTGCAATGCTTAATGTAATTACTTTCCATGCAGGCATGACTGAGAAGAGGCTAGCTTGACCAAAGAACTGTGCCCAGAGCACCTCTGATCCTGATTTGTTAACTTCCTGAATAAACCTCATCATGGTGGACATTGTCTATGAGTCTTGTGTGGCCATTGAGCATGGCTGAGAAGTGGAGTGTGCTGTGGGAGGGATGGTTGGGGTCAGAATTGGTAAAGGAGAAGCGAGATAGAGGTATATCCGACCACCACCCCATAGAAGCCAGCCCTGGACTGATGAGCTCGATTCTCCCTGTGAAGTCAGAAGGTGTCAGACACTGTCCTCATGCTCCTTTTTACAAATCCCAACGACATGACTTTTTTCTTTCCTTCCTATATACGAGGTCTCCAATACCTCATACTGATGACCTCTCAGTCACTTTGAATTCTGGAAATAATTGGTATCTATTTCAAAATAGGTTGTGGACTTAAATTTGGGGTTGGGGGTGTGACTGAATTTTCTAGACACAGGCAATAATTCCTATGATTAATCTGACCAAGTTCAATCTTGATAAAATTTTGTATTGTGAACATTGCTCTGGTATTTAAGATTGCTATTGACATATCCTAAGGAGCAGTGGTGGCACCGTGACTAGATCCTCTGCTGCTAGCTAAAGGGCAGTGGTTCGAATGCACTAGCTGCTCCCCTGGAGAAAGCGGAGGCAGTCAGCTTCTGTAATGATCATGACCGCGGAGACCCAAGGGAGCAGGCCGTCTCCGCCCTCTCTGGTTGGGATGAGTGGGGTTGACAGCAGGGCAAAAACATTAAAAAATATATCCTGTGACTTTAGAGCTTTATTGAGATGAACTTTGCTGCTCTTCAGTCTTATTGTTCTGGCTAAAAGGTACTATTGATGTTGCTTTGGCCATTCTTGGTCAAGGTCTTTCATGCCCTTTGGAAACCCAGCCAGACTAATGTGTCTTTGGATATTGTTTTGATGCTAGGAAGACTTTCGTGGCATAACCAGAATCCATTCAGTGCTCACTCGTTCCACTGCCACCTCTTGGGTCTCTGCCACCATCATCTCTGGCCTGGGTTGAGGCCAGAGTCTCCTTTCTAGATGCCCTGCCTTGGCCATTTGCCCTCGCATCAAGTGGAATGCTCCAAGTGTCAGATTCGAAGCGTTTCTCGGAAACCTCCGGTGTCTTCGTGTGCCACTCCGAATGAAAGGTACAGTATTCATAGTCACCGACAGGACCCTGTTACTTCTGAATTCGTCTCCTATCAATGTGCTCTGAACCCTCAGCGCTTTGCCCTGAATGTTTGGTTTTGGTTTGGGCTGCTTCTGCGCATTGTCCTTCTGCTTGAATAGTCATCCTGAGAGAGTCACGGTACTTACTCCCTTACCTCCTTTCTGACCGAAGCCAAGTTGCTGTTGTGAGGGGCAATCACGTCAGTTCCGACCCACAGTGAGCGAGCGACCCAATGCAGACAGAACAAAACACTGCCTTGTCCGGCGCCGACTGTCACAATTGTTCCCCAAACAGAGACCAAGTTTCTGCCACCGTGTCAAATATTATCAATTCAGTGCTCTGTCACCTGTTTAACCTGTAGTCAACTATGGCAACCTTAAAGGACAGGTTTCCTTGGCTGCCAGTTTGACTGAGGTAGACTGTCACGTCTTTCTCCTGAGGAGTGGCTAGTGGGCTCAAAGGGCTGAGCTTTTGGTTAGCAGCCAAACACGTCACCACCAGGCTATACCCCAAACCACACGAGCCCTCAGCCCTGGCTTCCATTCTTACTCAGAGCAGCCTTGTGGAAGCTCTGCATTTTTACACGAGCGGATAGCCTCATCTTTGTCCTGAGGCGTGGTGGATGGATTGGAACCACCAACCTTACTGTCGTTGGTCTAGCCACCAGGGCTCCTGAAATTCCTCCACGACCACCTGAAATGGCAACACTGCCCCGAAGCTGTGCCTGTCCCCCGTATCGGATTTCCTTTTCTCCATAGTCCATATCATCCTTTAGTCCACTGTGTGCTTGTTATTTTTCCTTTCTCCCTAGAATATAAGCTCCATGAGGACGGGGACATTGTATGGTCTGTCCACTGCTTTATTCCCACCACTTAGACCAGCGCTGTGCCCATAAGTACGTAAGAGACAGCTCCTCGATCAATGGACGGAACGCGACTGTATTCATTTCCTAGGGCCGCCATGACAGTGTCACAAATTGTGTGACTTAAAAGGAGAAGACGCTTATTGTCTCACGGTTCTTGAAGCTAGACGTGGGGCTTCTGGGTGCTGGAGGGTCTCCTCTCTCTCTGGGGATTCTAGCGGAAGAGCCTTTCTTGTCTCTCTCCGTTTTTGACAGCTGCAGGCATTCCTTGGAGAGTTTATGGGACGCTGCTCAGATCCAAACACGACCATGTGTTTCATGGTGCCATAGGCACCAGAAATTAGGACTTCAGCCTGAATTGGGGGGGTGCAGGGGTGTACTTGATTCAATTCATGCTAGTGATATTCACAGCTGACAGGAATTTACATGATTTAGGTTAAAAGAACAAGAAGGCCTGTCTCATCGTTGGTATGGAGCTGGGTGGGAGTCCTAGGGAGCAGGGCTGAGGTCCTCGGCCCATAAGGTCACTATATTCAGACGTGAGTCCCTCTGGCTTCTGAACAATAGCATCTCTTCCGAAGAAGGGCAGATTAATCTGTGGGCCATGGGAACTATCTATTAGCATTGACTGTTTCCCTGATAAGCCATAAGGGTGCTTTTCTGGGTGGGGAGGGACCTGGCATACAGGGGTGATATTTCTCTGTCAGCTCTAATATGCCTCTAGGAATTCTTCTCTGGAGGTTTCCTAGCTCTTCTGGGTCTTGTTATTGTCTTTGGAGGATTCTCCATCTCATTCACACTTTTACATTTTTTTCAAAGAACTGAACAAATTATTCACTAATGGCTAACTCAATTCCCCTTGTTTCTGTGGTTTCCCTTTTATAATTTTCAATTTTGTGTAATGGTATTTTTTGTGCTTTTATTTTATTTTAAATAAGTCAGCTAGTTAATGATCTTTTATAAATTTCTTCCAAGGAAACATTTGATTAGTTATGCATTCTACATTATATATTTGAAAAATAATGCCTCCATCATATCTCCTTTTATCTTTCAAATTCCTTACTCATTTTCTTTCCATTCAATTTCTTTTTTTTTAAGCATGAACTCCATGACTCTGATGTTTATGTCATTTCCTTTATTCTTTCTTTTATAGCAGTATGAGTATTTACACTAGGACTCTTTGAGTTGTGTCCCAGAGGGTCCTTATGGAAGATGAAAGGTAATATTTTTATTTTTTTGGAAAATCTGAAATGTATGTGGTTTCCCCCCTCCAATTCAAGAGTTTTTAAGAGAATTGTAAACAAAATTGCCTAGTGGAAGAACCTTTTACATTTTTTCCCCCCACGGTTTCTAGAGAAGAAGAAAGAAATGCTGACATGAAACCATGTACAATTTGGAAGTCCCCTCTCATTGCTTTGCTCGCTGGGAGTTGTGGGCAAAGAGATGGATCTGCACTTATTTACAATTTAGATACAAGGATAAACTACAATGAGGTAACTGCTGAGTTGTAATACCATTGCATAAAGATGACCACTGGGGAAGGCTGCCCGTTTGAAGCCCCGCGGATGCATCTGGGAAGAAAGCCCTGACCATTCGTGTGTGGAAGGTGCCGGCCTTGCAAGCCCTCTGCTGTAGTTCTAGTCCGAACACACAGTATTGCAATGTGACAGGACTGTACACTGGGACTGGTTTGATAAATTCTTTCTTCTGGTTTTAGACAAAACAAAAACTCTTTATCAACTTCAGAGTAAGGGAATTCTGTCTTACATTTTAAAACAGGGCTATCTTAATACTACCTCACTGCCCCGTTGTGAGAAATCCCCATGTGTAAATTCGTGGGATATACTTCCAGCCTCGTCTAGGGTTGTTTCTGGTTGTGGCTGCCCAGTTGTCAAAGTTCTAAGGCCAGCATGACACATAGTCAAAGAGAAGTGGAAGCTTCAATGTCCCCTTTGAGAGACATCAGACCACAGTGGGAAAGTCAGGGCTGCGGGGAGCAGGAGCCGAAGTTGGAATCTATGCAAAGACACTTGGCTGAGCTTCCTCCACTCACTTCGTCACCCTCAGAGGTCCGTGTTGCTGTTGTTAGATGCCATTGAGTAGGCTCCAACCCATGGGGGCCTGTGCACAGCTGGACAAAACCCCGTTCGGTCCTGTGCCATCCTCACACTTGCTTCTATGCCCAAGCCCATTGTTGTGGCCGCTGTGTCCATCCATCTCCGGGAGGGCCTTCCTCTCTTGCGCTGCCCCTCTACTTGACCAAGCATGATGTCTTTCTCCAGGGACTGGTCTCTCCTGACAGCATGTCTCAATGATGTCAGACAAAGTCTTGCCATCCTGGCCTCCAAGGAGCACTCTGGCCGTACTTCTTCAAGACAGATTCGTTTGTCCTTTCAGCAGTCCATGGAACTTTCGATATTCTTCACCAGCCCCCAGCTCATCTGAAATATATCTCCATACATAGATGGGTATAAAAGTAGATATGTCCAAGCCCAAGCCCATTGGCTCAAGTTGATTCCAGCTCAGAGCGATCCTAGAGGCTGCTGTAGAACTTCCTCATAGGCTTTGCAAGACTGCAGTCTTTACAGAAGCCGATGGGTATGCCTTTCTCCTGCAGCGCGACTGTTGGATTTGAACCACTGGGTGAGCACTGAGCGTTTAGCCCAGACTCTGCCAGGCAGGGCTCCCCCTAGGTAGACATAGAGGCATGGGCATAAGGATTGGTCTAATGGACGTCATTCTGTAGACAACTCTTTGGTCATTGTGTATTGAGCACTTGCTCTGTGCCAAGCACCATCATCCTAATACCAGGGACGTGGCTGGGAGTTGGAGGAGTTCTTCTTCTTAAGGATCTGACCCTCGTGCCTCTGTGTGAAAGACAGGCAAGAAGCCGGCAGACCCAGCACCCTTTGGGCAGGCAGTGGTCTGTGCTCTGGAAAGAGAATGCTTAGCAGGTGCTCTGGCAGGTAGGGGGCAGCCAGGGAAGGCCTCCTTGACCAGGAAACACAGCAGCGGCGGCGGCTGGAGTGAAGTGAGGCAGGGAGGCACTGCCAGCAGGAGGAAGCATATTCTAGAAGGGGCAGAGGCAATGAAAGGCCTGCCCCAGGTCCTGGGGAGGAACGAGAGGCCATGTGGCTGGAGGGAGTGGGTTCGGGGCAGCCAGGGACCTGCGCCCGAGGTCCTGGGCTCCACACTGTGGATTTTGCGTTACATTCTGAGGGAGGGAAGCCACTGGAAGCAGAGGGCATTTGAAACAAGAGGAATAATGAAATGGAATGATGAAGGTGGGTGCATGGCAAACAAACCCTGTGGGAGGGGTGACACCTCTGTGTAGGCAGGTCCTTTGTCCGGGTCAGTGCAGCCAAAGCCATTTATCTTTTGCCCTTTAAGGGGCGCCACCAACTGTGAGGACCAGAGACATTTTGACCGGAAGACAACGGTAGAACCTGCCGTAAAGGCAATGGCCTCACTCGTGGACACCCTGAGTGCACTGAGCAGGAAGGTCCCTGCGTTTCTCGTCCCCTCTGTTTGGAAGCGTCTTTGCCCCACCCACTGGTGCTTGAAGACCCCTTCGCCGAGCAGCTGATCTGCCCCTGCAGCTAAATCAGGCCCGGTGTTCTGCTCACGCTGCACTCTGTTTTCATTTCAGGGCCTCGACCGTGCGTTTTTTTGGGTTTGATGATGCAACGGCCCCTTCCTTCCTCCATGTCTTCGCTTCTTGCTGCTACCGTGGCAGAAAGGAGCCCTGCTGCGGCAGGGGGCTGGACACCACCAGCTCCTCTGCTGCCAAGGTGGACACCCTCGGAAACCCCGAGAGTAATTCCTCCCCTGTAGTCTCTGTGAATTGGCATCGGCTAGCTGGCCTGGAGTCGAACTGCAGCAAGAACAGCAAAAGGAGGTGGCTTTCCTAAACAGCAGTATATTTTCTCACAGTTTATGAGGCTAGCGTTCCCAGCTCTAAGAGAAGGTGATGTCTCTCCACTCTGGGGGAGGCGGGGGTGAGGGGGGTGGGTCCTTACTGCAGCTTCTTGGCGACCTCCACGGGGCCTGCATTTTGCCTCATTCACTCAGCCTTGCTTGCTTCTGCCACTTTTATTTTTCAAAAGTAGTTTCAGAAGACACATACTCCTCTGGCTTCATTAACAAGGCAAAGAACCTCCCCCCCTAATTGGGATGACATACCCAGGTGTGTGGTTGGTATGTGTCCTGAAAGATTATAAACTTTGCCTCAAACCCCAGGTGACAGAGTGGAATTGTCCCATCGCCTTTTCTGGGCTCTCCTCTCTGTAAGAATGCCAAAGGACTGATGCATTGTGCATTGTGGTGCGGGAGGGAAATATGACCTGCTAGAAGAACGACCAAAACTGTGTTGAGAGAAGCACAGGTTTCCCCACTATCAGAAAAGTAGGCCATTCCTAAGAGACCTTTCCTGAGGCAAGATGGCATTTTAAAAAAAAGAAGCGTTTATCATTAATTTATATGGGGGAATAAATGAGCATTTGGTATTGTAGCTTCAAGTCTGCACAAGGCTCGTTTACAATGAAAGCGCTCAATCCATTCTTGAGTCTCCACGTAGATTCTGCCTCCGTTGAATTTCTTCTGACCCTTCACTGTCGAGGTGGATAGAGTTGCCCTCAGGCAGGCAGAGTACCTTAGACAGTAGCTACTGTCACTCCACTAACCAGTCCAGGGAGGGGTGACCTAGCTCTTAGGGACTTGCCTGGGTGTGCCCTTTGGGTGGAACTTTGAGCACTGAGTTCGGGTGCTCCTGAGTCATATCCGGCCCGCCTTGGTCAGGGGGCCCTGAGCCAATCTCATTAGCTCTTCTGCCTAGCACCATGTAGGTGTCCCAATCACGGCCCCTTTCCTTCAACCATCAGATATAGATCGACTGCCCACCACACTGCTGTGATTGCTCCTATGGCGCGCAAAGTTCCCATTTACATGGCTGGGGTTCTATAAATCTTTGGATGCCATTATGACCTCGTGCTGATGGTTTTCCCCATGCAGACGAGGTCCCTGTCCTGAGACTGAAGAAACGTTCTCCATAGGTTGTCTTTGAGATTTGAAGTCTCTTTGGTCTGGGCTTTGTACTCTCACAGGAGTTAGGCTTGGAAACCAACAGGGGCCGTTCTCCCCTGGCCTCTAGGAGGCGGCAGCGACTTGATGGCAGCGGGTTTGGTTGGCTTTGTGTTTTGTCTCCTACAGCAATTCTCAGAGTCAAAAAGCAGCCGACCAAATCATACAAAACCCTAAGACAACACTAAGAGCATTCATAGTTCACAGTTAGAGTAACTTCATGCGGAGCTAGTTCCCGGAGAAGGCGCTTGGGGTGCCACCCTTGCTGCTTGCTTGTGCTGAACGGGCCTTCTTGCACAGCTTACTGCCACACGAACACTCGACCCTAGTTTGTCTGTTCACTTTTTTGGGGGGTAAAAGTGACCATGTCTCCCCAGATTTTTTGTTTGTTTAGTGAGACCAGGGTCAGTTGGCTCTGGAACAACCCGGGTCTGAACTGCGTGGGCTCACCTATAGGCAATTTTTCCTTCCCTTCTGTCCAGGTGATCTCCAGTGTTGGCGTGAATCTGCTTCAAACACCTTGACACTAGTCATCAACTAGTGGGCAGCCCCCCATCCTCCCATCCCTCCTAACTGGAGAGAAAAATTGCCCAGTCAGAGACGTTTAGTGCCATACCGTTTCAAGAAGATACACACACTTGAGCTCACTGCACTAGCAACAGCAGAAAGATAGCATGTGTGTAAGTGGGACGAGTCATTCTATATAGCCTGTGATGTCCAGCATCAGCTGTAAATTTTACTCAGACTCTGAGCTGCTCAGGAAGCCAACGTCCCAGCCCATATATTGTTCCAATCAACTGTACTAAAGTAGGTCTTTCATAAATAGCACACTTACCCCCAAAAGTCGGCGGTACCTGTGGCAAGGATGTTTAAACGTGGTCTCAAGGATTTTTGTACGTGTTATCAGGAGGGACCAGTCCCTGGAGAAGGGCTTCCTGCTTGGTAAAGTAGGGGGTCAGTGGAAAGAGGAAGACCCTCAACGGGCTGGGTGGGCTCAATGGCTGCCAACAATAGTCTCTAACAAAGCCACCTTTTTGGTCAGGATGATGGAATGGGAGGTGTTTCATTCTTCTGACATAGGGTTGCTGTGAGTCAGAAGAACTAACCCGCTGGCACCTAGCAGTGGCATCTTTAGGTCCTTCTCCTGAGGAGCAGCTGGAGGGTCGAGCGGAACTGTGGGGACACTGGGTTCCTTTATAAGAACAGCAGCAGCACTTACCACACAAACACTCCACGGCTGCTGAGCTGATACTGACTCACAGCTTCCTATCCACTTGTGTGCGGGCTAAGACTTACAGTACGTATTTGGGGATGGTAGATTTCAATCCAGAGCACCACACTTACAGGAACTGCCTTTTATGAAGAGCTTGCCACATACCGGGTTCTGAGTTGAGGGCTGTATGAGATGCTCTCACAAGTGTTTGTTCTGTGCTGAGTACTGTTATAATCCCCACTTCATAGTACCTTGAGATGCTGAGTGGAACTTGGCTGAGTGCAGGCTTAAGTTCGGTAAATCGCTCCTAAATTGCTCCTAAGGAGCAGTGCCAGGATCCAAACCATCTGACTTCAGAGCCCAGACTTGTAACCTTTCTTGTATCAGAAATCAGGTACCACTGGTGAGTGTCTGGACCCTTCCTGGTGGGCGATGAATAACTGTCTGCCAACCAAAAGAACAGGTTTCTTAGACCGCATCATTTTTTAAAATGGATCATCTTTGAGACCCTGACTGTAGAGTGCTCCTGGGTTTGCTTCGGACTGCTCACTGAAAGGACAGCGGTTCAAATCCACCAGCCCCTCCTGGGGAGAAAGAGGACGCTGCCTGCTTCCGTGAAGGCTGACAATGCCACAGAAACCATAGGGAAGGTTGCAATGCATTGGAATCAACTGGATGGCAGGGGATGGCAATGGCTCCTTCCACCAATTCGTAAACCAGAGTGGGTTAGGGCCACTGACACATCGTCCAGGCCCTCACGTTTCACACCACCCAGGGCGTCCAGCATTCTGGACTTCGTATCCACAGGAGGGGGCCATAGGTTTGCACTAGCCATGGGACACGGACCAGCCACCACAGGCAGCAGACGTGATCACGTGTCCCTTACTGGCCAAGTCTCCATTTCCTCATTTGTAAAACCAAGATGACAGTGGCTGTCAGAGACCTCTGACCCTGGGTGGCCCCAGGGGTATGGCTGTGCTCTGTAGGGTTCCGGAGATCCCGTGCTTAAATCTTAAACAGGGCAAAGAAGACAGAAGTGAACCCTCGGGGAGGGAGACCCTCAGCCTGCGGCAGGGCGGTGTCTTGCTGCAGGGTTGGTTCTCCACGGCCGAGCTGGTGGAAAGAGATTGTCAGGCTTCTCTTCTGAGCCGCCTCTCGACGACACTCACACCTTTGGGTGAACAGCCGAGCTCTTAACCCTGGTGCCACCCTGGGCTCTCCATCCTGAGAGCAGTGCAGGGAGTTCGGGGCTGTGATGTGCGATCCCCGAGGCAGCACCTGGGGCCCTCGGTGTTGTGCCCGGCCCGCAGGAAGGACTTGCAGCGGCTGGTCTTTATCTTGGACGCAGGTCACAGAGCTTTCTGGAGACTTTCAAATTATCGTCCCCCCCCACCCCATCCCCATAAGCATTCATCTTGAATGCAGCCTGACAATCCCTTTCTCTCCTTGTTCACATACATGACCATCACGTATTGTCTTAATTCTCCCCCACCCCCGCAGCCAGCAGGCGGACTCTGACTGACTCATCCGGACCTGACAGATGGATTAAGGGCTTGCTGCTCAATTAGAGGTTGGCAATAGGAAGCCCCCAGTGTCTCTGAGGGAGAGATGAAGTAGTCTGTTTCTGTAAAGGTTCTGTCCTCACACACCCCACGGGGCACTTACCCTCTAGGGTCAGAAGGAGTTGGAATCGACTGTGTGACAGCAGGCTTGGATTTGATGGTTTCTAAAAGAAGACATGGGGTTCATAAAGCATCGGGCTGCTGACTGCAAGGTCAGGGGTGTGACCCCACCGGAGAAGCAATGGAAGCAGGTCTACTCTCTCCTACAGGGCTGCTGAGTCCCATCAGCTGGGGGCATGGGGCTTTGGGGCAGTCTCCTATCAAGGGGGCTGTGGGGCACATGGCTTGAGTCCTTGGCCACTAAGAGAAAGGTGGCAGCTCAAACCCAATAGCCTCCCTGTGGGAGAGAAGACTTGGCACCCTGCTCCCATAAAGATTAGTTTAGGGGGAAAAAAAAGATTAGTTTAGGAGACCTTCGGGGCTGGTTCGAACTGTCCCTTCCGGTCACTGTGGGTCATCATGGACTCTGCGGTTCACAACAACAGACTGACCACAGCTGGAAGGTTGGAGGAACCCTCTCCTGGCAGAGCTACAAGGAAGCACGAACGTAACTGCTACCAGCAGGTGACTGTCACTGGCTGGCAGGAGCACTTTCGGTGCAGTCACGCAGCTGCCCAGTGAGTCACAGTTTCCTTCTCTGAAGTGGAGATAACCATTTCTCCCCACAAGGGCGTGGGGTAGATGCATTGTAAACACTCATCTTGTGGACAAGCAGCATTGTAAACAATTCAGCGTCAGCTATGTATACATTTGTAAAGACTGTCTCGATCTACACAGATGTAGGTTCTATTTAATCATAACTATATTATAGCTGTCAGTCACGAGACATATGTCCTGGTGTCCATGGATTCATGATTGGCAGCTCTGGTAGAGAGTGGCCAGGAGAGCCCTCGCCCCAGAAGGTAGAGGCACCAAAGCCCAAACTCACTGACTTCCAGTCTCGGCAGACTCACTGATTGGGGTCGGCAGAGCTGCCACTGAGGATTTCTGAGACGGTCATTTCTTTTTTTAACTTTTAATCCTTTTATTGAGAGCTCTTACAGATATCATAACATTGCATAGTTCAGGCACATCAAGCAGTATGGTACAATTGCTACCACAATCAGTTTCAAAACATTTTGTTTCTTCTTGAACTTCTTGATCTTAATTCCCCTTTATCCCCTCCCTTCTACCCAGGAACCCTCATTTATTTTTTTCCCTATAAGTATTTTTATTAGCAGAGAACTCGTCAAGAAGGACACAGTGGGAGGGCTTGCTTT
>NW_022107431.1:33057607-33062867 GCF_000313985.2 Echinops telfairi | reverse complement strand
GGGCTTAAGTGGAGAGCAAATGTTTTGAGAATGATGAGGGCAATGAATGTACAAATGTGCTTTACACAATTGATGTATGTATGGCTTGTGATAAGAGTTGCATGAGCCCCTAATAAAACGATTAATAAATAAATAAAGGGGGGAAAAGTATTTTTTTCTTTTGCCATATTTTATACAATCCACTATATCCATTCAGAGGCAATTCTGTTGTGCAATCCTATTGAGTAGGGTTATAGTCATGAGATGGTAATTCTTTATGGGAGTAGGAAGCCTCATCTTTCCTGTTCAGAGCAGCTGGTAGTTTCAAATTTTTTTGGATCGCAGCCCAACTGGTAAGCACTACGCCACCATGGTGAAGGCTAAATGGAGAGCCTGGGTCATACCTCATAAATGAGCGCACTAATCACTGCACATACCAAACCAGGATTCATTATCTAAGTTGTCCACTTGTTGTCTGATTAGGCCCAAGGACCAATATCTCAAATATGACACAGGCTATTCAACTTGCTGATTAAATAATACAAGTTTCTGTTCACAGTGATAGTTCAGGGGAGTGGTTAGGTTTCAACATAGACCAGTATAAGGACGAGAATGCTTGTTGAGTTCACATTAGTAGAAAAAAACTTTGCCTTTTAGATACAATTCAATTCCATGCGCATGAGGTGAGGTGATTCATCCAGGGTCACTGCTTTTGTTCAAGTCAGTAGATCTCTTGATCTGAGGAAATAAACAATACCAGCTTCACCTGGACTGAAGGCCAGGGAGTTAAACATAAAGTGTAATACTGGCAGAGAGGGGAAGCACATGTATTGGGAAACCAGAACAGCAACTGAAAACCTCATAGAAAAAAATGGAAGTGGAGGTGTTGGTTAATACAAAATGATGTCACAGTTCTCGGATGAGCTACCATTTAGAGACTGGAATGCAAGATGACATTCCCATTGGCAACACAAAACACCAAGGGACAAGCTGACCAGGAAATGCCCATGTCTGGATGAAATTAAACTCAGATGGGGAATGGAAGCCTTGAATAGAGGAAAATCCCTCTTGTTGCTACAAGATTCTACTTTCAAAAACTTAGGTGTTCCTAAATACTATATTCCTCAGTACAAATTCTTGAAGAACTTAACTTCTAATTTGGGGGAAATGCTTGGCCATATATGTATAGACCCACTTGAACAATTGCTGCTGAGAAACATGAAAGGTGAACATGACCCACAGTGCAGGGAAGGCCTGCACGCATGCGAGAAGCAGGAGCCAGTCCCCAGAGTGCTGAGATGCTGGCATGGGACGAATGTGGCTTTCAGAGTCAACACAAGAAGATGGGCGATTTCACAGATGATACTGGGACATTAGAGGGCATAGATGACAATTTGCTTCTTTGGAAAAGAAAGGTTTTCAAGGCTGATCCTTGGAAGAACTATGTTCAATCTGAAAAGCAATTCGTACTGCATTTCAAAAAAATAAAAATCATACAAAATCCATGGCCAGGGAGTCAATTTTTAAATCTTTATGAGAGCAGCGAGCTACATCGTTCTCCTGAGGAGCAGCTGGTGGGTTTGAACCACCAACGCTGTGGTTAGCAGCTCAATGTGTAGCCTACCACACCACTAGTGATTATCCCCCAAATAAGTATTTGTTTCATTGTAATCTCACTAGTATTTGCCACCTTCTCTACATCCCACTCCTCCAAATAGTAAATATTAGCACTTTATTTTAATTTGCATCATTAAGGAAAATATTGTTCTATGGTTTATTTGCTAACTTACTTAGGTAAGTGATATAAAATTACATTCCATCATTAAATCATTTGGATCTTAAAATTCCTACCCTCTCAGGAATTCTCAGGGGAGCCCTGGTGGTGCTGTCATGGAAGCGTTGGCCCGCTAACTGCAAACTTGGTGGTTCAAACCCACCAGTCCCTCTGTGGGAGAGAGCTGAGGCTGTCAGCACCCCTGGAAGCTCTATCTAAACAGGGCCACTGTGAGTCAGAATGGACTAGCTGGAAGTGGATTTGGGGTTTTTCACAATTCTCAAGAACTAGTTGTATAACTAGCTGTGTAATTAAAAACTAGTCCAGACGTTAGCCCTTGGTGGGCCTCTCCTAGGTGATTCTCTTCACTCCTCATGCTTTACTCTCATGACTGACTGCTCACCCTGATCTCCAGCCCATGAATCACCTTTCTGCTACAGGCTCCTAAACCCACCCCGTCTGTGCTACTGCTGTTCTTTCTGCATCCTTCAGAAGTGCTCCGCACACTGGGAATGAAATACTGAACAGAGATCGGAAAGGACCACTGTTAAAATTGAGACTTGTTTTTAGATTATTTTAAAGATTAGGTATGAGCAACCACTGTGCAGCTTTCGTGTATGGAAATCAGGGAGAGGATTTTAAAAAAGTATTGGTAACTGAAAGAATGCCTAAGTGCTTCCATAAATACATATATTTTTAAATATTTTATTGAAAAATCTTTGTATTGCAAGGACTCATATAAACATATGCATAGTTCTAGCTACAAATTCTTTGGGCATTCTGTTAGTTTAAAAAAAATTTGAAAAGCTTTCAGAATTTTTGAAATTAGGCACTTAGAAATGCTGTACACAAACACTTAAAAAACAAATACCCTATGTTGGCACAGAAAAGAAAGCTGCATTATAGTGCACCCCATGGCCACCACGGGGGAGGGTGCCCCCACCCCCTCACAGGAAGCAGCAGTGGTGGCCGTGGGTTTCGCTGCTAACTCTCAGCTGCAGGGAAACCTTCACGGGACTCAGGTTCTGCTTGTGATGTTTCATTTCTGCCTTTTTCAAAAACAGCAAAGTCATTGTATGTTCAGATGACAGGTAACTGCCAAACAGGCTCTTCACATTTGGATCCCAACCAAGACATTGGTTGCTACCAATAAGCGCAGCAAGAGAATTCTTGATCTCTCGTAAACCCCATGCAGAAAGCCTGGTCTGGGAAGGCGAGGCTTCGCGCTGGCGTGCCACAGCTGCCTATGAAAACCCGTTGGCATCGGCCGCGAGCCTGTACCCAATCAAGGTCTCCTTCCCGCCGTCGTCCACGGGCAACTCCACGAGCACGTGAGGTTTATCGTAACCGAACGAGGTGGTAGTGTTTCTTAGCATTGTGGGGGCCTGTCCTGCCAGCTTCCCTTCAGCCGTATTGTCTGGGGGGGCTTCCGAATCCAATAAGAAGCTGCCAGATCCCATAAGACCGCTGTCGGAACCGTTTCTGGAGTGATACGAGTTTACAGTGATGCTGCAGGGCTCAGACTGGCTGCTACTTGAAGAGGAAGAATTCGCCGCTCTCACTGGAGGCAGAGGGCTCCCGGGGACCACATCAGGAAGACCTTCTTCAGTGACCACGACGATTTCGCTGGAAACTTCTGTGTGCTCCACGGTGGCAGGGCTGTCTTCTGTGTGCACGCTGGGAAGGGCTGCTGGAGGCAACGGCTCTTTGCCGACCACACTCTCACTGTCTGAGGTAACCGGCTGGTATGACGTGATGAGCGATATGTATTTTGCTTCCGGTTTTGTCTCTAAAGTGGCATGTTTTACCACAGTGAGCTAGGAGGAGAGAAAGAGTAAATTGTTAAACTGAAATGCCTAGCCTCAAAAACTGTCATGTATGGGTAACGGATTGTTAAATATGCCACCAAATGACATATTTAGCACAACATTAAAATAGAATCTGGTGATCGCCTCTTTTCTTTGGTTGTAATGAAAAAGACAACTGTATTAGAAATTTTAATTTTTTCAAACATTTTCTAAGTCACCAATATCTCAGCTACACAAGCCCTGGTTGTAACTACCAGTCACACATACGCGTGTCACACTGCTGACCGGAGGACACCAACTAATTTTACAGTAGTTTTACTTTTCCCCTTCATCTTTATAATTTTCAGTGGCTCCTATTATTACTATATGCTGATGCTTGAATTTCTTTAATAGCAGGTGTGTGTTTCCAATTTTTGCTACTACAGCACAAGTTGAAAAGAAATACTTTCACAATGTTTCATTTATAAAATTATTTCCTTAGAATAAATTCCTAAGAGTAGAGTTTCTGTATAAAAAGTGGAGCATATTTGTGGCTCTTCCTACCAGGGTGTTATGAATCAAACTGTGTTGCCCAAAAATGTGTTGTACATCGTAACCTCTCAGTCTGTGTTTATGATCCCGTTGGTGAAGGGACTGTTTTTACGATGTCAATGAGATAGGATTCCTGTAGGCTGTGGCTTAAATCAATCTTGGTGGGTCTGACTCACTCACTCACTCTATTGGTGACTCTTTAGGACAGAGTGGAACCGCCCCGTGGGTTTCTGAGACTGTAACTCTTTACAGGAGTAGAAAGCCTTACCTTTCTCCTGCAGAGCGCTCGTGGTTTCAAACTGCCGACCTCACAGTTAGAAGCCCAACACATAACTACTACATCAAACAAGCAAGCAAAGGAAGCAGAGGTGGAAGATGAGAGGGGCCGGCCATGTGAAGATCACCCAGGAGCGGAGCTCAATGAGGTAAGGACCTTCTTCCAGAGGAGACACAGAGAGAAAGCCTTTTCCTAGAAGCAGAAGCCTGTTTGGACTTCTAGCCTCATAACCAGCGAGAAAATACACGTGCTTGTTAAAGCCACCCACTTGGGGTATTTGTGACAGCAGCACTGGATAACTAAGGCAGAATTTGGCACCAGGAGTGGGGTGCTGCTCTAACAAACCCAAGAAATGTGGAAAGTGGTTTTGGAATCTGATGGGTAGAGGTTAGAAGAGTTTAAGATGCTTCACAGTTAAGGCCTAGATTGCCTTGCAAAGATTGCTGGTGAAATTACGGATGTCAAAGGTAATTTTGGTGAGCACGCAGAAGTGGGGAGAGCTATAGAGAAAGTCTCTATTACTTAAAGAATACTAATGGTGCCAGCAACAGAATGTTGCTAGAATGTGGACAGTAAGTGTGCTCTGGTGAGACTTTAAAAAAAGAGAAAGGATGATAATACTATTGGACAACAGAGTAAGAATGGTGTTTTTTTTATGTCATGGCAAAGAACTTGTCTGAATTATGTTCAAAGATTTGGTGGACAATGAAGCACACATCATTCCTCTAGTTTCTGAATGCTTCTTCCCCCCCACTACGATGACCCAGTTCTATTTTACAAATCCAGCTAGACCAGAGTACACACATTGGTACCAGTAAGAGCTCTTGACACATGGAGTCCAAGACAGATAAAACCCTCAGGAAGAGTCGTGGGAGTAGCGAGATATGGTGG
>NW_022107431.1:33055650-33056840 GCF_000313985.2 Echinops telfairi | reverse complement strand
ATTAGGAAAGAATGCTGTCTGTCTCTTGGAATTCTATGGGCAGGAACAGATCCTCAAAAACCAGAACAGGGTCATCCCTGGAGCAGATCAGAGATCTGCAGAAGTGTTGGAAGGAGCACAGCGATCAGATGGGCGCATGGTCTTCTGGGTGTCAAGGGATGGAGCCACAGAATCCTAGGTTTCAGAGGCAGCTCTTCAACGGGCAGAACGCGGACTGGTTGTGCTGAGTAGGGTTGCCATTTGGGTTGCTAACTGCAAGGCCAGTCGTCCAAAACCGCCAGCTGCTTTGAGGGAGGAAGATACGGCTTTCTATTCCAGTAAAGAGTTACAGTCGCATAACGTAGAGGGGCAGTTCTACTGTCCTACAGGGCCTTGATAAGCTGGCATTGAGTCGATGGCAGTGAGTTTGGGTTGTTTATTTTGGAAGTCCACAATGCCAAGTTGACATCCCGATGGGCCTGGGAGGTAGAGCTGAATCCCAGGGCCAAGGGCCCTCCAACCAGAATGCTGAGAGCATGGTCAGCACTCAATGAAGGGCAGAGCCCCTGCCCAGGGGATCTCAGAGAAGAGAGCATTGATTTCCAATCCTGAGAGCCCAGGTATGGCGTTCTGCTGGTTTGGGACTTCCTCGGTGCAGTTTATGCCTTCTTTCCTCCATTTTCTCCCTTTCGTACTGGCAATGTCTACCTGGTACCTGCTCCCCCACTGTATTTTAGAAACAGGCAGCCTATAGTCCAGATTTCATAGTTCAACAGATGAAATGGAATTTTGTCCTGGGGTAGAATATACCTAAAGTTTCATCCACATATACTTTAGGTGATTCAAAAGATAAGATTTTGAACTCGAAGTTGAAGTAAGACTTTTGAGATGATGTGATAATGCATGTGACAAAGACATGAATTTTGGAGGGCCGAAAATTATATCCACCACTGCCACTCCCAAATACGCTTTATAAATCTTAACTTCTTTGCCTATTCTCATAATTCCAATTGGGAAGAAGTTATCTTTGTTATGTTAATGAGACAGGATGAATGCAGGCTGTGTCTTAATTCAGTGTCTTTTGAGATGCAGAAAGTGATTAAACAAGCAAGCATGAGTCATAAAGACTGAAGACGACCCAGCAATCCCCCTACTGGGCATCTACCTAGAAGAGGCAAGAAATAAACCAAGGCCAGACATCTGTGCTCCAA
>NW_022107431.1:33035590-33052924 GCF_000313985.2 Echinops telfairi | reverse complement strand
AAAAAAAAAAAAAAAAGACTGAGGACAAGCGATGGCAAGCCACATGAAGATGGCCAACGAGCAGAGGCTCAGAGACAAGGACCTTCCTCCAGAGCTAACAGGAAAGAAAGCCTTGCCCTAGAGCTGACACCCTGAATGTGGACTTCTAGCCTCCTAAATTATGAGAAAATGAATTTCTGTTTGTTAAAACCACTCGTGACATTTCTGTTACAGAGGACCATTACTTTTCACCAGGATAGATCAGTTTTATTACCACTTGTTCTACATTGAATATTCAGGCTTATTTTTCCTTCTCAAGTGGGTGTAAAATGACATTCTACAAGGTTGCTTTGTGTTTAATTATCAGAAAAGGTGAATATTATATTAATTGTTAATGATAAGTTTTTATCCATTGTTCTTAGTAGCATTTTTATAATGAATTTAATTTTAATTTTATAATGAATGAATTTTCCCTTTGCAAATCACAGGTATTTTCCCCGTCATATTTGATTCAAACAGGTACCATTTTGATACCTTTAGAACATTCTTTCATCATATGAAGGCTTTTAAATGTAAAACATTGAGATGTCAAACTTACTTCAGTCTCCTTTCTTACCATCTTACCATCTATATTCCAAGCACAATGAACTGTTTCTGCATTTATAGATTGTCACAGGCCAGGATACTTGATTGCTGGCCTCAGAAATGCTGTCCTTAGTACCTGGAAAAACACCTACCTGCCCCTGCTTGAGCACTGCTGTTCTGGCAAAGCCATTGCTAACCCCGAGACCCCAAGACTGGATGAGGTACTCATTGACACACATATAAACCTCTATCTTGAACTTAGCACACTGTACATCCATTGTACGTTTAACTTTCTTGCCAAGTAGATTTCAAGCTGCTTAACAGATGTGCCTAACTGTGCTTTTGTATCAAAATGTGCTCAGTACTCAGGGGGGGAAATGTGTGGTTTTGGGGTATACTAAATGTTTTATGGTAGGCCACATACTGCTGTATGCTATTCTATCTCAACTGCACAGTATTTTACAGAATTTAAGAAACTAAAAAATTCATTATGACAATTAGTGTATATAATTGAAGGAAATCATTTAAATAAATTACCAAGGACTTGGGTAATGCGTTGTTTCTTCTCTTAAAAGGTTTCTTCTTAATGTAACAATATATGAATACAGAGATAAGGATAAGAACTACAAAGAATACGGTAGCAAAAACAACTGGAATCCAAACAGAATCTGAAAAGAAGCAAAGAAAGATCACACACATTAGAGTGAACTACTGCTACAGCTGAGCTCATCATTCACAGTAGTTACATTCTATGAAGTGGCTGCGAATCAGCAACTCGTGAACCACAGCTCCTAGGGAAAATATAGCACCAGGCTCCTGCAAGCCTCTGGTCACAGCATTTTCATCAATTGACTGTTATACAGCCTTGCTGCATGTGTGTTTCTCTTTAAAGCCATCCTATTTAAGCTACATTGAGTCATTAATACTCAACTTCATAGCCCACAGTGCTGTAATTCAAGCCTAAGCAAAGTTTACCTGACACGTGTTTTTTCTGTAAAGCACATCTCAGCCTCTTTATGCTAAACAGTACTTTAGCACTATGCTAGGGTCCATTTTCAACAGCAAAATCAAATTAGTGCCATGAAAAACATGGCATTGAACAGACCTTAAAGGGCTCTTGTTTCCACTGATATCAGATGAAATGAGAAAACAGAGTGTCGCCTATTTGACCTCAGCTGGAAACCTGTATGGTGGCGACTGAAGATTCCTGTTCTGGGACAGCCACGAGTCATCGTGAAAGTGCCGGCAGGTTGATTTCGGAGTTTAAAAGAAACCTTAATGAGTGGGTACATTTGCGAGTACGCAATCTGTGAATTTGGAGGATCGGCCGTCCCACGGAGTTATAAAGCCGAGGGCTGCTCGTTTACAGACTGACTTCACTGGGCAGCCAACGTGGTCACAGTGGTAATGGACAGTGGAACAGATGTCAAGTGTTCTGAATAGAACATGATGTCTCTGTCCTGTGTAGTTTCAGGACGTTTTTCTGAACCTTTTCACTGCAGCCTTGGATAATCTTGTTTCCCAGAGTTAGACTTGTCTCTCAGTTAAAGGAGCAAAGAAAAAATTAAGCAACTGTAAAAATAAACTCTGCAACATTCATACCGTTTAAAATAGTTTAGCCCCCTCCTCAGAATTTTCCGTTACACTTTATCTATTTCAAGATGGCAAATACTCGGGAAGATGTGTCCATATGGCCACATGCCACAAGGAAGAAGCCACTTTGAATGAAAGCCATCTGATGCTGTTTCATTTTGTCAGCACGATTTTCAGTATTTTTTATAGTCCCGTCTTCCTAATGAACAGCACTTGATGTATCGGGTGAAGTCTGGATGCCTTTGTGGAATCCTACCACCTCTAATGTCTATTCCAAAGGGTACAGTCACTAGATAACGAATGCTAATAACCATGTCTCACGTAGTAAAAGACGTGCCGCCTGTGAGGCACCAACACAGACAGGAGGGGGGCCTCTGTGTCTGAGGTACCGTGGCGCCATCATGTGGACAGAGTTTATCATCCCACTGTCAAATATAGACTAAAATTTTTTTTAAATCTGGGAGCATTTGCATAATTCAAATTTTGTGCATTAAGTAGAATTTTATTATTTGCATTATGCTAGTCTATAACACCATTTCTAATGTTGACCCCCCAAAAACAAGGAAAAGATGATGAATAAAATATTTTTAAATGTTAGAAAAATGACCCACAATCATTATGTAAATTGATTTAATTATTTTGTGTATTAATTTCTAGTCTATTAACATGTCATACAATTGTAATCAATGACATTCCAATTATTCTTTTTCTAAAGTTCGTCTTCTTACAGAAAATTTTATTGCATACATACAAAGGATTTCAAAAAGTTTATGGAAAAATGGAATGAAAAGATAATGCTTCTTGTTGGCATTTTGTATGATTTTCTGTATATAAAATCCAGGACAGGTAAGTCTATAGAGACAGTAACTGGTATGGCAGAGGAGGCTGGGGGGAAATGGGGAGTTATCAACAATGAGTATGAGAAGAAAACGCTCTGAAATTTATTGGATGCTGATTGTATAACTCTTTACAATATGACTGGACAATTAAATTCTATGATATATGAAGTATATGCCAATATAACTACCTTAAGGAAGGGTAACAGAATTCTTGCACAACCTTTCATAGTTCTCTCATAGCATCAGGTCTTGCTGGAGTAATAAACTGACTTACTACGTTATTCTGGACAACAATGAAATGCCAACCTTCATGGACATGGTTTTATGTATTTGTTAAATCTTTTCTTTCCTGGGTCAAAAGGTCACTATACTGTTTCCAGTTCCTTTTGTCTTTTAATGCTGGAGGAATTAATTGCCATCGTCTTAATTTACTTTTTTAATACATAGAGCTACTGAGTAGTTTAAAAAGAGAAAAGAAATCTACCAAAATTACAAAGAGACAGCCCTTTTGCATAGCCTCCCGCTCTGGTAACCACACTCTATTTAGAATTGCAAGAATACAATACTGGGGGAAATGGCAAGAGCTTACCTCTGGAGCTGTTACTTGCAGTGACAATGCAATATTCTTCTGACTTTTCTGTCGAAACGCTCCATCTTTTATCGTGGCCTTCTGCTGACGCGCAGTACTCGGTATTCGGTTGGGCCTTCGGGATACTGGACCAACACTGCGTTTCATTGCACTCATTCACCGTAATGCACACGGCCTGCAGAGGCACAATGAAGATGCAGGGCTCCTTTCAATTTGCTAAGGAGTAGCACCATTTTCATCAGGACACGAGACTGAAGGAAACATGGCTGTGGTGTTTCCCATCACCATCAATTTATGATGACCATGTTTGAATGAGGCGATCAAAGTTCTGCCATCAAAGTCAGTTATTCAACCAACAATGCTCGCTTGCCCTTATCCCTATAGAACTAAAAACTGAGTTGGGGTGAGAGAGAACATTTCACAAGAAGAATGATAAAAGTGTTCTGGAAAGGCTGCCGGATCCTTTGGCAGTAACATAGGAAGGGTTGGGTGAGGCCATCCTGGTAATGCATCATTCATTCAGCCAGCCAAGGCGCATGGGTCACTCAGAGTGCCAAGCATGAGTTCCATCCCAAGATGCAAAGGGAAGACATCAGTCCCTGCCTTCACAGAACGTAGAATGCAATGGAGAAGAGGGTTAAGAAAGAAATGTCACAGGGGGCAAGGTGCAAGGCACGATACAGGCTGCGTGCAACTGCTGGTGCTGTGTGCCACTTAAGTTGATTCCAACTCATTAAGATCCTATATGATGGTACAGAACTGCTCCACGGAGCTTTCTAAGTTACAGTCTTCATGAACACAGATTGTCGGGTATTTTTTCCTGTGGAGCCACTGGCAGGGCAGAACTGCCAACCTTGGATTAATAGCAGAGCACTTAACCTCTGCACCACTAGGACTCCTTTGCATGTAACTAGTAGCAGTCAAACCACGGAAGAGGAAATCATTGACTGTGTCCCTTGGAATTCTTGTGGTGATCCTGTTGCCTACGGTAAACAGAAGAAATTTGCCATATTCTACGTAAAAGCGTGGTGCTTTCAGGGAACTATGAACAAGCAGTTCCCCAGCGCACAGGGCAAAGTCATGGTGGGAGGAATGGGGAGACAAGGAGCTAGAAAGACCATGAGAGCCTTATTCACTATGTCATGAAGGGGGATTTGAACCTGGGGGCTTGGGGGTGGGGTAAGGGATTGGGGAGGGGTAACCAGTGGGGTGTCCTTAAGAGGTTGAAGGTGTGAAGTAATAAGGTGAAGTTTGGGTTTTTGAAAAATAACTGTCCCAACAGCCAAGTAATATTGTAAAATCTAAATCAGATCATGCAATTCTTCTGCTTAAAATCTCTCCAAAGGTGTAACCATGCACTCAGTATAAAAGTCAAATCCCAAGAGGAGTTATGAGTTGTGGCCCCAATGATGTCATGGGCTCTTTTTTCCTGCCACACCTGCTGGGGCTCCTTGCAGCCCCTTGCATATTCCTGGTACGCTCCTGCAAGGGCCTCTGCTCAGAGGATCCTCGCCGAAAAAGCCCTTGCTCACCTCCTTTAGCCTTGGCTCTGACAACTCCTCAACAAGCCTTCCTGGCCACCCACCCTATTTAGATTCACTGGTCCTCACCCAGTCTACTGGCACTGTCCCTGGCCCCCCTGTAGTTTTCTTAACGAGCACTGTCATCTGAGTTTTGTTTGTACTGTTCACTGGGATATCCTTGATGACCAGAAGGCGCACAGTAAGTACTTGATAAACATTTGCTTAATAAATTAATGGCAGCATTGTGAAGACTGAAAAAAACTGTGCTAGGAGCCCTGGTGGTGTAGTGGTTATGCATTGGACTATAATCCACATGGTCTGCAGTTCGAAACCACCAGGAGCTCCTGGGGACAAACTGAACTTTCGACTTCCATAAGCAGTTACAGTCTCAGAAACCCACAGGCAGGTCGCTAGGAGTCCGTACTGAGGTGAGGAGGTGCTCATGGAAGTGTGATCTACACACCAGAAGGAAAAACAGTATCCGTCAGTGTGAGGTTTAGAGCAAGCCAATGGAAGAAAGCCTTAATTGATGAATGAAGATGCACAGCGGTTTACAATCTAGCGCCTGCTCCTGATCCCATTGCTGGCGAGGAATGGTTAGCAGACCAGGTACTCTGAGTGGCACTGGAGTCCAAGACTGGAGGTGGAAAGGAGATTTGAGAAGTTGTTACAAATATTCAGGCCTAGTTAAAGGCCTGGTGTAAGAAATGGGGGAGACATAATAAACTGGAAATAAATTGTAAGTGGAATATAGAAGACAGTGAGAAAAAGAAATCTAGGATTCTAGATCTTTATACGTTTTAAAAACCTAATTTCAGGTATGGGTAAATAGGTAGATGGTGGTCAATGGGGACTCAGTTCCGAGTTTCACACATCTGAGGATTTCAACCAGAGTCATGTCTTTACATAGATATTTATAGAAGCCAAAGATACCATTTCTAAGATCTCACATATACAGATATACCCATATTTGTGTCCATTTATATAAACTTTTGAGTTGTTAGCTTATGTAATTACATATCCTAATCACAGAATTGTTACTAAACATTAATATTATGTGTTATTAAACATTATTATATATATAATAATACCCATTATATAAGCTTGGAACTCACAACTTTATATCCTTAGCCTAATATCCTATGGCCTAGCTACAATTTCTGCTTGGATTATACTCCATTTGCAACTTTCCCAGTCTTAGTTATGAAAATAACTAAATTGCTGTCTAGTTTTCTCTGTTTCTGGCTCTCCCTCACCCCCACCCCCATCACAATTCCCAACCTATTCACCAGCAAATACTACTGGATCTACTATCAGAACATACTGTCTGCCCTCGTCTCTCACTCCTAGTTCTATCACTCTGGTTCCTTCCATTATCTCCTTCCTCCTCTGGCCTAGAGCACTGCCATGAGCTCCCACCTTCTTGCTGCTGGTCCTTAGGCCCATGATCCAATCTCAATCTAATAAGATACATTGTATCAGATTGTATCACTCTTCTGATCAAAGCCCTTCCCCCATACCCCATGGTTTATTCATCTTATTCGGAGTAAAAGCCCAAATCCCTACATAGGCATAAGGGCTCTTCAGTATGTGACCCCATCCCACTTGGATCCCTTTCTGATTCCATTTCTTCTACTCTTGCCCTTACTTATTCAGCTCCACGTTATGCCCTCATATTATTGCACATTGGCACAATGAAGAAGAAAAGATTGTAATTATCTTCGGTTACCCCTGGAGAAAAGGGAGGTATACTGCTAAAGCACTAGACTAGGGTCATGCTACTGAAACTGGCTGAGAAACACTTAAACGTATTAATCTAGTCACTGTTAAAGATGAACAAATTCCTCACAATAGTATTCCTATCTTCCTTTTCTCTTGCAAAAATCTATATCTACAGACTTTTCTGAATATGCCTAGAATTCTACTTCGATTACACTATGATAAGAAACAACTGATGCTATATACAGAACAATTTCTACTCAGAAAAAGGTGAACTGGAAACACTTACTTTACTTCCATTAGTTTTCACATTTACGTTGTATGTGAAGCTGTAGCAAGTATCTTCAGAAGCAAACACAGTTCCCAGCTCTGTTCCATTTACAATAACTAATGGATGAAATATGTCGATAATGATTATGTCTTCCTTTTCTCTGATATGTAGCTTAGGTGGTCCAACTTTCCCTGAGAAAAACAACACACATGTGCATTATATATGTACACACACAGAAACATGCACTCAGGCACACTTTAATACTGATCTTGGGACTTCATGGTACTTTCCATAAAATTAAAAACAAAGAAAAAATGCAACCTGCTCTTTTTCTGTTGTTGCTGTCCTAAAGCAGGGCCATATGTAAACCATCCCACTAAAATCCAGAATATATTCTAAGTGTCTTTAGTATAGAAATACTCAACATCGCTCAGGCAAGAATGACTCTTAACTAAATTTCTCTTTAGTGGTGTGATTTCATTCTAGTCCTAGAGAAAAACACTTGGGTATGACCCTTAGTAAAAAATATTGACATCATAAGGGCTTTATAAACTATTTGCTTTTTTATCTTAGTTTCTATGAGTTAAGAAACCTGGGCTGCAAAAATTGTTTCAGAAAAAGCCTGAGCCATCTTTGATTCCTCACCACGACTGTTATCACCAGCACCCAGCCTGTCTGCGATGATGGCGGTAGAAGTTGGCCTAATGCATTCGGTTTGTATGGTGAAGACCACAGCTAGCATCATTCCACGAGATGCGGTGTGCCTTTGATGCCTGCCCCTGAAGGGGACAAATAACCTACCCTGCTCATCAGGCTTAGGGAGCAGCACTTTGTGCCCGGTGGGTCTCTTGTTCCCTTTTAAAATTCTTATTATGAGAAATTCCAATGATACTAAAAGTCAACATTTAGCAATTAGTAAGCATTATACCATGTTTGCATCATCAATCCATTTTTTTTCCCAGCAAAAATATTTTCCCAGTTGTCCCAAAGTTATCTTTTATAGCTGATTACTTGAAACCCAGGATTCAGGCAGAGAGTCCATACAGTGCAATGGGCTGTTTTGTCTCTAAAACCTTTTCCATCTACTGCAGACTCCCCTCTACCTCTGCCTTTTAGCCATGACATTGCCTTGTGGAAAAGGCTGGAACAGTAATCTCATAGATGGGCTCGTTTGCCTGATTTCTTCTGTTTGCTCATTCTGTTGCTTGACTTGACTCTCAATCTACTGTACAGGGAGGTCCATTTTTGTCACCGCAGTGTCCTCAGGATCAATGAGACACAGATTGGCACAGAATAAGAGTATGCCCTGGGTAAATATTTGTGGAAGAACTGGCCAACAGATGACAAAGGTATGGACGCTGGAGAAAAAGGGGGGAAAAGGCATTCGAAGGAATGAAGAGGAAGGGTCAAGTAAGTAGGCACACTCTGAAGAGCAGGAGGAGAACCCAGGCAGTGTCTAGTGACACAGCACGGCAGCTGGCAGGGGATAGGGAGGTTAGAAGATAAGGGAATGAAGGCTGCAGAAGTGAGGGCCATGTGACTAGAGCTTTCTTTTGCCTAGGAGTCAGGGTTTGAGAACTCCAAGGTAGGAGGTCATAAATTCTGAAGCTGGAGGCAAAAACAAAGATCAGGTAACTATACTACTGGACTAGGATTCCAGGGAGTAGAGAACAGAAAATCCTGAGGGTAGAGAAATTAATGAAGTAAATTTAAATTGACATTAAAATTTCCCCAGGTATTGAAAGGGCATACAGTAGAGAGAATGAGAGCCAGCCACCCAAGTCCTGAGCGGATGGAACTTGGAAGTGAATGCTAGAGAAGGCAGGGAGGGAAGGGCCAGTGCATAGCTGGTGGGGCAGCACCAAGTCCATCTTTGCATGGGGTTGAGGTGCACGGGCTCCCAGAGGGCAACGCGACGGCTGTCTCCCCGCCCTATTTTGTGAAGCTTGGAGAAAGGGAAGATATGAACCCTCCAGATGCTTCCTGAGCATTTTAGTAATGTTTAGCAATTGCGCTCTCTCTCTCTCTCTCTCTCTCTCTCACACACACACACACACACACACACACACACGACCTATGTAGGCATTTTCAAGTCTAAAATCTAGACATATGCATATTTTACCCACCATCTTTGCAGATAATGAAATCCTTTGTCTCCACATAGGCCGATTCTTTTTGCCCAAGCCTCGCTTTAACTCTGGCCCAGACAGACTCTAATGGATCGTAAATTTCATTAAAAATATTACAGTGATGGAGAGAAATATTCGTACAGACAGCCTTCCATAGCCCGTAGCTGAAAGAAAGAGGGATCAGAAAACACAAAGGTAACTTTCACTGTTAACTTATACACTTGACCCTCCTTAGTCTATGCTTTTCTGATTTTCCTTTGCAGGACAGAGCAAGAGTGAAATAAGTGCAGGATGGAGAAACTCTTGATTAGAAATAACACCAATTCCTTTACAATAAGGAGGCTCATTTTAAAATGTAAGACTTTTACAGACCACATTACACACCCAATTAAAGAATCCAGTCTTAAACAAATCAAGATATCAGTTAACAGACTGTGTTAGACAGGGTTCTCTAGAGAGATAAAACCAAATTGTTGAAATTTAATATATTTATTTATAAAGATAATTAGATATATAACAAGAAATGAACTGTTAAATCATATACAGATAAATATATAATACAAGAAATAAACAGTTAAATTATAATGCACTACAAATGGCGCAATGCAACTCACTCCCATGAGAGAGAGTTGTGAGAGACTAGCAGTCCTTCAAGTCTAGTCTGCTGCCAGATCGTCCTCTATTTATAGAGAGAGCTAGGCTATGTCATCACAGCAGCCAATCACAAGGCAGGCCACCAACTGCCAGTCCCCAGCTCCAGAGATGTCTTAAAGGGACCTCAACTTACAGTGACACAGTCCACAGGCTAGGCCTCCCAGGTAGTGTAGCCTTTAAATTGAGGCACAGAACAAGCAAGGCAGCCACACACTGGTCCAATGATCAAAGAGGGAGAGACAAGGAAGGTGAGGCTCACCAAGGCATTTATCTCTCTGCCCTTCAGTTAATCCCACTTGTGTTTATCGGCCAGGGTGCCACAATAAACTATCTCACAGACATTGTTTTAAGCTAATTGCAAAATCAAGCAAGGTATTAAAAGATCTAAAACTTGTCAACACAGCACGGCAGCTGGCAAAGAGGATAGGGAGGTTAGAAGATAAGGGAATGAAGGCCGCAGAAGGCAGATTTCTGCCTTCCTACTCAAAAACACATTACACCAAAGGAGCTAAAAGTAACAGCATTATTTTTTATACTGAACTTATGTTATTTGTAGTGCCTTCAAATCTTAGAAGTATGTGATATTTCTCTATGTACTACAGGGAAGACACAGAAATAGGAGGCACTGTTCTAAAAAGAAAGAGCCCTTCTAGCGTAGTGGTTATGTGTTGGGTTGCTCACCACGAGGTCAGCAGTTTGAAACCACCAGCTGCTCAGCTGGTGCAATATGGGGCTTTCTACTCCTACACTAGGTAGTCTTGGGGCAGTTCTACCATGCCCTGTTGGGTTGCTCTGACTGGCATCGACTCAATAACAGTGAGTTTGGTTTTTGGTTGGTTTTGAGGAGAACAGTTGTGTGCCCCTAGCATGTCTGGATGTGTAGATGCATGTCCACAAGCAGCCATTTGGGAAGTTGTGCCAGGTGGAAGGAAGGATGAAGGGAGCAAAGCAGGAGTTGCACAGGTGCAAGCAGTGAAGCAAGAACAGAACACAAGGGTAGTGCAGTAATACTCACCCATAATTCTTTACCTCCACAGTGAAAACAGGAGCTGGCACCATGGCTGGGTACTCCCAATGCAGGACAGGATTCATGTTGTAGGACTCGATCGCAACATTGGTTGGCAGAGGCACTGTGAAAGGAGATCCCAAGAGCAAAATAGGCATCAGTATGAATGTGACATTGGAACACATTCTAAGACACCCAAGATGGCCAAATGCACGTGTGTGAAGAAAAGCAGAATTCTCCAGGATAGTCATTAAATTAACAATAGATTGTAAAAATGATTTTAAAAAATAAATACAAATATAGCCAAAGGCAGTATCTGCCCATCTTGTTTGAAGAGTCTTTATGAGTCAGCATTGCCTCTTGTAAGAACGAGGACCCCTGGTGGCGGAGGGTAGTTGGTCACAAAGTGGGCTGGTAGCCGCAAAGCCAGGGGGTTAACCCGAAAGCCGCTCTTGGGAGAAAGATGAGCGTGTTGATGCCTGTAAAGACTTACAGCCCCATAACTCTAGGGAGCAATTCTACTATGCTCTGTGGAGTGACTATGAGTAGGAATGGATTAGATGGTGGTGAATTTGGTTGGATATAAGAATAATGCTCATTTAATCAGTAGAGTTTTTTTTTTTTTAATTAAACACAGTTTCTATTCAATGTTTACAGAACAACTGGCTACAGCAGGGATAATCAATTTTATTCTAAAACACCACCCAGACTTTCAACTCTCTACTCGATAACCATTACACACTCCTCATGCCTTCGGGTTAGCACAAGGAAGGCCTATAGAATGACCAGAAGAACCATCTCTCATTCCAGCTTTGTCAGCATTGTGTTCTGGGATGTCCTGTTTATAAAGACGCACAGTATTGCGTCCTGCCTTTGCTCTTTGAAGCCATTTAAGAAAATGTTTGTTGCTAAGACTTGAGTCACCAAAGGGCTTAAGTTTCTTGAATATCTTGTAATCATACATTATCAAACCATAGTTTGGTTATTAAAAGAAGATGTATAGTCCCCCTACGCAGCATAAAAAGGTGTCATCTGTCACCCTTGGAAATTTGAAACACACACCTGCACCTTCCTCTCTGCTTTCACACCCCTTCCCTAACTATTTATGACTAGACGTGAAATGACAGACCTACTGGCCTAGAAAAGTATTTTACATACAATTTACTTTGTCATTAAAATACAATTATGAGAGAAATAGTGACTGGTATGTTTCAAAGTGTCTCGGATGACGCTGATGATCTCTTAGGTTTATATTACATAGATTGCTCTGATAAAGATCCCCGGCCACACAGTGGGTAAGAACTCGGCCTCAACTCCCTGCCACCGAGTCAGTTCGGGCTAATAGCAACCCTATCGAACAGGGTGGAACTGCCCTATGCGTTTCCAAGACTGCAGCTCTTGACAGGAGTGGTAAGTTCCATCTTCTCCAGCGGAGCTGACGGGCAGTTTCCAACTGACAACCTTGTGGTTAACAGTCCAATGAGTAACCACTAGGCCATCAAGGCTCCTCATGGGTAAGCTCAGCTGTCAACTGAATTGTCAATGACTCTCAAGTCTTTATCAGCAGTTCAATGGGAGAAACATGTGGCAGCCAAATGCTTCTGTAAAGATTACACCCTTGGAAATATGGTGCAATTCTATCCAGGCCACTAGAGTCGCTATCAACCACCATTGATTTGATGGCAGTGGAAATTCTACAATGCAATTTTAAAATTCCTTTAAAAAACAAATGCAAATGAAAACACAACCTCTGAAAATATTTGAGGCATGGCCAAGTGTAGTACGTGAAGGACAATTTGTAACAATAAAGTCACAGATCAAGACAGAAGAATCCCAACCAACACCTTAACCTTACATCTTCAACAATTAGAAAAAGGACAGCAAAGTAACCCTACAGTCACCAAAATTAAAGAAACAATAAAGACTGGAACAGAAATAAATGAAATAGAACAGGGGGGGAAATTAGAAGGAATCAACAAGGCTAAAAATTGGTTCAACAAAGGAGAAGATACAAATAGCACACACAAATTAAAAAACTACAAACTTCTAGAAACATATTACCTACCTAAGCTAACACAGACTGGGAAGAAATTTTGAACAGGTCCATTACAAGAGCAGAATCGATCTGGTCATTTAAAATCACCCAACAAAAAAATAAATAAAATAAAATAAAATCACCCAACAATAAGTGTTAGCCCAGACAGCTTCACTGGAAAATCCCACCACACATAAAAAACAGCTGACACCAACCAGGCCTACTCAAATTATTCCAGAGTACAGAAAACTCCAGGATTCATCTTATGATGTGAACATGGCCTTGATGCCCACACCAGGGAAAGATGTGTCAGTAAAAAAATTAAATTATAAACAATCAGAGGTCATGAACATAGAAACAAAACAATCTCAATAAAATTCTAGTTGCTAGAATCCAGAAAAAAACGCCCTCCCCCCACTTCCCCTGCTTCTGAGATGGTTCATTTTGTACCCAGCAGGATAGTAATCACAATGAACACTGTTAACAATCACTCACAACCGAACCCTATCAGTATCTCCCCCCACCTTTCTTACCTAGACACACAGAGTCAAGGATCATTTGGTAGGAGGTAGAGAGACAATAATTAGAAAAGCCACATTAATTCACAGTACTGCGCCAAATCTAACACATCGCTGAGTTTTAGCCAGAACTGTAAGAAAGGGACATTAAAGGTATCCAAATTGGCAAAGAAGTAAAAATACCTTCAACTGCAGCTAATCTGATCCCATACGTAGAAGATCCCATAGACTCCTTTAGAAAATTACTGGATTAATTGTATGATTCAACAAAATAGCAGGATAAAATGTCAATAGACAAAAATCACTCAGATTACACTAAGCAAGAGAACTCTGGAAAGGAACTAAGGTAAATAATGTCATTTAAAATAGCTGCCCCCAATATGAAATGATTAGGAATAATCTACCCAGAGAAAAAAAGGCCTACACAAAATAAAACACTACTTGAGAAACTAAGAGACTATCACTGTGAAAAGGTCAACATTACTCAAAGTAATCTACAGATACAATGCGATCCCGATCCAGATTCCAACATGATTCTTGAAAAAGCACCAACTTTATATGGAAAGGAATGAGACCCTGATAGGCAACATTCTACTAAAGAAGAACAAAGCAGGAGATGTGACACTTCTTGGTCCTGAAACCCACCACACAGCCCCTCCGACAGAGCAGGCTGCGATTGACACAGGGACAGCCACACAGGCCAGTGGAGCAGAGCTGAGAACCAAGAATTAAATCCAACCGTTTATGGGCGAATGATTTGACCAAAAGCTTAAACTCATTGAATGGGGAAGAGATCATCTCTTTAACAAATGATGCTGTCAAAGTGGATATTCATTTGTGGGGAAATGAAACAGGATCCATCTATCACATCCTAAAAACGAAACAAAACAAAAACTCAAGATGGACCAAAGACCTAAATGTAAAACCTCAAACAAAAAAGACAATCAATAAAAAAATAGGAACAGCGGGTCTGGAGGAAGAATCAATAACCTGCAATATGCAGGTGACACAACCTTGGTTGCTGAAAGCAAGGAGTTGAGGCACTTACTAATGAGGGATCAACTACTGTACCCTTCAGTATTGATTATAATTCAATGTAAAAAAAACCAAAAAATCCTATCAAATAAGCCATTAGACATCATTAAAAAAAAACAGAGTAAAGACTGAAGTTGTCAAAAATTTCATTTTACTTGGATCCACAATCAATGCTCATGGGGGCAGTGGTCACAGAATCAAATGACGTATTGGGCAAATCTGCTGCAAAAGACCTACTTGAAGGGGCACAGAGCAAAGATGTCACATTGAGGAGTAAAGAGCACCCATCCAAGCTTTCGTATTTTACATGACTTCACGTGCTTGTGAAGGCCAAACAACGAACCAGGAAGGCTGCAGCAGACTGGATACAGGGAACTATGGGGTCGATGAAGAATACTTAAAGCACCATGGGCTGTCAAAAGAACAAACAACCCTGTCTTGGAGGAAGTGCAGCCAGGAAGCTCCTTAGAAGCAGGGATGGTGAGACTTTATCTCACGTACCTTGGACATGCTATCAGGAACCCCAGTCCTTGGAGAAGCTCATCAGGTTTTCAACAACAATCAAATCCACTGGTATCAAGTTAACTCCAACTCGTAACCACTCTACACAGCACAACGCTGTCCCTGTGGGTTTCTGAGGCGATAAATCTTTATGGGCGCAGAAAGCCTCATCTTTTTCCTGCAGAGTAGCTGGTGGCTTCAAACTGCTGACCTGCAACCTAATGTGTAACCCACTACAAAATCCAGGGCTCCTTTCCTGAAGTAAAGGGTCAACGGAAAACAGGTCAACCCTCAAGGAGATGTAATGACATAGCGGCTGACAACAACAGGCTCAAATATGACCATTGTGAGGATGGCGCAGGAACAGACATTGTTTCATTCCGTGTCCGCTGTCAGGCGTAACTGACTTTGCAGCACCTAACTACAATCCATGACATCAATATGCTTTCAAACAAATGAAAATATCAAACAGAAGAAGATGAAATAGATGACTGGGACTTCTTAAAACTAGAACCTGTGTAACAAGAAAGAAGAAAAAGAACCCTAAGACTGGGGGGAAATTGTTGCAAAGGTATGCCAAACAAGGGAATAATTTCTAAAACGTACAGAAAAAGTCAACACCTCAACAACTAAAGGGCAATTCATTTTTAAAAATGAGTAGAGGACATGAACAGACACGTCACCAAAGAAGACAGGTGGCCAGAAAACATATGCAAAAACGCTCACAACCATTACCAATTTGAGAGGCAAATCAAAACGAGTTACCTCACCCAGCACAAGTAACAAAGCTCCAGGGAACGAAGGGAGGGAGGGAGAGAGGGAAGGAAGACCACCACTAATGCTGGCGTGAGACCAGATCCCTCACACACTGGCCCGCCATGGCGCAACCTCTGGGAAGGGCTGCAGGAGCTCTAGTTGGTATCTATCCTAGACAGATGAGAGTCATGACACCAACGCCCATGCTCATCACAGCTCCACTTACAATAGCAAAAAGATGGAAGCTGCTAGATGCCCAGCAGCAGCAGAATGGTTAAATTTTGAAAGACGCACACAATCAGATACTATGCAACATTAAAGGATAATGATAAATCTATGAAAACACTCATTGCATGGAAGAACCTGGAGGACATTATGCTCAGTGAAAAGAGTCCATCAGCAAGGGGCAAACAGGAGCCCACTATTATGAACAGTCAAGGAGAGATTTTCACACTACCTGCTGTGATGTTTCCCAAGTAAGGGGGAGACGGGGGCGGGGTTAGTTCACGAACCCAAAAGTAGACACATTAACAAACCAGGGAAGGGAAGGGAAGGGAAAAATCATCTGAAATCTTTCCTGGACATATTACTGAGTAGTCCTATGAGCTTTCCTCATTTGTGAAATGTGGCATTCGCTTCCACACACACGTATGACAATTGCTGTGTTAAAGTGAAGATAACACCTATATTGCTTTCTAAAGCAAAAATTTTCATATTTGAGCCCAAACTGGTCCATTGTTTTAAATTGCATATCTAACACATGTGTTATGGGCAATTTCTGGTTTCTTTTTCTTTTCTTTTTTCTGATTATATTTTCCTTTATATCAGTGGTTCTGAGCAGGAAGAAGTTTGGTTTCCTGGGAGGCATTTGACAATGTCTGTACTTATTTTTAGTTGTTGCAACTAGGGGGAGAGACCAGAGAGAAAATTTGAACATTGACAACAGAGGCTGAAAGACAAAGAATGATCCAGCCCCCAATGTCAATAATTTAAGTTGAGAAACCTTGCTTTCTGTGTTTATAATTTTGGGTGGTTTTTTTCATGATATAGGAAAGAAAACCAATTACAGAATGTTTTATATTCTATATTTACAAAATACATTTAGTCGGTATTAGCAATATATTTTGTGATATTCTCCCCAATGAATTTCTTTGGTTACTGCTAAAACACATAACTTCCATATTATCTGTCAAACGTCATAAAGATTTTTGTAAAAAGCCTGAGACTGTGGAGCAAAGATGGTGTTTCATAAATTCAAATATTACTAATTTGCCTGTTCCACAGTCAGTGAGCAGACACCCGCAATCTTTCTATTTACACTTCCTATAACACTGCTGGAGCCCTAGTGCCTTAGTGCTTACATGTTAGGCCATTAACCCTCAAGGTCAGCAGTTCGAAACCACCAGCTGCTCTCCGGGAGAAACAAGAGGCTCTCTACTTTCCTAAAGAATTACAGTGTTGTCTAAATAAAGGCATGTACATATAAAATATATTTATATATGAAGATGTAGAAATAGATGTATGTGCACATATGTATAGGTTTAGTATTAAGGTAGCCGATGGATATTGGGCCTCCACTCAAGTACTCCCTCAATGCAAGAA
>NW_022107431.1:32987504-33034611 GCF_000313985.2 Echinops telfairi | reverse complement strand
GGGCTTAAGCGGAGAGCAAATGTTTTGAGAATGATGAGGGCAATGAATGTACAAATGTGTTTGACACAATTGATGCATGCATGGATTGTGATGAGTTGTATGAACCCTCAATAAAATGGTTAAAAAAAAAAAGAATTACAGTGTTGGAAACCCACAGGAACAGTTCTACACTGTCCTGTAGGATCGCTGAGAATCTGAAATGATGGCAGTGAGTATTTTTATGGAGTATTTTCATAGCAGGCTCATAAGCTTTCATAGGATTCCTTTTTTGGTGACATTTTTGTACCTTAACTTCCCCAAACAACCTAATCTAAAAGAGTTTACACTGCACAGTTTTAGATAAAAGTCACATCTACCTCAGCTTCAATTCAACATTGGGAGTAAATAATTCCACATACATATATAATTTTGAACCAGATTAAGAAAGAAAGATATAAGATGGCTCCTAATAAATTTGAACTTCCCTTGGAAGTCATTCCTTCATGTTGGCATCTTTTGAATCTGGAGAGGCTGATTTTTCAAACCATTAAATCCTGAAGACTAGCTCACAGGTGGACTGTCCATTCCCAAATTAATCTCTTGCCTCTGGCATCTTACTGGCTTTTAAGAATTAAGAAGCAGGAAGAAACCAAGTGGCACCTTCACCCTCAGTTTGCAAATCTTAACCAAGCACCCGGCCCCCCAGCCCCGAGTTCATCGGGCTTCTCTCTTACTTTCCACAGTGGTTGCCTGCTCTTATGAACACAGATCATTCTTTCTTCAGATCTCAGGAATTACCTCTTGTCCACTTGTTTATTTTAGGCTCCCAACAAGAATGACTTGCTAACTGTAAATATTTAATCTAAGTATTTTTAAGGATTTAAGGAAAAGACTCTCCCAATACATAGCCAATGTAGTACATTCATATTTAGCAAAGGGTTCATGAATCATGCTAAAACTACAAGCACGTGACTTGTGCGGCACTACCTTTCAATGTAAACCAAATCATGTGCCCCATAAGTGAAGTAAAAGCCTGACGTGGTTAGCCTAGACAAGGACAATTTCTATTATAGCTTTCAAAGCAATCAAGGCAGACTAGTGGTAGGAGGATGAGGTTTCAATGAATTATAGTGGACAGAATTTTCCACAAGATCAAAAGAAAAACTTTTGAATATTTACACCGAAGGATGTAACCTGTGGTTTTAATACTACCAGAACAGAAACCGTGCGGTTATTAAAATCTGCCTCGGTTGGTTGTCTTTGTCAAAAGTCATAGAATAAATAATCAAGTGCCATTTTCTGGTTAAACTTCAGAAGTTTGTAACCTTAGGACTAAACTGTTGCTACACAGATTAAAATAATTAAAATGTATCATAAACCAAATTCACTGCCATTGAGTTGATGCCAATTCATAGCAACCCTATATGATAGAGTAGAACCACCCCTGTATGTTTCCCAGACTGTAATCATTGCAGGGGTAGAAAGGCCCGTCTTTCTCCCGCAGAGCAGCTGATGGTTTTGAACTGCTGACCTTGCAGTTAGCAGCCCAACACATAACCACTACGCCAGCAGGCTTCTTCCTATTAATAACAAACTATAAATTTACTTCATGTAAATATATGTATGTAGAAACCAAAAATGAATATTGTCTATGGAATTGAAGTACAGATCTCACTACAATATCTCATAAAATAATTTGTTCAATTTTTGATGTTGTGAAAATGTCCAATATGATAGTTTTGCTTTTGTAAATAGTTTCATAATCACATGGTACACTGCACTGCCTGCATAGTACCCAGAGTAAACTTTACCAAGGTTAACATCTGCTTCCAAGAATCTCCCTAGAACTGAGGATTTAACAAAACCAAACAGGGCTAAGAGGACTAATTTTTCCTAACCTGCAATGGAGGTGGTGGGGGCGGGGCAGGAATTCTGATTAAAGTTGTCTGTTTCCTGGGAAAATTCCCAAACAGAGAAGATACAATAAAAGAAGAGAGATACGCCCTTAAATCACACAAGGGCAATGACCAGAGAAAGGGAGTTACATCCCACCCTTGCCCTCTTACAAATGATATACTGATGGCATCACTCCCTATGTATATACATCATAGACTGTTAATTACATCATACTGCTAAACTATCATTACAGAACTCCCAAGGAGAATCAGGACCCAGTCCAGTTGACATATTATTTCCGGGGGACAAAATTCAACCGTGACAGACCTCAACCTATCCACTGGACAGAGTTTACAAAGCTGATCAGTCACTTTTCTCAATGCTTTCTCACCATAAGCCAAGTACCAGCTTCCCTTCAAAGTTCAGATCAATAAAGACTTAAGTTGAATTAAGAATTCTTACACGTGGTGTTTCAGGTGTTCATAGATATCTTTAATTGAAGCATGCTAACATTTTAGTTAACTCTGAAAGGAATCAGACATCCGACACCATCAAACTATGAAAAAACGTTCCATGTGTTTTACTGCCTTCTATTACACATGCGTGTGCTTTCAGGAAATGGTTGTTCCAAACCACGGCCTCAGGTGAGGCCACGTACAACAGTCTGCATCTGCTTTACCTTGGACACACAAGTTCCTCCGCAGGGACAGAGCCTCACCTCCCCTACGGGGCCCTCCTCTGATGCTTTCCGGGCCTATTCTGCTGCTCATCACTCTCTCTTAAAATGTGAGCGCAGGTGTAATGCAACAGATATGAGAAAAATACACCCTTCCTCCTTTTTCACCAAGATGGGCAAACCAATAGTGGTTTATACTGAACTTGCGATGAACTAAACCCCCAAATCTTTCACTTAAACAAATACCACGCTAGGACTTGTTTAATAAAGATGTGTTCACCCCCATTCCCGGCCTGAAATCCAAGCTTTTATCGCTGCTTCTTCATCTGTCTTTTCAGTATGTGAAAAACAGGAAACAGGTGGGACATGAAGTTTGCAGTTGAACTGATTTTAAATTCTCACGTTGATCTGAGGCGTTTTTGTTTTAAGCCAACATAAGTTCTCATGTATAAAACAATTTAATGTTTTTAAAAGATATTTGTTAAAATACAGATGAAAATCATTGAGTGATAATCACTAACACATATTAAATTCTTTTTTTATGGCATCATCTTTTTTTAATCCTTTTATTGCATATTAAATTCTTATTATGGGACATTTCATTGTTTAAACTTTTCTTTTTTCTTTTTTTTTAACCTCCCTGTTTAAACTTCTCATGAGTTACCTCATTGAATCACCATAACCTCCAATGAGAGAGAGAATATTAGTTTGTCAATGAGAAGTAACTTTTTCTGTTGTTTTGAGCTAAGCAAAACTGCCCATCTACCGGTAGTAGTTGTCTCCATTATCTAGTGCTACTAAACAGAAATATCACAGGTAGATGGCTTTACCAAACACACATTTATTCTATTACAGTTTAGAAGGTTAACGATCTGAACTCAGGGTACAAGCTCTACAGAATGACTTCCTGTGTTGGCTCTGGGGAAGATTGAGTTAGTTTATTGTGCCAACCTGGCGGATAAACACATGTGGGATTAATGGAAGGGTGGAGAGATAAATGGCTCGGTGAGCCTTGCCTCTCGAGTTCTAGGGTCTCTTGCTTTGTGATGCTCGGAACTGCCCTAGCCAGTTCCCTGCTTCAGCTGGCAAGGCTTACTTCCTGCAAGACAGCCCCAAGGAGAAGCTGCATGGACCTGCCCCAATGCAGCTCTGGGGTGCTGGAGCAGCCGTGTAGAGACCCATGCTTAATATTGGACTTGTGGGCTTGGGCAGCACTGGGTTGGGATGTTTTCTTGATGTGCACTTACCGTTTATATAAAACTCTCTCTTATACATATGAGTTTCTGTGGATTTTTCTCTAAAGTACCCAGACTAACACAAAGCTTCTCTGCTCATTTCAACATTTGAGGGCTCAGCCGTCCTTGGAAAACTCTGTGTCTTGATCTTGCCCTAAGTCTAGCAGTTTCTCAGAGCAGAGACCCTCAAAAGTCTAAATGATGCAGCTCCTCTTTCGTGGTGGTAGTAGGATCCTTTTCTCTGCTAGCTTCTTTTTCCTTTTACCTCTTATAAGATCAAAAATGATACAGGCCACTTCTCAGAGAAACCTTCTTGCACTGGATCAGGGTTTTGACCTGAATAAGGTATTACAGCCCACCTGCAGTGGCAGTGAATTACTTAATGTGGCTCTTCCCGCCAGACTCTCAACTCCCACCAAATGACCTCTTTCCCTGCATGGGTCTGGTAAGGTGAGGGGAAAACACTGATAGGATTCACCTGTGAGTAACTGTGAGCAGGATTCCTTGGAGTGCCATCCTGCTGTGTATACAATGAGCCCTCTGAGAAGCAGGAGAAGGGATCTCGTTACTAGCAAGAACCTGAGGGGAGCATGTCCTCTGGCCCTGATATTCCTACAAGCTTCCTGGGTCCAGATGAGAGCTATACCATCAGAAGAGCAGCAACAGAAGCAGGAGTCAGAGCATGGAACAGGGAGATGAACTAACTTCTCAACCCATCCAACAAGTTAAGATGAGTACTTTTGTGTGGGCGGCTGGCTTGCAGAGTGGGGTGCCTCTGGCCCCCTGATTGAGGAAGTTGGACTTGCTGACCCATGAAAGTGGAGCTGAGTGCCTTTGCCCTGAGGATTACTAGAATAGGGTGCCTTGGGCACTTAAGTCAGGGAGCTGGGCTTGCTAACCCTCAGACCTTGAGATGAATATTTTCAGGTTGAGGCTTACAGCAGTTTGTGTGGCCCTCTGGGTATGTATTAGCAGACCTGAGACTTTGTTCACACATCGTGATAACTATCTCAACCCTGAGTATTTCTCACTAGCATTTCAACTTGTTAACTTCCTGAATCAAACCTCTAATCATGAATTTTGTCTGTGAGTGCCTTGTAGCCAATGCAATGGAAATTAGAAACCAGAGAGGTAAATGAGAGAAGACTAGTTAAGGCCGTTCCCTTACGACGGTCACATCAGGTCACATCACTGAGGTTGACTGTATCATTATATAACTGCCAGACCTCTGAGAATCATGGTCCAGCCATGCTGACATATATAGGGGCGGCCGCTACAGTGCAATCCATGACAGTTGTTTAGTAAAAGAGTTCAAGGTATAAATCAGAATTAGAGCTGACGGCTTTCTGATAACTGCACAAGCACCTGCTTCATATAATTCTGCCAGATTTCATTGTTCTGTCACAAGGATGAGATGGCCATTGTACAACCTGAAAAATGTCTTCAAATAAATAAATGGCTTCTTAAAAATGTGCCCAACTGAAACCGATACCCAGACTACTATGTGCAGAGATGATCCAAAAAAAAAAAAAAAGCATGTATCCTTCTTGCCAGGAATTCATTTCATTGACTCTTTGCCCAATAAAATGGGAGAATTAAATTTTCATTTGGTCTGTAAGACAACTACACTAGTCATGTGTGCTGCCAAATTTTGTAAGGTAATTAATTTAAAAATGGTTGTTTTTCTCATTTTTATAGAAAGCTCAAATTGGTCTTATGCAGTGGTTCTCAACCTATGGGTTGTGACCCCTTTGGGGGTCGAATGACCCTTTCACAGGGGTCTCTGGGGGGCCATCTGAAAACACATATTTCCGATGGTCTTGGGAACCGAGACACCGCTCCTCTATCCATCTCCAGGCGGGTCCTCCCACACGCAGATATACCCACATATGAGTACCAGGCATGAAGACTGTTACCCACGCTACACCATGCTTCAAGACAAAATTTTATTTATTTGTCATTAGAAATAAATATTTCGCAATATATAATGACATTATTTTTGTGATTAATCACTATGCTTTAATTATGTTCAATTTGTAACAACGAAAATATACCCTGCATATCAGATATTTATGATTCATAACAGTAGCAAAATGACAGTGATGAAGTAGCAATGAAAATAATGTTATGGTTGGGGGTCACCACAACGACGAACTGTATGAAAGGGTTGCGGCATCAGGAAGGCGGAGAACCACTTGTCTTATGGGATATGCATCAGAATAAAATTAAAGAGAAAATGACCATACCCTATACAAGAAACAGAAATAAAATGGATTTCTTCAACACATTTTGAATCTCTCAGAAAACAAAAGCAGAACCCAAAGAACATAAGAAGAACGTTTACTCACTCCCCAGAACACCATCCGAAAGTCAGACGACTTCCCACCACAGAGCCAAACCCCAGTAGAACAGGAGTGGACCTGGTGCAAGTGCCCTGAGTGCCTGGCATTGGTGAGAAGGGAGGCCAGCAAGAGGCAGAAGCTGCTGTTATTGGATGGTTTCCTCCTATTCATCGCAGATTTTGCATTTTAAACTAACTTTAAAACAAAATCTAGAAAGAACCACTGGAAAAGCCACCATGAGGGAAGGAGTACTTCGAACACTTCCATGTTTATAAGCTGCTACACTGAGAAGGTTGTGGTAGATTTTCCCCTAGGAGGCAGGCAGGCCATGCCACAGGCCTGCTACACAGGACCCCCGAATTCACAATGGTGCTGACCTCCAAAGAACCCACATGTGGTTTAATGCTGTCATCACCTCCTTGTTGTCACCAAATCCTGCTGACTGCCATCCAACTACTCCTCTTCCTGGAAGCTGCCACCTCTCTACTTCTCTCCCACCCACTCTCCTTGCCTTGAGTCTCCCTCCCAACTATTTTGTAATATGAGGCCTTTTACAAATGGCCAACTGCTAGAGTATAAAATCCTCCTCCTAAAATATTCCACGGAGTTCAGCAAGCGTGGGCATATGACTCAACACCTGTCTCAGCAACAATCCTCTTCTTCCCGGAACTTCTTCACTCCCAGCCGCTGCAACAATGCCCTCCTTAAATGAGCCGACAGCTGGCCCAAACTAGACAAGCCAGTCTTCCCTTGTGATTTTGTTAACATGGAAAACAAAACAAAACAAAAAAATTTGATGCCAATGAGTGGATTCCAACACACAGGAATCCTATGGGACAGTGCAGAGGTTTCTGAGGTGATGAACCTTTACTGTGCAGAAAGCCTCATCTTTCTTCCACTGGTCCCTACTCATTCACCTAAGGAGCCCTGGCAGTTTAAGGAGATAGAGTGGGGGGAGGGGGGGATGGAATGAACCACAAGAAAGGGAAATCTTACTGCGAGCAGTCACTGTTCTGGGGAGATGGGCCCAGCGACTCTGGTTTGTACGCTTTCCTTTGTGTGTTTCATGCTCCACAAGTAAAAGGAGGAGAAACATACAGAGGAAGATTAGAGCCTTGAAAACCAGTTTCTTTACCCATCTGATCTGAACACTGGTCTGAGTGGTTACAAAATTAGGGAAAATAAAATTGAAATGGGCTTCAATGCTTTTTGTGGCCTAGTTTCAAATGAACACACAAAATATATTCATAACCTTGGAAACCCAAGGGACAGTTCAACTATGCCCTACAGGGTCGCTATGAATTAGACAAATCAATGGCAGTGAGTTTTGTTTTGTTTTTTTGAGTGTTTACCCATTTGCCGAACTGCTAACCTCAAGGTTGACAGTTCAAATCCATCAACTTCTCCTTAATAGAAAGATGAGGCTCTGTGCACCTATAAAGATTAACAGCCTCAGAAACCATGTCTGAAGTTGCTATGAGTTGGAATCAAATCGATGGCAGTGGTTTGGGTTTGGCTTAGGAATTCAGTTCTCATTTCCCCTTGTATCCTCATATATCTACAACAAAACACTTACTATTCCATTAATTCCACACGCCACAGACGGCTCCAAAAAGTTCATGGAAAAAGTCCATTATCTTTTAATTCCAACTTTCCACACTCATCTGAAGCCCCCTCACATTTCACACATCTGTCTACACTTCCAGTTCTAACTAGGTTCACCTCTCTGGGAAGTCTTTCCCGACTCCCCCAGTTAGAGCCAGTAGCCTGTGCAAAAAACCTCTTAGCACAGTGGGTTGCAATTGTCCCGGTGGTTGACTAACTTGCCCCAACCAAACCAACTCAACTGCCATCAAGTCAATTCTGACTCATAGTGCTCTACAGGTCAGGGTCAACTGTCCCTGTGAGTGAGACGGTAACTCTTTATGGGAGTAGAACAGCGGTTCTCAACCTGTGGGTCGCGATCCCTTTGAGGGGTCTCCCGATTCATAACAGTTGCAAAATGACAGCGATGAAGTAGCAATGAAAATTTTATGGTTGGGGGGTTACCACAACAGGAGGACCTGTATTAAAGGGTTATGGCATCAGGAAAGTTGAGAACCACTGGAGTAGAAAGTCTTGTCTTTATCCCTTGGAGCAGCTGGTGGTTCCAAGCAGCTGGTCCTTTATACTACCAGGGCTCCTCCTGGCAGATTGAGCTTGGCTACATAGTCCAAGTTCACAATCACTCTGCAAACTGCCACCACTAGGGCAAGTTATAGCCCTTTGCAGAGTGATTGTGAACTTGGGACTGTGGGATCAACATGTTACAACTGTGCCAGACAGACATACCTATGTCTCCGTGTCTCTCTGTGCTATCAATGGTGACAACTCAACAAGGTTGTGGTGAAAATCAGATATGTTAGGCACTCATTTTGTTGAGACAATAACTCTACCCTATTAACATCATTCATGCACCTGGGAAAGCTGTGGGTAGGTGTTGGGCTGCTCACCACAAGGTGATAGACACAAATCTACCAGCTCTTCTTGGAGAGAAAGGTGAGACTTTCTGCTTTCTTAAGGATTTACATCCTTCGGAAACCTTATGATAGGGTCACGATGCGTAGGATTCTACTTGATGTTACTTATTATTATCAGTATCCTTGAAAGCAGAAACTTGAGTCCAGTACTACCACTTTTGTATTCCTACACCTGACATACGTCCCAGGGAATCACTGCATCTTTATCTATTTTAATTTACTTTAAAGCAAGAACCAAAAGGAGAGCTGGAAATGAAATCAGGCAGGAGCTCTTGTAGGAACGTGAGGGTTCACCACAGGCAGCTGGGGCAGTTTGAAACCTCCCTCCTACCCCAGGCCCTCCTTCCCTATAGCTCTGGACAATGAGGGCGGCACTCAAGGCGACAGGGGTTGCCCATAACCCAAAGTCACACCCACTGCCTTCCAGTGGATTCCAACTCATTTTCATTGCTTTCGAATGGATTCCGACTTCACAGCGACTCTCCTGGCCAGAGTAGAACTTCTCCTGTGGGTTTTCGAGGCTGGGAATCTTGATAAAGCCTCATCTTTCTCCAGTTGAGCGGCTGGTGGTTTCAAACTGCCCACTGTGTAAGCTACTATACCACCAGAGCACCCTTTCAACTCCTAACGACCCCCTTAACAGCTTCCCAGACGGCACAGCTTTCTTCTATGCGGTGGCTGGTGGGTTTGAACCACCAACTGAGTGGTTAGCAGCCCAAAGCTCCACCAGCGGTCACCAGGGGTTTAACCCTCAGAGAAAAGGTTTATTGATTGCATTGCATTGAGCTAGAAAGCTTATTCTCCGCTGCCTTTCTTCCCTAGGGGATTTGAATAAGCCAACAGGCACGCAGGGAAATGGGGGAGCAGGGTGTGGTGGGAAGCGGCCCTCGCTCCACCAAGTCCAGACTTCAATCAGAACACACTGCTGCTGCTAAGGACCCTCCAGGAGGCCGGGTGGCGTGGTGGTTACACTTTGGGCTGCTAACCACAAGGCCAGCAGTGGGAAACCGCCAACACCTCTGCAGGAGAAAGGTGAGGCTTCCTGCTCCGCTCAAGATTTACCACCTCAGAAACCCAAAGCGGTAGCGCGACTCGGCCCTGCACACGGTCGCTGTAAAATGGCAACGACTTTGATTTGGTAATCATCCAAGTAGCTGTGGCCACAGGGTACCGAGGCTGATCGAACACCGGGCTGAAGGAACTGGACACAGAGCAGCGCTGCTGTTTTGGCAATAGCGGAAAACAACAAAGACGGCGAATTCAAGCGCAGGAGCCGCTGCCCCCCGACAGCCCCCGGCGCGGGGCCGACACCGGGGATCCCGGCCGGGCGCGGCCGGGAACTGGGCGCGGACCCGCGGGAGGGACTTCCCGGCCCGGACGGCTCCTCCCGTGCCCCTCCCGTGGCCCTCCCGTGCACTCCAAGCTGCGGCTCGCCGCGAGACAGTACCCGAGGACGGCTCCGGTTCCGCAGTGCCCGTCTCAATTCCTCTCGGGGCCTGCACGACGAGGACAAAGAGAAGTAGGAAGGGAGCCATGCCCTCCCGACCGACATGGGCTGCGGCCCCGAGCGACTGCCAGAGTCCCACCGCTCGGTCCACACCTCGCGTCACTTCCTCTGTCAGGACTTCGACTCCGGCTAGCGAGAAGGGACGGGCGTGGAGGCGGGGCTAAGGCGTGGAGGCGGGGCTAAGGCGTGGGGGCGGGCCGAAACAGAGAGGAGCGTGAGATGGAGGCGGGGCGAGGGCGGGGCGAGGGCGGAGTAGTTGGGCCTGAGCACTGGAGGCGAGGCGAGGGAGCGCACGTTGGGCGTAGGCAAGGTGAAGACGGGGGCGGGGACGCAGTGAGGCGCGGGGGGTGGAGGCGTGGCGACGGCGTCGAGGCGGGGCGGGGCGGGGCCCGAGTTGAGCGGCGCGGGCTGTGGGGGCGGGGCGCGCACGGAGCCGGGAGTCGCCCGTGGTGGAGACCAGAGAAGGGAGGACCAGCGGGGCGCGGGCGGAGGAGAAAGGCGTGTAGGCGTTCGAGACGGGGCGGCGGGGTGCGGGGGTGAGGGGTGGGGCGCTGGGAGGCCGGCGTGGACTTGACGTGGAGTGAACGCAGGGAGGCGGGGCGTGCACTAGCAGCGGGGGCGAGTGCTGAGAAGTGATGCGACTCGGGAGAGGCGACCAAGAACAGTGGGTGCGGCAGCGGAAGCGGGGAGGTGAAAGAATCCAGGGTGCAGACCCGGGTGCCGCGGGTCAGTGCCCGAAATCTGTGGTCACTATTGGGAAGACACGGATTTGTGAGGAACTGGCAGAAAGTAATCTTCAGCGGATTCTTAGTGTCTTGCGTTTTTATAGTGTCCTGATGTTACAGATCCTTACCTTAGGACAGAACCAAGCCGCCTCCTTATTGTGTTAGGGTCTCCGGACCCAGAACGACTCCTCTGTGCACAACAGAAGGAAACACGTCCCGGTCCCGCGCCTTTCTCTCACTTGTTCCTATGCCTGCGCCCATTGATGCAGCCATTGTGTCGATGCAATCTGGCCCACAGCCTTCCTGCTTTTCGCTGCTGCTCCGCTACTGAGCATGATGTCCTTCTCTCCTGATAACATGTGCAACACATGTCAGACAAAGCCTTGCCATCTTTACTTCTAAGGAGTGCTTTGACGGCACTTCTTCCCACACAGATCGTTTTGTCCTTGAGCAGTCCCTGGAACTTTTCATAACCTTCTCTAGCTCCACAATTCAAAGGTATCCATTCTTGTTCTGTCCTCCTTATTCAATGTCCAATTTTCACGTGCATTCTGGATTCTATGCCTGTGCCTTGGGTACCATTTTGGAGGGAGCTCTGTTACAGGATTCAGGTAGGGTTAAGTGCTAACCTTCCCACTGGGGTTAAGCTCTGGTAGCATGGTGGTTACATGCTGGGCTGCTAGCCCCACGGTCAGCAGTTTGAGACCACCAGATGCCCCCGTAGAGAAAGATGAGGTCTTCTACTCCCCTAAAGACTTTCAGTCTCAGAAACCTACAGGGAGGATTCTACCCTGTTTAGAGGGTCACTCTGAGTCAGAATTGACATGATGGCAATGAAGCCCAGACCTTAGTAACTGAGTCACACCCTGTGTTTCCTTGAGGGCACCTTTAAGACCAGTACAGGGTGGAACTTAGGACACCGTCCTTTGTTTTCCTTGGTGGTATCGTCGGCTAAAAGACCAACTACACCTCCACCGAAACCATTCCTCAAAAGGTAAGAACCATTTGGGACACAGAGAAAGACCTCAGGACCATTTGCAAAAGTACATCCAAGATCTCTGTCAAAGTGGTGGATGCCGCCAAGACCAGGTGCACTGGAGACCACGAGAAGCCTCATGGAGACTATGGGTACCTCTTCCTCATCTGGCCCAACACTATGGGACTGGGAGTCAGAACTGGCAGGCTGACTTCCTGACCCAGGCAGGCAAATGCCAAGGGCCCATTTAGCTGAGAGAATGACCAGAGAGAGACTTGGCTGCTGGCTGAGGAAAGGGGTTGCCGTGGACCAATGACTGGATCCTCACTGTTTGCCGATCATGATTTGTGGTAACCTATGAACTTCCCTAATAAACCCTCTTACTTGTGAGTGTTGTCTTTTGAGTTTTGTGTGGCCATTGCAACAAATGTTCAAATGCAGCACAGTAGCAGAGTGCCATGGGAGAAACCCTTGCTGTTGGAATATGTCAAGAAGGATAGCAAGTGGAAACATGTCTTGCCCCTACCTTATGGCGCTAGGGAAGCCAGAAGAGGTCAGATATGGCCCCCATGCCGTTTACTGTACACACTTTACACTGAAAGACTTTGGCTCAATTTATACTAGGTTCTGAGTAACATTTCATTTGATGTCTTCACATTGCCCAATGTGTGCAAGATACCTTCTGGGCATTGTCTGCAAGGATAAGAACTGGTTTTTGCTGTTTAGTAGTTTATTATGACAGAACATAACATTTAATTCAGTTCAATAAGCATTTTTGAAGTACACACCACACATTCAAAACTGAACTAAGCCAAGCTCATTGTCACCAGGTCAGTTCTGACTCTTAATGACCCTATAGGACAAGGAAGAACTACCCCTGTGGGTTTCCAAGTCTGTAACTCTTTATGAGTAGAAAGTCCCATTTCGCTCCCATGGGTGTGGTTTTAAACTGCTGATCTTGCGGTTAGCAGCCTACTGCCTAACTACTATGCCCTAGGGGTCCTCCCCATCACATGCTGCATTAACAACTAAACCAAACCAAACCAAACCAAACCAAAAGACCTTTGCTGCAGACTTATACGGTCCCTGTAGGGCAGAATAGAACTAGTCCTCATTGAGTTACCAAGGCTGTACATGTTTACAGAATCACACTATCATTTTTATCTCTTCTGGAATGACCACTGGTTTCAAACCACCATTCTTAGCAGCCAACCCCTTTTAACCACTGGTCCACCAGTGTGTTATTCCAGGTAGACTAGAGAAACAAATCCAAGGAGACTCCTGTGTATAGGAAAGAGCTTTATAAACAAGAGCAATTGAATATTAAGAAAACATCCCAGCCCAGTCCAGATCAAGTCCCTAAGTCCAATATTAGCCCATATGTCTGATACCAATCTATAAAGTCCTCTTCAGACTCACAAAACACATGCAATGAGGCCGAATGCAGGAAGATCATATGCCAGTGGGTGGGAAATCTTGTGGATCCAGTGGTGTTGTAAGCATCTCAGCACTGGAACAGGTCTCCATGTGGCTTCTCCAGCTCCAAGGCTCTGGCTGCCATCAGCCTGTCTCCATGTGGCTTGTCAACAAGAATGTCTCACAGGGAGTGAGCCCAAGAGAGTGTCTTCAGGAGCTCCTAGAATCCTCAGGAGAAGGCCATGCCCACACAGAAGCCTCATTGGCTATGACCTGATTGACAGGCTAGACTCCACCCCTTCAATCTTAATCCTCTCAAATTGACAACAGATTATGTAACTACCACAACCAGTGATCTACAGATTGGGTTTCTACCTAGGGATTAGGTTTGAGGTGAAGGTTGGAATGCAAAACATGATGAAAGATTGCTCTTGGCATCGACAACTGTGAAAGGGAAGCAGCAGAAGCAGGATTTAGCAGAGTGGGATGTTGGTATGCCATCCCATTCCAACAAGGCCTCCTCAATGCCCCTGGGGAGCGCTAGAGCTAGGATGGCCTGGGTCATAATTTATGGTTTGGTTTAGTTTGGTTTTAAAATTGGGATGGCAGTCCCTGGGTGGTGCCATAGTTAATGCATTCAGATACTACCCAGAGGGTTAGAGATCTGAGTCGATGAAAAGGTGCGTTGGAAGAATGACCTAGTAATCTGTTCCCAAAATATCAGCATTTGGAAGCCCTATGGAGCACAGTTCTACCCTGATGAACATGGTGTTGTCATAAGTCAGAATGGACTCAGTGGTTACCGGTTTTGAGTTGGGTTGAGGGGCTGGGTTTAAAAGTCCCAGATTTAATTAGTCATTGAATACAAACTGCTCCTGAAAGTAAACATGGTTTGAGCTCGTCTGTTTAGTGGAGACATCTCTCCAAATAGAAAGGTCAGTGGAGAGTTGCTGCTATTATTAGCATTCCCAGCAGCAGAGAGGGGATGGAGAGAAATATTCTACCCCTAAAAGGGGGTCTGAACTGACATAGCCAATCACAGAGGCTCCCACAATGCCAATTCTTCCAAGGCATTGTGCTAGTTGTTTGGAAACCAAAGATACTTATTAATTCAACAACTATTATTGTGAATGTTGGACCCTGCTAGGCACTGAAATACAGGCCTGCCTAAGACAAATATGGTCCCTCCCCTCATAGAGTTTACAGAATACTGAGAGAGACAGGCATTAAACAAGTGATTGTATAAATCATTACTAAAATTGTGTGAACAGGAGATCAGCTGGTATAAACAAAGGACCTGATTTAGCCAATGACTTAAGGAAATTATTTAAGTTTCAATTAGGCAATTATGTTGTGGCCTGAAGGGTAAGGGTAAATTAGCTTGGTGAAGTTGGGGAGAAGGAGGCTCATAAGAGAGGTCAAAAAAAGATCAATAAAGTATGTTTTAAACTCCAATATATTAAATCAGATGCAACCACACCCACAGCTCCAATCTTCTCGGTAAATATTAAGACCTAACAAATGACTGGAGAGGAATCCCAGGGGTTCAATGATAGTGCACTGGTCTGTTGGCCAAAAGGTTGATTTCAAGCTCAGTTAGCAGCTGTGTGGAAGAAAGGCCAAGCCCTCGGCTGCTATAAAAGTTACAGCCAGGAAAGCCCTCGGGGACAGTTCTACTTTGTCACATGGCCACCATGAGTCAGAATCCACTCAATGGCCCGCAGTAACGAAGGCTGGAGGAGAGTGTTTCATTCCTCTCTGATTTTCAAACTACGAAAAAAGTTCTGGTGGGGAGTGGGACTGGATAGGGAGTGGATCATTTTAAAGGCAGGGGTAACTGAAGTGCTGCTCAGGAGCAAGGCTACATTTTGAACGGCGCATGCAACATAGCCTCGATGGCTGAGATTGCCCTAAGCAGGTCCTCAACAGACCTGTGAGGCCAAAGTACGTAAGTAGTTTAATCGAAACAGAGACTGGGTTTACAGGATGGAACTCTGCGCTTGTAACTCTTGGTACTGTGCATTTCCTTCCTCTTTTCTTCAGAGCAGAAATTTCTCTAGTTTCCCTAAACAGGGAACAGGTTGCAGAATGTAAGGCTGAAGTCTATAGTTCTGATGTATACAGCTCAAAGCATGTAGTTCTGAAGTATATAGGCCTGAATTCTCCTACATATCCTATAAATTATAGCCAATAATGCCTTCCTCTCCCACTCTCCCTGTGCCACCATATTACGTACTGCTATTAAGTCAATTCCAACTCATAATAATGCTACAGGATAGAGTAGAACTGCCCCATAGGGTTTCTCAGGCTGTGAATCTTCTCAGAAGACTGCCTCATCTTTTTCCCTTCCGAACACCTGGTGAGCTCAAAGTACTGATCTTTAGGCTAGCAAGTCAATACTTAACTCACTAGACCAGGGGTCCTCAAACTACGGCCCGCGGGCCACATGCGGCCCACCAGGTGTTTTTGCTGCCGCTGCCTGTCCTGCTTAGCAGCCGACTCGTCCAGTGTGCACAGGAATTTGTTCATAGTTTTTTAAAAACTATAGTCCGGCCTTCCAACGGTCTGAGGGACAGTGAACTGGCCCCCTGTTTAAAAAGTTTGAGGATCCCTGCACTACACCACTAGGTTTCCTGACACCATATCACCCCTTATGTAACTTTGAATTTGCCATTGCAACTATTGTCTAGAATATACAAGGGTAAGTAAAAAAAAAAAAAAGTATTGCTACCGGGGTTCCCATTCGTGCATGTACTGGTTTATTCCATACAAAATGCATTTTAAAATGTCTCTGTGATCAGTCAATGACTACAGCCATTCATTTGTTTCAGGTGCTTTAAAAGAGAAAAGGTCTAGTCAAAACAGTGACTTTCAAGGGGATCTGCCTGTCTATGGGGGAGACCAGCCCCCCACAACTCATCATGGGTTCGGTAAGCGCAATTGTATGGTTATGATATGTAAAGATTATAGTAAATTCGTAGAGAATAATAGAAATAGGAGAGAGAGTAAAATAAAGAAGTCAGATACATTTCATGGTAGCATGCTCACCTCCTGAACAGCCATGATCTCACCAGCCAGGTTGGCGCCCAGCGTAGGCAGAGAGTGCAGGGATGGCTCTCTTTATTTCTGGCCAAGGCCCATATATACCGTTTCCCTGAAAATAAGACAGTGTCTTATATTACTTTTTGCTCCCAAAGATGTGATAGGTCTTATTTTCAGGGGATGTCTTATTTTTCCATGAAGAAGAATACGGTACACGTTTACTGCTTATTGTTTTATTAAAAGAGACCTCGCACTTCCTGTCTGCTCTGGCTGCGCTGCGGCCAACAGTGAGTTGCGCAGCGGCGCCCGCTGCTACGGTCAAGAGTCCAGAGTTATGGTAGCTTCAGGGGGCCTTATTTTTGGGGAGGTCTTATTTTCGGGGTGGTGCATTATATTTCAGCGAGAGGCAAAACTGTTAGTAGGTCTTGTTTTGGGGGGATGTCTTACTTTTGGGGAAACGGGGTACTCAGTAGGGGCGTGATTACAGGTAACCACACGTCACAGGAAGGGGCTGTACAATAGGCATGCACATCACAGGAAGGGGATGAGCTAGGGGTGTACTTGTAATAGGAAAGGGCGGGATGAAGGGTATATATGTGACAAGAAGGGCAGACCCTAGACTCAACATAGCACCCTAACCTTGGTCATCCTTGAGTGGACTTGACCTCCCTGGGCTCTCCTTCAGGGAAACAATCTACTATCCTTATCAGAAGGGAGTGGGTCCTACTTAGGTTGGGACAGACTATACAGTCTGGTTGCTCTAGGTGGCTGACAACCCCCAGGGAGAATAACCTCTGACCTGCTTTCATTGACCTCCAAGTGTTTAGTCATTTACCATGTGTACAAAGCAACTAGGCTTGGCATATATTGGGGGAGACCACTTGGGAGAAATCTTTCTGAATCCCACACCTGACCAGTTCAATTCAAAGCTGAGAGGTCAGCTCAGGTTATGACAACTGTTTTGGGGGATTCCACAGTTCAAACTCATCAGCCACTGTCAGGAAAAAGATGAGGCTTCCTGGTATCATAAAGATTTTTTAGAAACCTAAAGAGCCAATTCTACTCTGCCCTACAGGACCTCTATGAGCCAGAATTGACCCAACAACAGTGAAATTTTAAAAATCATTTTATTGGGGCTCATACAACTCTTATCACAATCCATACATACATCAATTGTATAAAGCACATCTGTACATTCGTTGCCCTCATCATTCTCAAAACATTTGATCTCCACTTAAGCCCCCGGCATCAGCTCCTCATTTTTGCCCCCTTCCTCCCCGCTCCCCCCTCCCTCATGAGCCCTTGATAATTTATAAATTATTATTTTGTCATATCTTACACATTGACAGTGAATTTTTAAAGGGGTAACATTGATGGGTTTTAAGAAAACGTTTAATTGCCCTGGTGATAACAAGGCTGAGCAAGTCTCACTGGGGTCTTTGTTCCCATCGTGACGGTGCGCCCGCTCTTCTTTGAGGGCAGCAAAGCCTGTCCAAGGAGCATTCCAGTGAGAAACTTTACTCTATCCTCCCTATACCCCTGAGTTTGCCCCTTCAGACTTCTTTTCCCCTCAAACTCAACATTTAAAAGTAAGATTATTTGAGTCCATCTCCTGTATCCCCTGCAACCAGACAATGCCTACTATCCCATTGACACCCATAGAACAAATACTTGTATAGGAAATGTGGTGGAGTGAAATTTCTTAAGATGGCTCTTCTATCCATTTCTCTGTAACTCCCACCAAGTGGTTAGGTAGGACTATGCAAATAAGGCATGTGTAACACTAATAGAATTGGTCAGTTCATTTTCATGAACACTCCCTAGGCTAGCAGGATAAACCGTCTTTGAAACAGCAGTGGAGAAAGAAAGCCCAGGAGCATCAGAAGAACATGTTCCAGATCTCTATTGGAAGAGGCAGAGCCCGAGGCCAGAAAGACCAGAAACTCTGGCACAGAGACAGAATGACAGACAGGTGGGTTTTCTGGTCCATGGAGGCAGAGGCCAAGGGATCATATGGCTGAGCGCTGAGGACCAGTAGGGAGGCTTGCCCGACTCCTGCCTCTTAGCCACAAGGAGATCAGAGGACAAGGCTCTCCATGCAGTTTACCACAGGAATGAATGAAATGAGGTTGTAAAAAGTGGATGCATGAAGCCAGTATAGGTGAGTTTCTGTTTGATTAAGGTATTGCTGGGTCACTGATGAGAATGTGAGTGCCCTATTTGAGTGCCCTACTGATGGCTGACAAAGTAAAGCTCTATCCTTATCTGACCTGCACACAGCATTCTGTACGCTGCAGCAGCCTGTATGCTGACATCTGATCCTGTCAGCTCAACCCCTGACTCAAAGACAGTTGTCCATAACATCATAGTCCTCTACTATTTGATTGTTAGGTGCCATTACGTCAACGCTGACTCACAACAGAATAAAACACTGCCAATCCTGTGCCAGGCTCACAGTTGTTGTTATGTTTAAGCCCATTGTTGTAGCCACTGTGTCAACCCACCTCACTGAGGGTCTTCATCATTTGTGCTGACCCTCTGTTTTTCCAAGCCTGGTGTTCTTCTCCCAATGACATGCCTAAAGTATGGGACAAGTACCTGAGAGAGATTCTTGCCGCCCTTCCTTCTGGCTATTGTCTCACCTGTCCCCAGGCGGATTTGTTTGTTCTTCTGGCGGTCGGTCCACGGTGTTCAATATTCTTCCCCCACGGAATCATTCAAATGTACCTACGATGTTCCTTCCTCATCATCTGACTTCCATATACATTTACAATGATTGGAACACTTTGGCTTGGATCACTCACACCTTAGTCCTCAAAGTGACATTTTGCTTTTCAACACTTTAAAGAGGACTTGTGCAGCAGCTCTACCTAATGCACTAAGCTGCTTGATTTCGTGACTACTGCTTCCATGGGTACTCCTTGTGGACCCAAGTAAAATTAAATCCTTGAAAACTTCAATCTTCTCTCCTTTAGCCATGATGTTTATTAGTCCAGTTGTGAGGATTTGGGTTGTCTTTGCATCGAGGTGTAACCCTACTGAAGGCTGTAGTCATTGATCTTCATCGGGAAGTCTATCCAGTCCTCTTGACTTTCAGTAAGCAAGGCGGTGTTATCTGCCCACCTCAAGTTGGTAAGAAGCCCCCCTCAATTCCTGATGCCTCATTCCTCTTCATATAATTCAGCTTTTCTCTTTGTTCAGCAAACAACCTAGATACACACCTTTCCTGATTTTAAACCATTCCGTATCCCCTTATTCTGTTTTAACAAGTCCCTCTTGGTCTTTGTATAGGTTCTGCATGAGCACAGTTAAATGTTCTAGAATTCTGATTCCTAGCAATGTTATCCAGAGTTTGTTATGGTACATACACTTGAATGTTTTTGAATTCTCAATAAAGTAAAGAGCCTTCTGGTGTTCTCTGCTTTCAGCCAAAACCCATCTGACATTAGCAATGAGGTCCCTTGTTCCCCACCCTTTCTGGATCCGACTTGAATTTCTGGCAATTCCCTGTCAATGTACTGCTGCAACCATTTTAAAATTACCTGCTATAAATTTTCCTTGTATGGGGTGTTAATGATATTGTTCTATACATTCTGTTCCAGGGCAAAGTTTTCTAGTACGTGGTGCTGTATATTATAGCTGTCACATGCTGGATGGTGACCATGACTGGCGTTGCTCATTGGCTGACTGATAATAACCTCTTCAACTTCCTTCTCCTTTATGTTTTTTTCACTGCGGAGGATAGAAGCCCCAAATATTCACTTTCCTAACCTTTTTGGCAGCTAAGTGCAGTCTAATGACACAGTTCTGGGAAAGAGACATAAACTGAATTGTGTGTATGTGTGTATGTGTGTGTGTGTCATGGAGGACAGCTGGGTGAAATGAACTTTTATTATTAAAGGGACAGAGCCAAGTGGAGTGCTTGCTGACCTTGACCTTTGCCCTACATTCCTGCCTAGATCTGCAAAGTCTATCCTGCTACCATGATGCAATACGAGGAAACATGGAAGCCAGTTGCTGAAATAGCAGCATCGAGCACCCGAAGTAGTGTCTGCAATCGGCTACTTCTGGGCTTCTTGTTATGGGAAGAGAGAAACAACAACAAACATACACACATGCACAGCTCTGTTGACTTAAGCCACTCTTCATGTGGTTTTCCAATAACTGAACTCAAATTCTTTTTCACTCATTCAAAGGCAAACCAATCGATACATTCCCTTTCTAAGAGCTGTGGCGAAGCAAAATACATGGGAGAAGGGCTGAGAGAAAGTCAAAAAGAGCAAATAAGATGCAAAAATCTCCAGGACAGACTGGAGAGCCCTGGACTTAGCGTTAGGAAGACCCTTTGTGGAGGGCGAGGCGTGGATCTTGGAGCCGTGGATCTTGGAGCCGCGGTTCCAACCCGGGGACTTGGTGTAACGGCCGTGTCCCTTGAAAAGTGGTCCGTCTTGGTTGTTCTTGAGGATTGTGTGTTGGTGGCTATTTCCTCTCTTGACTTCCTCACAGACCTTCACCAAAATCCCGTCACTGGAAAAGTACCGCTGCCACCCAAAGACCCAAGGAACAGAGTTGCCAGGAGTGGGGGGGCCAGCTTGAGATATGGAAGTGTCATCAACGGGATTGTGTGCCCTTCCTGTTGTTGTTAGGTGCTGCCGGCTAGGTGGGGACTCATCACAGCCCCACGTACCACAGAGCAAAACCCTGCCCAGCCCCGGGCCGTCCTCATGATTATTCTTATGTTTGAGCCCATCGGTGCAAGCGCTGTGTCAGTCCGTCTTGTCGAAGGGCTTCCTCTTTTTTGCTGCCCCTTTCCTTCACCGCGCCTGGTTTCCTTCTCCACGAACAGGTCTCTCCTGCCAACATGGCCAAAGCTCATGAGAGGAAGTCTCCGCCATCCTTGCCTCTAAAGTACCTATGAAGGTGACCTTATTTAGAAACAGGGCATTTGAAGATGCTGTTCGTTTGGCTCATATGAAGTCTTAGTGGCACGGGGCGGGCCCAACACCAGTCGCAGTGGTGTCCTTATAAATGAGCAAAAAGCCTGGAGGAGAAAGACAGCCATGTGATGATATGACAACAAGCCAAGAAATTCCTGTTGTTACCAGAAATTGGGAGACCTACAAACCTCGGGGGGAGCAAGAACCTACTCACTGATGCATAGCCTTCAGAACTGTGGTCCACAAAGGACCTAATTTTATACCAACAATACAAGTATCACAGGCTTTTTTAAACAGCTCAACTTTTTTTGCTGACTTGTTTGTGAATGAGTTTCCTTTGTGTGCTGTGTGTTATGTACGAAGGGGTGTTAGATGCAGGAAACACAATAATATCCTTAGAAGCCTCCCCATTTGTGCTATATTTATATGTTTTTTTTAATGGCATCCCTAGGAAATGTATACAATCAGCTACTATGTGCTTTCTGAGAATATCTCTAAACGTCTCACAAACCACCGGACTATGTTGCTGTAAGTCAGAATTGACTGGATGGCAGTGGGTTTGGGTTTTGTTATTTTTCACAAATTTTATTTCCAATAGGATAAGAGAGTACCCATCACTATCAATACAAGATTTAATATTTTCCCTCCCTCCCTCCCTCCCTCCCAGCCTTTCTTCTTCCTTTCCTCCCATCTTCCCTTCTATTCCCCCCATCACTCCTTCCTTCCTGCAGCTCTCGCTCTCTCCTTCCTATAATTTCCATCTACTTCTTTTAAAAATATATATATTTATCTATTTTTTCCATTTTACTGGGGGCTCTTACAACTCCGTGGGTTTGGGTTGTAAAAAGAACAGGTAACTTTAAGATTCACCCAGTTTGTCCCTGTGCGTCTCTTTCAGAACGTCTTCCTCTCAAGCCTGTGTTTTCTGTCATCCCCACAGCAGCGCCCAGTGCCCATTTGCTGCTGTCAGAGGAACAGAGTCCTAGTTTGAGGATTCCTAGGGCCTTCCTGATTTCATTGACTTCAACTTCAGACTTCTTTCCACCCTGACCTTGTATTGTCACTGAAGTTCAAGGTATTCTTCAGGCTCTTCGTGCTGGGTCACAATGGATAAATTACTATGTGGGTGACAGCATTTGACAACCATTTTCAGTCAATGTTTCTATTTTGGCTGGGTGGCTTAAAGCAACCAAACTCCTAGTTCCATCAGCCGTTGTTGTTGCCCTAGGTGCTATTGAGTCAACTCCAACTCATGAGGACCTCAGGTACCTGCAGCACACCAAACACTGCCCAGTGCTGTGCTATCTCCACAATCACTGCTCTATTGGAGTTCATGGTTGCAGCCACTGTGTCTGTCCATCTCATGATGGACCTTCCTCACTTTCGCTGACCCTACAACTTTACAAGCAGGATGTCCTTCTTCGGGTCATGGTCTGTTCTGATGGCGTGTTCAAAGTACATGAGATGAAGTTTTGCCATCATTACTTTTTAGGAGGATTCTGGTTATTCTTGTTCCAACATAGATTTGTTCCTTCTTCTGCCAGTCCATCCTTGTGGCAGTTACATAATGTACGGTCAACTTGAGTGAAGGGGTGGGGTCTAGCCTGTCAATCTGATCATAGCCAATGAGGCCTCTGTGTGGGCATGGTCTTGTCCTAAGGATTCTAGGAACTCCCATCTCCCTCCCTGGAGGTGGGACACACACTCTCTCTGCTTCACATTCCTATTGACAAGCCACATGGAGCTACACTGATGGAGCCACAGCCCTGGAGCTGGAGGAGCCATATGGAGACCCATGCCAGCACTGAGATGCTTCCACTGCCACTGGATCCACAAGAATTCCACAGGAAGGTCTGCGATCTTCCTGCATTTGGTGCCATTGCATATGTTACGTGAGTCTGAAGAGGAACTTATAGACTGGCAATGAACATATGGGCTAATATCAAACTTATGGACTTGATCTGTACCGGTTTGGGATGTTTTCTTAATACACAATTGCTCTTTATATAAAGCTCTTTATTATACACATATGCATGTCTATGAATTTGTTTCTTTAGTCAACCCAGACTTAAACACAATGGTATATTCTGTATTTTTTGCCAACACTATAATTCAAAAACATCCGTTCTTCTTCCCTACTCATGGTCTGGCTTTTGCATGCATATAAAATGATTGAAGATACCATGGCTTCAATCAGGCACATTTAGTCCTCAAAGTGATATCATTGATTTTTTTAAAAACACCTATTTGTCCAATGCAGTAAGTCATTTGACTACTGCTTCCATGGGCATTGTTTGTGGATGTAGGTAAAATGAAGTCTGAGATAGTTTTTTGTGTGCCAACATGGCACCCGTAAGTAGTTATGGGTGGAGGTTAGCCTGTCATCTGGTCGAAGCTTGGTGACCTCATTTGAAGGCTTTCTACTCCTGTCGAGTTACAGGCTTGGAATCTCACAGGGGCAGTTCTACCCTGTGTTATGGGATCCCTTTGAGACCCCTGGTGGTAGAGTGGTTACACATTTGGCTGAGGTCCTTATGGTCAGCAGTTCAAAACTGTTAAGTTTTTGGTTTGGTTTACCTCATTTCTTGTTTCTCAATACTGGATTAATTGATGCAGCAGAAGCACTTTTGTAAATCCAAGTGACTTTTACAAGGGAAAGGGAAATTTCAGGTTTTACAGTCTGAAAAGTACACATCATCTCTAGAAAGCATGAAAAGCATGCAGGGGAAGTGCAGAAAAACTTGTGGAAGTAATACCAGAACAGGAGTGTGAGGAGCCAAGAGCAGGAAATCTCAAGAGAGTGAGTGGGCTGCGAGCTGGGTCGCAGGTGGCAGGCATGTGCGGGCCTCTGCTTGCAGAGCACACCGAAGAGAAGAGAGACTTCCCTGCCCTTAGCCTGTGTTATTTATCCCCTTCTGCCCTCACTGGCTGGGGAGGCGTGGTTGAAGTTATTGATTGCTGATATTGGCTGAGTTTAAGCGCACCTGCGTGATGTAAAATTGCTGGTGCCTAGCATTGTGTGTGAGCCCAGGTTTCCCTTTACCTAGGTGTCTTGTGTCTGAGCATGCTCAGTTTTTCCCATAGGTGCCTAATTAGTGTGCTGATTTCTTCCCAACCCCTTTATGTGACCTGGATAGTCAATTTTCCTTTAGCGATTAGCGAAGGCATTTGGTGGAGACAACATCTTTTATGCCTAATCTAGTGACCTCTCAAAGCCACCAGCAGCTCTGCAGGAGGATGACTGGGCTTTCTACTCCTGTTTTACAGTTATTCTTTAGGAGGTGCACCGAGGGCTGCGATGAGTCATCATGGACTTGAGGGCAGTAAGTTGATTGGTTGGTCCATACTCCTGCCCTCATGCATATTCATGACCTTTCCTGGGAAATCAGCAACATATTCATAACCCCCTCCATTGACTTCCTGGTGTACACATCTAAAACTGTTAACCTCCCCTTTTGGGGGAGCTTGCCTCGGTCGCTAGTCTTGACTCGCTCCTTCCTTGACCCTCCAAAGTAAAGCTTTCTCCTTTCACTGTCAGCCAGGCTGTTGCTCAGCCACAGTGAATGAGACCTGGCTTGGTAGCCCCGACTACCATCACCATGGGGTCTCAGGCCAGGCACTTTATGCCTCTGTGACTCAGTTTCTTGACTTGTCAAATCGAGATGAAGTACTGCATGCTCTATCAGATCGTTGTTCAGTTTCAGTGAGGTCAGCATTTCAAGTGTGAACGAGAAGGAGCAGTTAGCTTGTTGTCAGGTGCTTCAGATTTTCAACTCTGAGCAACCCAGGTGAGAGAATGAAAGGATCAGAGGGATTTTCTAGGATGTTAGCGTTACAGAGCAGACTGTTCAGTCTTTGTCTTGAAGAGCGGGGGTGATGGGGTATTTAGAAAAAATACCAATTTATAAACTATCAAGGGCTCATGAGGAAGGGGGGAGCGGGGAGGGAGGGGAAAAATGAGGACCTAATGTCGGGGGTTTAAGTGGAGAGAAAACATTTTTGAGAATGATGTACAAATGCGCTTTACACAATTGATGTGTGTATGGATTGCGATAACAGTTGTATGAGCCCCTAATAAAATGTTTAAAAAAAAAAAAAAAGAAATGTAGAACCACAACTTTTCAGTTAGCAGGGGAGAGTCTCACCGTCTTTCACCAAGGTTCCTCAGCTGTGCGTTTTTATTTGCTAGGCCACTCCCATTGATGTAAAGAGTAAGCTTTAGTTTCTTGTGTGAAGGAAATTATTCTCTAAGGGAGAGAAAGACAGAAAGGGAGGGATGAATGCAAAAGAGTGAGAGAGATTGATATTACAGCTGGCTTGTTTTGAAATAGAAGTTTGCATTGTCTCTTGTGAGAACATAGCAGGGAGTGGTCAGGAAATTCTTTACCAGAGAAAGGACCTTTGAACTAGATCTTGAAACCAGTTTCTACTTTCACCTTGGGCTCCTAGCAACTACTAGATAAACCAAACTCACTGGCATTGAGTCGATGCTGACTTATAACAACCCTATAGGACAGTGGTTCTCCACCTTCCCAATGCCGTGACCCTTTAATACAGTTCCTTGTGTTGTGGTGACCGCCCCCAGCATAAAATTATTTTTGTTGCTACTCTATAACTGTAATTTTGCTACTGTTATGAATTGGGTGACCCCTGTGAAAGGGTCGTTTGACCCCCAAAGGGGTGGTGACCCACAGGCTGAGAACCGTTGCTATAGGATCAAGTAGAGCTACCCCTGTGGGTGTCCAAGGCTATAACTGTTTACCGGAGTACAAAGGCCTGTCGTTCTCCTGGGGAGCAGCTGGTGGTTTTCAACTGCTGACCTTTTGGATCACAATCTAATGCATAAGCACTAGTAGATAGTGGTGGAGAAAATAAAATAGAGAAGTTGAACACTCACCTGTTCCAGAAGAACAAGTAATGGCTATATCTTTGGGGGGGAAAATCCTACTTTAGATTTCAATTGTTTCCAATAACCAATCTATGAGCACTGTGTGGAGCCCTGCCGGTGTAGGGGGATCATGAGTTGGGCTGCTAACTGCAAGGTGGTTCGGACCCACCAGCTCTGCAGGGGAAGGATGGATCTCTCTGCTCTCATAAAGATTTATAGCCTCTGAAACCTCAGGGAGCAGTTCTTACTCTGCCCTACAAGGTCTCCATGAGTGTAATCTACTTGTGTCAGCCTTGTTAGCTTGTGTTTTCCTGGTTCTGCCTTTTATAGCTTCTGCACTAGTAGGTGGACTAACATTGGACCCTCGCCCCAAGCCGCACCTTAATCAGTTACACTAAGCTTATCAGCAGTTAGATAGGGAAACTGGTGACACAATGGTGAAGCCTTGAGGTGCTAATGAAAAGGTCTCCAGTTTGAACCCATCCATCTAATTCTGGAGAAAGACCTGGAGAGGTGCTTCTGTAAGGATTTCACCCTAGGGAACCCTGGGTCAGATAAGATCACCCTGCTCTTGAATCCACTGGACAGCACCCAACAACAAATAGACGGACTACAAGAAGAATGTGATTATTAAAATCAAAATGGAGTTACCCTTGCTTTTTCAATGCAATGTCATGTTGAAAACTTGAAACCACAACACTTTCCATGTTGTACTCTTTAAAAAAATTATTATTAAAAAATTATTATTGTTAAGTAATTTGGGGGCGGGGGCTCTTACATCTCTTACCACAATCCATACATCCATCCATTGTGTCAAGCACATTTGCCCATATGCTGCCATCATCATTTTCAAAGCATTTTCTTTCTACTTGAGTTCCTATATAAGCTCCTCATTTTGCCCCTCCTTCTCCCACCCTCCCTCCCTCATGAACCCTCGATAAGTTATAGATTATTATTTTCATATCTTACACCATCCATGTGGTACTCTTATGTGATCGGTTAACCAGTAGACAAGAGAGGGTCCTTGCGAGTTTATAAATGGGTGGTCTGGCAACGCTTGCTCTATCTCTTGCTCCTGCACTCTTCTTGTCACCTGACAACCCCCCCCCCCACTCCCCACCCCGACCCCCGCTCTCAGAACAGAAGCCTGCAGAAGTCTCTGACCTGCACACTTTGGATTTGCCAGGTCCTCTAACTACAGCCAGCTGGTTGATCTGCACATTTGGGCTCACTAACCTATAGAAATGAGGCTTAGAGTCATTAGATGAGTCTTTACATCATTCAGCATAGGAGCTCTGGTGGTGTAGTAGTTACCCATTGGACTGTAAGCTGAAAGGTCAGCAGTTCAAAACCACCAGAGCTCCTCAGGAGAAAGATGGGGCTTTCTATTCCTGTAAACATCTTCAGTCTCAGAAACTCACGAGGCAGTTCTACCCTGTCCTGTAGGCTTGCTATGAGTTGTCATTGACTCTGTGGCAGTGAGTTTGGTTTTAGAAATCAAAGAGATTTGCTAGTTCACCTAATTAACTTTGTGAAGTGGTGTTAAATTAGTCCTGGTTCAAACAACACTTCTGTTCTTATCTTGGCCACTCCTCTTCTTAGGACTGACTTCTCTCAAAGTTACAAGGTTCACAAAGAAGCAACAGAGACAGCCACACTCCTGGCTTCCATTTAGAAAGAAGGCAAGGACACTTTTCATAAATTTCAGACAGGTGATCTTTAACCATTTCCTGTGGACAGAGAATAGGGATATAATGGCTTAAGCCTGGCTTTCATTGGGATGGCTCCTAATGTTCAGAGAAGATCCTAATATTTTCTTAAAATAGATCAGAAATTGCTAGCAGCATAATTATTAAATCATCGACTCAACTTGAGAAACATTAACATATTCTATGGGTTCTACATTAGTGGATAAGTACCCCCACATTTTTGACCAAGGTGCATAAACCAAAACACCAAACTTGCTGCCACTGAGTTGATGCCAACTCATAGCAATTGGATAGGGCAGGGTAGAACTGCCCCTGTGGGTTTCCAAGACAGCAACTCTTTCCAGGAGTAGAAAGCCTTATCTTTCTCCTTCGGGTTGGCTGGTAGTTTCGAACTGCTGTCCTTGCAGGTAGCAGCCCAACTCCTAACCGACACTAACACCAAGACTCCTTGTCAAGGTACATACTAACTACATTGAGTACTTTCTCTGTACCTTCCACAGGTACATAGATTACCCCCATTCCCTTTATTATTGGCGTATGTTATGGGGAGGTATGGGTCTTCTTATTGTGATTCAAGGGTACTGACCTTTCAGTAAGTTGTCTGGGGATTGGTCCAGAGCTAAGTTCCGACCAGAAGACCCAGCAGAGGAAGAGAACAAAGCTGAGTTGGGCTTAGCAGGCCCCAGGAGGTGAAAGGGTAACTAGTAGGATCCTCTTCAGCAAAAAGGCAGTTGACGCTCAGTCCAGTGTTTTAATACGATCTGGGCATGGGACCTCAGGAAGACTGGAAATCTGTGTAGAAGAGGAATGAGGCCAGAGAATTGTGTCTTCCCGTGGCACCATTGCTGACGGGGTGGAGTTGAAGACAGCTCTTTATCTTGAACTCATCTGTGACTATGTTCACCCTTACGAGAAACATGAGGTTTGTCTCTTATCATTGCCTTAAATTTTACAACTGCTGTAAAGACAGCATGGTGCCGTCCCTCCCTGCTTCTAACTTCATAAGGAATGGGGAAGATCAAGATCAGCCCAAGGCTGCTTCCTGTAAAGTGGAGGTCAGACGTGCCTCTACCCATCAACCTTTTTTTCAATTCTCACCCCAACTCTTCCTTCCAGAGCACTCTCTACTTCTCTGTGGGGTTCAATATTTTGTTGCCATTGTCACACAGAACTCACAGACAATACTCATTAGGATGGAGTTTATGAGGAAAGTAACAGGTTATAATTAATGATCAGAAATTCCTTTGGATAGAGTTTTTCAATCAGGACAGTCTCTTCTCAGTGTCCACAGGAATGCCTCTCGGGCCTTGAGCTTCTAAACCCTGTGGCCCCTTGGCCTCTGTCTTGTTCAGGTAAATGTTACAAAGCTTGTTTCACTCTGCCAATAAATACTCAGAAGTACTCCACTCTACCAGTGCGCCTCAGTCGAAAGGTTCTCAGGTCTAGCTCTTTGGGCTGGCAACCTGAGCTCCATCCAGTCCCTGGAGATACCCTAGTCCACCAGCAAGCCTCCTGACTGACGGCCCTCAACTCTCTTGCTCTGTGGGCTCCAAATCCCACCAGGTGGTCTTCTGGTAATCTCTTGGATCCACAGCTGCCATTTCTCGGCTGCTACTTCTTACTGTCTCTCCTCTCAGGGTTCTGCCTCCTGAATTCTGGGAGATTTTCCACACAGCGGTCCCAGGTCCATAGGATGCACTCTGCTCCTAGCTCTTCTTTCTTGGTAAGGAGATCCTCATTTTTGTCACCAGGATGACCATCGGGATGGCAAAACTGGTCAACCCCCATGTTTGAATCCCATACACTTATTTCCATGATTCCTCCCCTTCAATGGCATCACATACTTTATTTACATTATCAGCAAGCTGTCTAATGCAGTCATTCGGTGGAAGTTACAAAGGCTATAGCTAGAATGGCTATTCTAAGTAATTTAGTACATTGCAGCTATATAATAATTTTATTATACAATATTTATTGTAATGATGGCTGTGTTAAATGTAGCTTATTTTCATACTTATTTTGGAAGAAGAGAGTGAAATTACAGAAGTAATGTTGTCATCATCATAATAATAATAATCTTCATTTTCTCTGCCAAAATAAGTTGAGAGGTTTAGAATCGGGATCTAGAAATATAAACCAATGTAGCAACGAGTTTCCATTTTAGAAGGTGTTAAGTTTTATTCAAAACCTCATTAGCACTTCAAAAGAATTGCTCTTCAACTCTGCGGTTTGAAATGTGTGTGTTAATGTGTCAGCAGTGAGGAGGAGCTGCAGACGTCTTTGACCTATAATTACAGCTCTTGATTCGAACTCAAACTCAGAAACTAAACTCATTGCCATAGAGTCTCCTCCAACGCACAGTGACCCTAGTGGATGGTGTCCGAGGCTGTAAATCCTATGGAACCAACTGCTGGGCTCACCCCCCCACGCCCCACCCCTTTGTAAGCAGCTGAGTGCCACAGCCATCACACCACCAGGACTCACTGTGAACAATGTGTTGATTCAAATACATGTGAACTGATTCTTTTCTTTTCCATGGAAGACTTTTGGAATGAGAAATCAGACCTAGTTTGAGGCATGAGACCTAGGTTTAAAAGAGGGAAGCTTGCAATTTAAAAACCGGTAAAGGCAGTCTGGCTTGGAGGACAAGGAAGGTACTTCGAGGCTAGATTTGTGCTGGCAAGGATAGTAACCGCTAGCCTGAGGTGGCCACTGGGTGAACACACCAAATATGGTGAGTCTAAGCTGAGATAAGCTGCTAAGGGTGGTATCCCACCCCTCAGACCTGAAAGAGTTCATGCAAAATAAAAAAGTGAAAAACACTGTATTAATATTTTTAAAAGTTGATTACATGTTGAATGATCCTGCTTTGAAGATACTGAATCAAACAAACTAGATTATTAAAATGGAATCCATCTATTTTCATTACTTAAATATTACATATGCAGCTCTCATGCAAATGACAGAAAAAGATGACTTCATGTCTGTCATCTTCACTCATGTTGTGTTAATTTTAGCCTCTTCTGCTTGGTGGCAGCAGCCTGCCTCTTGCCACCAGGCTTAGTCCCCTCCTTCCTCCATCATCCCTGTGGATGCTATGCACAGTGATTCTACAATGCGAAGTTTAAAGCCTGGTTTGACTTTGTATCACAGATATTTTGAAATTACATATTGTTTTAGTCCAAATACTGAATTCTGAGTAGGAGTTAGAGCCCCATAAGATCCTCGGGAAAGTGATCGCATGCATTTGTGCTTCCTCACACGTGTTAACAAAGGCCGCCACACAGCTTAGGGGGTTACCATTACGTCAGTTACAACTGCAGGTAGAAACGACAGCTACTTGCCACCGTTCCAGTTCTAAACTGGCTATGCCAAGCTCAAGAGCAAACGAATCAGTGCTAGAGGACATTCAACCAGAATAAGCCCTAGAAGCGAGGGCGACAAGACTTTGACTCCCTTACTTTGGACGTGTCATCCAGGTCAGAAAGCGAAACCAAACCCTGGCAGGAGAAGGGCATTGTATTTGTTCAAGTGGAGAGTCAGTGAAAGGGAGGGAACCTGTCAAGGAGATGCATTGACAAAATGGTCTCAAGAATGAACTCCAGCATCCCTGTGATCATGGAGATGGTGGAGGGCCGGGCAATACTGAATCCTGTAATTTTCGTATTATGCCCAAGTCAGCCGGACTCTACAGCAGCTAACAACAACAACAACAGTTTGGGTCCCTATCTATTGAAGAGTTCATAATGTTGTTGGTCTAGAGGGTTCACCCACAAAGAAGATCCCCCCAAGAGGGATGGACTCGGTGGCTCCAACAATGCACTCAAACATCACGGTAATTGTGAGGACCGTGCACAACTAGGGAGCGAGGGGTTAGCCGCCATCAAGTCGACTCTCAACTCTAGCAGCTAGCCCGAACACATGCGCCTTTTCTCATACTGATTAATTGGTAGAAAAATAGTAGCAGGACAATATTATTGTTTGCCTTACAGTTTGGGAAGTACTTTTAGGCATCCATGATTATTGGATTCCCCCCAATCAGAACTGTAGGTCACATTAGTATTGTTTCTTATCAGTTCTTAGAAGGGCCACAGAGGTGCACATCTGGACTTTCCCACAATTCCAGGATAGGTCTGTTTTCTTGAAGACCAGCCTCTTAAGATGGGGTTCAGGACTCTTTCCACCATGCATACTTCCTGATACTAGAAAACCCCCTTGACTTGGCACCCTAAAAGAAAGCGTATCTCTCAAAATTAGCAAATAAGTGAGATTCCTTTCTATCAAGGTACTTGGAATTGTGGGAAGGGGTAGGTGGTGGGCTAAGCGACATCAGTAAGCCATTGTTTTAAGATTGAGAAAGGATAGCTTCGCATCTTAGAAGCTTCTCAGGACAGCGATCAAAGTTCCTTGATGATTATCAACAAACAAGTGGAGGAAGTGAAGCAAATAGAGCCTACATATTTTATCTCCCTTTCTCTCTTTTTGTCCACCACATTTATTTCAACCACTTTCCTTAAAAATTGCTCATCCGTTAAAAAAAAGAGTTCTACCCCCTAATATCGCAGTGTCTTTTCTATGCCATCTCCATTGACCAGGCTTCACTTGGATTTTCCCCAAGCATCCTTTCCTACTCGTACATTGTTGTTAGGTGGCGTTGGGCCCGTTCTGACTCATAATGACCCTATGTCTGCCAGAATGGGACACTGCCTGGCCCTCCCAGTCAGTGTCATGTTGGAGCCCATTGGTGGAGCTGCTGTGTCAATCAATCCATCTTGTTAAAGAACGTCCTCCTTTCACTGGCCCTCCACTTTACTAAGCATGATGTCCTTTCCCAGGCACTGGTCTCTCCTGGTAATTGGGCTAAAGACGTGAGACCAAGTCTTGCCATCCTTCCTTCCAAAGAGCATTCTGACTGTTTGTTCTTCTGGCCGTCTATGGTTCCTTCATGATTCTTTGCCAAATGTAATTAAATCATTCAGATACATCAATTCTTCTGCAGTCTTTCTTATTCATTTTCTAACTCCCACATGCGTGTGAGGCAGTTGAAAATATCATGACTTGGGTGACACTCACATTAGCCCTCAAAGACCCCCAAACTTCTTCAACACTTTAGAGAGGTGTTGCACAGCAGGTTTGCCCAATATGTCATTTGTCATTCGATTTCTCGCCTGCTGCTTCCATGAGTATTGCTCGTGGATCAAAGCACAAGGAAATCCTTGACAACTTCAATCTTTTCTCTGTTTATTGTGTTTTCTGTTGGTCCAGTTGCGTGTATTTTTGTTTTCTGTATACTGAATTGTAATCCATACTGAAGCCTATGGGCCTTGATCTTCATCAGCAAATGCTTCAAGTTCTCCTCACTTTCAGTAACAAGGTTGTGTTATCTGCATAGTGCAAATTGTTAATAAGGTTTCCTCTACTCCTGATGCCGAGTTCTTCATATAGCCCAGCTTCTCCCTTTATTTTGCTTAGCATACAGATTGAATAAGTAGAGTGGAAGGATGTAACCCTGATGCACATCTCTCCTGATTGTAAACCACACAGCATTTCCTTGTACGTAGGGGTGACCTAGCACAAACCACGCTGACATCCATCACTCTTCTTTTCTGCTTGACCTCCTTCTTCTTCATTTCTTCACACATTTGGGAGAAGAATTAGCAAGACAGCTTTACCTTCTTAACAGTAAGGATATAATAATGTGTATCTTCTCACCAATAAGAACAGATAGAGGAGCCCTGCTCATGGTATGATTCTTTTCTGTGTATGTTCAATAGACATTTTCTTGTCAATACTTTTTGTTTTTCATTTAGTACTGCCTGTGAGAATCTGGAAGACTAGTTAGAATGGTTTATTGTTTTTCACTTGGTTGTTTGCTCTAGTGGGATGACTCATGCCCTCTAGGAAGAAACTTAGGTTAATGAAGGATTATTGTTCATTTCCTAGGGCTGCAGTAGCACAGTACCACAAACTTGACGACTTCTAAAAATGGGAGTTCAGTAGTTCAAATTTAGGGTTGTGGCAAGGCCAGGTCCTCTCAAGAAGGGGAGATCATTTCTTGTCTGTCTTACCTTCTGGTAGCCCTGAGTTTTCTTTCGTTTGTGGCAACATAATTTGAATCTCTGACTCTAGCTTCACATGGCCTCTTTTCCTCTGTTGTCTCTCTTCTCCCCTTTTCTAAGGACAACACTCACATTGGGATTAGACTCACAGTAGCTGATAACACCTTCAAAGACTCTATTTCCAAACAAGTTCACTTTCAAAAGTACCATGGGTTAGGACTTTAGCATACCTTTTGGGAGAACATAATTCAATCTGTAATAGTAATTTCTTAGCATAGTTCTATGAAGACACCGAAGACTGTGGAAATATCCAAGTTTGTCTCCTTCTACTGAGGGCTCTACACTGTAGACCGAGGTTGGCAAACTGTGGCTCTCAGGCCATATGCAGCTCTTTCGGTACATACACGTGACTCTGAAGACAAATTTTAAAACCACAATTTAAACTTAATATAGCAGGAGGCTAGCACATGGCACATTGATAGCTTAAATGTAATTAAATAGTTGAATAAATAGTTTATATTTTAATTCTTTAATATTTTAATTCTTGGTACTGGAAGCTCACTAATGTTTGCTTTGATGATTCTGTTAGAAAAATCTCTTTGAATGTCTGGTCTTGAACTCTTAGCTTTAGCAATTTGGATAGAAAAGTATCCAGTAATATGCAAAGGTCAATTTGGCCCATGTTCTTAAAGATTCCTAACCAATGAAGAAAATATGTTATATGTTTTCTTTTTACATTTTGCATGTATAAATTATCTCAACCGATACTGTGTATGTTTCTCAATAATCCTTATCTGTGTTTTGGAATAAGAGCTCTGGTGGTGTAGTGGGTTATGAATTGGGCTGCCAACCACAAGGTCAGCAGTTCAAACATACCAATCTCTCCATGGAAAAAAAGTGAGGTTTTCTGCTCCTATAAAGACTTACAGCCTCAGAAACCCACAAGGGCAGTTCTACTCTGCCATATAGAGGATTGTGAGTCAGAATAGACCCAATGACTGAGTTTGGTTGCTTTTTTGGTATTTTAGATATTATGTAAGCTACAAAATCTAAGTCACTGTGGTAGTTACAAAATATGGTTCAACTTGAGACTATTAAGAGTGAAGGGGTGGAGTTTAGTCTGCCAATAAGGTTGCAGCTTGATGACCTCATTTGGAGGCACTAAGGAGATAAATAGCTTGCTGCAGGTGGGACACACACACTTGCTGCTTCGTCTTCCCGCTGACAAGACACATGGAGTTATGCTAGAGCCTGGAGCTGGAGAAGCCACATGGAGACCCCTGCCAGCGCTGAGATGCTTCCACTACCACTGGATCCACAAGACTTTACACCCATTGGCCTGTGATCTTCCTGCATTTGGCATCATTGCATGTGTTGCTTGAGTCTGAAGAGGAATTTATGAACTAGTATTAGACATGCAGGCTAATATCAGACTTATGGAATTTATCTGGACTGGTCTGGGATATTTCTTATACAATTGCTCTTTGATTTACTGTTCTCTCTTACATATATATGCGTGTCTCTGGATTTGTTTCTCTAGTTGAGGTAGTTAGCTTATTGTGCCAACCTGGCAGATAAACACTTATGGGGTTAATTGAAGGGCAGAGGGATAAATGGCTTGGTGAGCCTCGCCTTTCTAGTTCTCAGGTCTCTTGCTTTGTGATGGTCGACCAGGGTGCAGCTGCCTTAGCCAGTTTCCTGCTTCTGCTAGCGAGGCTCCCTTCCTGCAAGACATCCCAGATGTGAAGCAGCATGGACCTGCCCTGATGCAGCCCTGAGTGCTGGAGCAGCTGTGTGGAGACCCCTGCCAGCACTGAGATGCTTACACGCTCACTGATTCAGCTTTCCTCCTGCAGTTGGGGTCATAGAGTGTGTTTTGTGAGATGGAGGAGGATTTTTTGGATTGTTGTTGGACATATGGGTTAATGTTGGACTTGTGGGCTTGGGATGTTTTCTTGATGTGCACTTAACCTTCATATAAAACTCTCTCTTATACATGAGTTTCTGTGGATTTGTTTCTCTAAAGTACCCAGAATAACACACTAGTGAAACCAGACTAACACAGTCACAAACCTTTACTCTCGGATCCAGACTATAATAATAATAATAATAAACTTGAAATAGAATGTCTAATAAAGTGAGACTATAAAATAAACTTCATATTATTTTTGGAATCCATGTAATAATCTAAAGAATCTTCAGACAAAAATCCAGAATTAGATTTTTATTTCTCCATCTTTCAGAGGAATTAGCTACTGAAAACCTTAAGGGTAGCAGCATAGTATTGTCAGATGCTGAAAACCCCATGAATATCTGAAGAATACTGTCAGAAATAGTGCCAGAAGATGAGCCCCTCAGGTCAGAATAGAAAGCACCTCAAAATATGACTGAGGATGACCTGCCTTCTCAAAGTAGAGTCAACCATAATGACACAGATGGAACAAATCTTGGGGAGGTAAGCTTTTGTTACATTCCTTTGTGGATGGGGCACCATTGAGCCATAGTGTGGATAGCGTAGGACAGGGCAGTGTCTTGTTCTGTTGGGCATAAGGCTGCTATGGGTTGGAACTGACTCCATGGCATCAACAACCCAATTGTCCTGAGAATATCAAATTGAAGAGGAAAGGTGTCCCATTCATTGTCAAAGAGCGCTTTAAGATCTTGTAGTATGATGTTGTCTGTGATAGGATAATGTCAACACATCTAAACGGAAGTCTAGTTAATACAAGTATTATTTAAATGTATGCACCACCATTAAAGGTAATGATGAAACTGAAGAATTCTTTCAACTTCTTCAGTCTGAAATTTATATAAAAAAGTACAGTCAAGATGCATGGATCATTATTAGAATGCAAAGGTTGGAAACGAAGAAAGGAATAGTAGCTGGAAAATAAAGCCTTGGTTTTGCAAACGAAGCTGGAGATCTCATGATAGAATTTCACAAGACCAATGACTTCTTCATTGCAAATACCTTTGTCAATAACATACATGGTGACTGTACACAGGGAACTCACCGTATGGGACACACAGGAATCTAATTGACTACATCTGTAGAAAGACATGGTGGAGAAGCTCAATATTAGCAGGCAAAATTGGGGGAGGAGTTGAAGAAAATTAAGATAAACCTATGGAAAAAAAATACAGCTTTGAGTATATCATAGCTAAATTTCAACAGGTTTGAGTCATGAAGCATCAACAGAGGACCTAATGAGCTGTGGGATGGCCTCAAAAACCTCATACATAAAAGAGAGCAAAAAGTCATCAAAAGGGTAGGAAAGAAAAGATCAAATGGCTGTCAGAAGAGATGTGCTCTTGAACATAGACAAGCTAAAGCTAATGGGAGAAATGATGAAGAAAAAGCGCTGAATAGAAAATTTCAAAGGGCAGTTTGATAAGACGATGTGAAACATTATAATGAAATGTGCAAAGATGAAAACCAAAAAGGACGAACATATCCAGCATATCTTAAGCTAAGAACTTAAATACAAATAAACGACTTGAGTTTGAACTTTGTAGACTCTATGCGCAAAACATTGAATGATACAGGAAGCATTAAAAGAATATGGAAAGAATATACAGGGTCATTATATTAAAAAGAACAGACTTATTGGCAGTCACTTCAAGAGGTAGCATATGATCAAAAACTGATGGTATTGAAAGAAGTCCAAGCTGGACTGACAGTATTGACCAAAAACAAAGCTCCAGGAATTTATGGAATATTTTGAAATGTTTGAAACATTGAAACACTGAAATGTTTCAACAAGCTGATAAAGCACTCGAAGCACTCACTTGTCCATGCAAGTCTGGAAGACAGCTACCCGGTCAACTGAATAGGAATGATCTATATTTGTGCCCATTTCAAAGAATGGTGACCCAGTAAAATGTGCAAATTATAGAACAATGATTTCACATGCAATGTTTAATTTCACAAGCAAGTAACATTGTTTGGAATTTAATGCAACCATGGTTGCAGCATTACATTGACAGGGAGCTGACAGAAATTCCAGCTGGATGCAGAAGAGGACATGGTACATAGGAGACCATTGCTGATACCAATGGATCTTGACTGAAAGCAGAGAATGCCAGAGTGATGTTTACTTGTGTTTTTAATGATGCCAAGGCTTTATTAGACTGTAAGAATTTTAATGAACTATGGATAACCTTGAGAAGAATAGGAACTTCAGAACACTTCATTGTGCACATGTCGAACCTGGACATGAACTGAGAGGCAATTGTACAAACAGAACAAGGGATATGGCATGGCTTAAAATCAGAAAAGGTGTGCATCACGGTTTTTTACTTACACTAAGTTTGTTCGATATAGATGCTGAACAGATAATCTGAGAAGCGGAACTTCATGAAGAAGACATGGAATAAGGGTTGGAGGATGGCTTATTAACAACCTGCACTATGTAAATGGCACAGCTTCCTTTACTGAAAGTGAGGGGGGCTTGCATTACTTGCTGATGAAGATCATGGACTTCAGCTTTCAATATGGATTACAACTTAATATAAAGAAAACCAAAATCATCATAACCGGACCAATAGATAACATTACGATAAACAGCGGGGAAAAGATTGAAGTTATCGAGGATTTAATTTTTTTTCAGATCTATGGTCACTGCTCATGGAAGCAACACTCAAGAAATTAAATGGCATATTGCATTAGGCAAATCCATTGCACAAACCTTCTTAAGGGGTTGAAGAGCCAGGATTTCACTTTGAAGACTAACGTGCACCTCATGCAAGCCACGGAATTTTCAACTGATCCTAATGCATGTGTAAGTTGGACAATAAACACGGAAGCCAACAGAATCGATGCATCTGAATTATGATGGTGTTGGTGAAGAAACTGAAAGTGCCAGAACTAAGTGAATATAAATATGAGAGAGAAAATAAAGCAGAAAAACAATAGAATCAGCATGACTAGAAGCTGGTTATTTGAGAAGGTTAATGAAACAAAAAAATATTGCAACATCTGACAAAGACGATGCGAATTTCATGGATAAGAAATTACATTGGAAACATCACAACAGAACAGTCAGATAAAAAGGATAGTAAGAGACTACTATGAATGACTGTATTCCAACAAATTTTAAAATCTGGACGTGACAGGCATATTTCTAGAAGCATGCTATCTACCTAGACTAATACAGATGGACAAGGAAAACTTGAACAGATCCACAAGAAAAGAAGAAATTGCAGAAAAGAAAGCTGTTTTTTTTCCTTTCATTACTATGATTGTTTTTCTTTCTATTAAATACTTTTATTGGGGGCTCTTACATCTCTTATCACAATCCACACATTCATCCAGTGTGTCAAACACGTTTGCACATATGCTGCAATCATCATTTTCAAAGCTTCTCCTCCCACTTGAGCCCCTGATATCAGCTCCTCATTTATTCCCCCTCCCTCCCTCCCTTACCCACCCTCCCTCATGGACCCTTGATAAATTATAGATTATTATTTTCATATCTTACATTGTCCTCCGTCACCCTTCACCCACTTTTCCATTGTTTGTCCCATGAGAGGGAGTTATAGGTTGATCCTTGTGATTGATTCCCCCTTTCTCCCCCCCACACCCTCCCCTAATCCTCCTGGTATCTTGTGGTAGTTATGTAATTGTCAATTTAAGGATTAAGGGTAAGGGTGGAGTATAGCCTGTCAATAGGATCATAGCCAATAAGGCCTCTGTGTGGGCATGGATTTCTCCTGAGAATTCTGGGAAATCCTAATTTTCCTCCTTGGAAGCCGGAGATACTTCTCTTTCTCTGCCACTCCCTGGAAGACATTGCCACTGACAAGACACATGGATCTACACAAGTGCCCTAAGTTGGAGAAGCTACATGGACCCACCCTGATGCAGCCCTGGGTACTGGAGAAGCTATGCAGAGACCCCTGCCAGAGCTGAGATGTTTCCAATGCCACTGGATCCAAAGACTTTCTACCCACTGGCCTGTGATCTACATTCAGCATCTTTGCTTGTGTTTTGTAAGTCTGTAGAGGACTTTATAGATTGGTATTGGACATATGGGCTAATATTGGACTTACAGACTTGATCTGGACTGGGCTTGGATGCTTTCTCAATGTTCAATTGTTCATACATACAAAACTCTTTCTTATACACATATGTGTGTCCATGGATTTGTTTCTCTAGTCTACCCAGACTAACACATCTCTCTACTCTCATTGTTGGCCCTGGGGAGTTTATCTAGACTGGATTCCCTGTGTTGTGGGCTCAGGGAAGAAATGAGCTAGTCAGGGTGCAGGATAGCACTGATGAAACACATAACTTTCCTCTAGTTCTTTAGTGCTTCCTTCCCCCACTATCATGACCTCAATTCTACCTTAAAAATCAGATTAGACCAGAACTAATTTTTTTTTTAAGTTCCTAAAAACAAAACATAACCAGTCTGGGCCTAGACAATTTTTCTGGAAAATTCTACCAAACATTCCAATAAGAGCTGACTAATTGTACTCAAATTATTTCGGAGTTTACAAAAGGATGGATTACTTCCCAATTCATCTTATGAAGTGAGTCTAGCCCAGATATGAAAACCAGGCCAAGACATCATTAAAAAAAGAAAAATTATAGACCAACATCCTTCATGAACATAGATGCAAAAATTCTCAACATAATTCTAGCCAGTATAGTTCAACATATAAAAAATAATAACCAGGTCATGACCAACTGAGATTCATACCAAACAGGGAAGGATATCTCAACATTAGAAAAACAAGCAACATAATCTACCACATAAATAAAACAAAGGAAAAGAACTACATGATCATATTGATCAATGTAGAAAAGACATTTGAAAAAAATCCAACACTTATTTCTGATTATTGCACTCAACAAAATAGGAATAGGAAGGAAATTCCTTAACATAATTAAGAGAATATATACCAAATGAACCGAACAGTATTTTCAATGGAGAGAAGCTGAAAGCATTCTCCTTGTGAATGGGAACCAGACAAAGATACCCTTTATTATCATTCCTATTGAATATTGTGTTGTGTTAACGCACGCTACGAGAAATATAAGACAAGAACAGGAATCAAGGCATTCAAATCAGCAAAGAGGAAGTAAAATAATCTCTATTGGCAAATGATATGATCCTACACATAGAAGATCGCAAAGTTTCAGCAAGAAAATTACTAGAATGAATTGAAAGATGGATCCGAGTGGCAAGGTATAAGATCAACATACAAAATATCCAGTCAGATTCATTGACACTACCAAAGAGAACTCTGAAAAGAAATCAGGAAAAAAGTATTATTTATAATAGCACCCAAAAGATGAAATACTTGAAAATAATTCTAATCAGAAGTGGAAAAAAGACATGTATAAAAGCTATAAAACGTTGCTATAAGAACCAAAGAGATCTACATAAATGGAAGAATGTATTGTGTCTTAATTAACATTCTCTACTTCTCTATTTTCTAATATTCATTGCAACAGAACTCACAAATAAACTTCATTATTAAAGGGCTTATTAGGGAAATTATTAGGGAAGTTAATAACACATTGTAATGCCAGTAAGAACTGCTCAGTGTTGAGTTGCTTATCAAGACATACTACAAAGTTCTTTCAGGTCTGCTAATAAAATGCTCCAAGGGGCATACTACACTTTGCTTTAAGCCTCAACTTGAAGGCATTTAGCTCAAGCTCTGCAAGTCAGCAAACCAGGCTCCCAGAATTAAGTGTCTAAAGGCATCCCACTTAGAAAGCTAGCCTCCTGCACAGTACTCAGCTTCACTTCTTCTGTGGGTTGGTAAGTCCATCACTCTGTTCTGTGCTCTGGTTCCTGGTTCTGCTGCTGATCCTCTGATGTGAGCTGTCTTACAGATTCAGGAGGTTCACTGCACAGAGGACGATGTGCTCCATTCTGGCTCTTGCTGATAATGAGATCCTTCCTCCTGCTTCTCAGGGGGCTCATTTTATGTATAACAGATGGCACTCCAGGAAATCCTGTTTACAATTACTGACAGGCGAATTTCAAATTCTATCAGTATCATCCTCCACCTTCTTACCAGACACAGGCAGGAAAAGGTCGTTTGGTGGGAGTTAGAGACTGTCTAGAAGAACTATTGTATATACTCGTGTATAAGCCGAGTCTTTCAGCACATTTTTTATGCTGAAAAAGCCCTTCTCAGCTTATACTCGAGTGATGGTCCCCAGTTACTTGTTCTCCAGGGCAGTGCGGGTATTCTCCGGTTTCTCCTGCTCATCTGCGGGCTCCTGCAGCCTCTGTGGCTGGTCCACGACTGCTGATATCGCCGCTCTTCTTTCCTCCTGCACCCGCCAGCCTCTGTGTTGTCCATGCTGTGCTGGGCAAGAATCTGCCCGCTTCTGTGTGCTGGTACCTGGCGCGCACCGCCTCCTTGTCAGATGAAAGTCGGATGCTGCAGCTCTTCTCCAGGGCTGTGACCAATGACGTAGTCTTTACAGTCTTAACTGTGCTTGGTCACACCTCCTTGCTCCGCCCAAGCATTGCTGAATACTAGTACCTGTATATCTCTGGGCTTGGATACGCAGTACGATTATTTATAGTACTTAGTCAGCTATATTTTATTTTCTTATTAACTCCTATCTGGACCCAGTGTTAACTGTGCTTCCATAGAGCAGCCTGTGTTAGGGCTCATAATATACCCGCTGTGTTGTGTACCCACTGTGTTACTGCATGTGTTGCATTAGCACTTCACATACATAAGTGGTAATGCAGCGCATGCAATAACACAGTGCATACACAACACAGCACATATATGATGAGTGCTAACACAGGCTGCTCTATGCAAATAGTCATGTCATCACATTCTGGAATATCATCAGCCTGCATTAGGCCTCAAATTATATATAAGCTGCACTGTGTATGTGTGGTATGGCAGTGTATGTAGTAATGCAGCCCATGCAGTAACACAGCATGTATAGTTATTGTTGATACTATATTGTTTTTGTTGACCTTCTTTTTCACTTACAGAGCTAGTTTACTGTTTTTCTTTGAAATATTCAAAAACAGTTAACCTACTGATGTCTCAGTTAATGTAGTTTTATTGGTACCTATTTTTATTTTGAAATTTACCAGTAGCTGCTGCATTTCCCACCCTAGGCTTATACTTGAGTCAATAAGTTTTCCGAGTTTTTGTGGTAAAATTAGGTGCCTTGGCTTATATTCAGGTCAACTTATACTCGAGTATATACAATACATTAAATAATTCACTGCCCCTGGATATACCATGCTCAGAGATAGGAAGAGTTCACATTGTGAAACTTATCAATACTATCCAATGTGATCTACAGATATCATGCCATTCCAATTTGGATTCCGACATCCTTCATTGAAGAGACAGAAACATTAATCACTAATTCCATATGGAAAGGAAAGCACTGCTAAAGAAGAACAAAGTAGGAGTCCTCAAATTTCTAATGTTGACACCTACTATACAGCCCTGGCAACGAAAACACCCTGGTACTGGTACAGCAACTTACACATAGACAGTGGAACAGAATCGAGAACTCAGAAGTAAATTCATCCACCTATAGACAGCAAATCTTGACAAAAGGCCAAGAAACATAAAATATGAAAGAAAGTATCCCTTTAACAAGTGATGCTGACAAAACTAGATATGCATTTGCAGGAAAATGGAGGAGGACTCCTATGTCACAGCATATAAAAAAATGAACACAACATAGATCAAAGATTTAAATGTAAACCATAGAATTATAAAATTTGTTAATTAAAAAGTAGGGACAAACTTAAGAGCTCAAATACATGACATAAATTCACTAACGTATATCACTGAAAACACACGCAAACAACAGAGGGCAACCTGTTGTTTATAATGGCTTATAACTGTTTACAACAGGAACATTATGAAAATAAGACATGTGCATAAAGATTTCACTAAAAAAGTAAGAGAGCCCGCAGACTGGGGAAAAATTGGCAACGACATATCAGATAAGGGACTAATCTCTCAAACTTATAGAATACTTCAACACCTCAAATAGAAAAGGAAAGTAATCCAGTTAGAGTCTGAACAGAGGATATGAAAAGACCCTTCACCAAAGGAGATATTAAATGGGCAGTAAACATATGAAGAAAGGCTTGAGATAATCGGTCATTTGAAAGATGCAACTCAAAACAATAATGAGATATTGCCACTCCCCAGGGTTACTTACAAAGTTTGAAAAAACAAAATCCACCAAATGCTGGTGCGAGTGAGTAGAGACCAGAACCCGCATCTACTGCTGGTCGAATTGTAAATGGTGCAGCCTCTATGGAAAGCAGTATGGTGCCTCCTCAAAAAACTGGAAATCAAAACATCACACACACAAAAACCCATTACCATTGAGTTTATTCCATCTCATAGCTACCAGATACGACAGAGTAGAACTGCCTTGTGTTACTAGACTGCAAATATGCATGAGAGTAGAAAGCCTCATCTTTCTCATTCAGATTGGCTGGTGGTTCAAACTGTTGGTCTTGTGGTTGGTTAACAGCGCTATGAAAACCCACTGCACCATTCCTGGAAACACCAAGCAGAAGAATTTGTGGGTCATATGATGATGAGACGTATCATATGACCTACCAACCCCACTATTGGTATAAATCCTAGAGAAACAAGAGCTGCGGCATGAATATATATGTGCATATCCATGTTTATGGCATCACTATTCATAATAACAGAAAAAGAGGGAAACAATCTAAGGCCCATCAGAGGAACAATGGATAAACAAATTGTGGTTCATGCACACCAAGGAATATTACGCACTGTTTAAAAATAGCAGCCATGGAAACCCTCATAACATGGATGAACCTGGAGGACATTATGCTGAGTGAAAAGATAAAATCATAAAAAGATGAAAATGAGGGGGTACCCCCCAAAACTCAGAATTCTTTTTTCAAAGCTAAGTATTTAAATTTATTTTAGAAAACAACCTTATCACGTTCAAAGTACTCACCATTACACTTAATACATTTGTCAAATCTGCAATTCCATTCTTGTAAACATTTTTCAAATTCATCTGTTTGGATGGCTGACAGCACCACCTTCATTTTTTCCTTCACCTCTCCTACATCTTTAAATCACTGATCTTTCATGTCCCTCTGCATTCACAGAAACAAAAAAAGTCACATGGAGGGAAGTCAGGTGAGTCAGGTGCATAGGGCAAGAGAGGCATGCTGTTTTTTGCCAAAAACTGTTGCACTGAGATGGCTGTGTGAGCAGGTGCATTGTTGTGGTGGCAAAACCAATCCCCCATCGACCAAAAATCAGGCCTTTTTTTTCTGCACACTGTTACACTATCTTTTCAGAACCTCTAAACAGAAAGCTTGATTAACAGTCTGTCCTGGTGGAATGAACTCCAAATGTACTATGTCAGCATTTTTGTTCATTTGGGAAGTTGATGGGCGTCCAGAACAAGGTTCGTCATCAATCAACATTTCACCTTTCTTGAAACAAGAAAACCACTCATACACTTGAATTTTTCCCACAGTGCTGTCCTTATAAGCTGTGTTCAACATCACAACAGTTTGGGCGGCATTTTCCCCAAGCACGGAACAAAATTTCACAGCCACATGTTGTCCTCTTAAATTGGCCATCACAAAAAGCAAGGCTTAGTGAAATTGCTTTTATGGAAAAAATGCACTGTGACCAGAGAACCTTCATGGGCAATGCCACTGGGTGCACTAACTCTAAGCCAGTTGTTCAATGCTCACCTAGAGGAAAAATGTGTACTATGAAAGCTCTGCTCTGCCCAGCATGATTCCAGGGTTTTTTGTTGTTGTTGTTTTTGGGTACCCTGTGTAGAAACTCTGTACTTTCTGCTTTATAATACAGTCTATCCCTTTAAAAAGGAGAAAAAAAGAAAGCAAAATCCTCCAGGGGCTCTCCAGCGATACCAGTTCTGGTGTAACCCTTTCACAAGATTCACAAATCTGGATGGGACACCCCTTTGGCGTAGCAAACCTGTCTCCTACACACCACTGCAATGGCCCTCATTTCTGAGTGCCCTACATGCTCCAGAACAGTCATTTTCCCTAAAAAGAGTCATTTTCCTGCACTTACATGTATGTGTGCTTATGGAAAACATACTGCTATTTTGTTCTCTTATCTTTTTACACAAAATGTGTCATACTATCACATATTGTATAAGTGGTTCTTCCCTTTGGCTTTGGCATTACAGGCGATGCCTTGGAAACCTTTCTATGTCCTATTCTCAAAACCAGACTCACAGGAACAACTCTACAGGGTGGGGTAGAACCGCCCATTTGAGTTTTCTGATGGAAAACAGCGAGCCTCATCTTTCTCCATCAGAATACCTAGTAGGTTTGAACAGCTGACCTTGTGGTTAGCAGCCCGAGGACTCGTTCTATGTCAGGATACAGAACCAAAAATGAAGCTGACTTTTTTTTTTTTTTAGCAGTTTTACTGGCACTTCATCCACATGTCCTACAATTCAATAACTCAATCATATCAAGAAGAGGTGTACAGTCATCACCACAACCATTTCTAGAACATTTTCTTCTTCCTTGAACTTGTTGTGTAATTATTTTTTTAAATTGTGGCAAAACATACATAAACAAAACATTCTCTAATTCAACAACTTCTAAATGTATAATTCCATGCTATTGATTATACTCTTCATGTTGTAAAACCATTGCTGCTATTTTTTTTTCAAATTATTCCACCACCATTAACATAAACTCACTACCCACCCACACCCCACACCCCCAAGCAAAAACTTCCTCCTTCACCCATGGTAACCATTGGTCAAGTTTGTATGTGTGTAGTTTTCTTGATAGAATATTCACATATCATACAGTTCCATAGTTAACTTGCTTATAAAAGGAGTTGTAGATACATCATCACAATCAGTTTTAATGCTCCCTCCCCCTCCTGCATTCATTGTTTGCCTCCCCAAGTCCCTCCCCCCTCCCCGCTGCCTGATTTGTCCTATATAATTCCAGAGGAAATGTTCTTGCCACAGTTTAGTTAGTTGTTTCCTGGCTACAGTCACCTACATGGCTGCCAGTTTTTTTCACTGTAAAAGTTACCCTGCATGAAATAGGTGTAGGTAAAAAGTCACTACAAAAAGTTGTCCACCACCACCACCACTACCACCACCCACCCCCACCCACTATCATGATTCCATTCTACCTTACAAATCCGGCTGGACTGGAGGATGTATACTGGTATA